>NW_026571473.1:2402000-2638787 GCF_026225935.1 Boleophthalmus pectinirostris | reverse complement strand
AAAAAACCACAGTGATGGAAAGTTCTGGATCTTCCTCTGGAAGAAAACATTTCTGGTGGATCCCAAGAGAGTAACTCCACCAGTGAACATTCATTTGAAATGTCAGGATCATCCTTCTCAAGAAGATACATCTTCCAGATCTGAGAGTTCTGAATCACAGCAAGTTACTTTCACTAGTGCATCTCCAAAAACTACCACTGCTAAAACCACAAGAAAAACCACAGTGATGGAAAGTTCTGGATCTTCCTCTGAAGAAAACATTTCTGGTGGATCCCAAGAGAGTAACTCCACCAGTGAACATTCATTTGAAATGTCAGGATCATCCTCTCAAGAAGAGATACATCTTCCAGATCTGAGAGTTCTGAATCACAGCAAGTTAATTTCACTAGTGCATCTCCAAAAACTACCACTGCTAAAACCACAAGAAAAACCACAGTGATGGAAAGTTCTGGATCTTCCTCTGAAGAAAACATTTCTGGTGGATCCCAAGAGAGTAACTCCACCAGTGAACATTCATTTGAAATGTCAGGATCATCCTCTCAAGAAGATACATCTTCCAGATCTGAGAGTTCTGAATCACAGCAAGTTACTTTCACTAGTGCATCTCCAAAAACTACCACTGCTAAAACCACAAGAAAAACCACAGTGATGGAAAGTTCTGGATCTTCCTCTGAAGAAAACATTTCTGGTGGATCCCAAGAGAGTAACTCCACCAGTGAACATTCATTTGAAATGTCAGGATCATCGTCTCAAGAAGATACATCTTCCAGATCTGAGAGTTCTGAATCACAGCAAGTTACTTTCACTAGTGCATCTCCAAAAACTACCACTGCTAAAACCACAAGAAAAACCACAGTGATGGAAAGTTCTGGATCTTCCTCTGAAGAAAACATTTCTGGTGGATCCCAAGAGAGTAACTCCACCAGTGAACATTCATTTGAAATGTCAGGATCATCGTCTCAAGAAGATACATCTTCCAGATCTGAGAGTTCTGAATCACAGCAAGTTAATTTCACTAGTGCATCTCCAAAAACTACCACTGCTAAAACCACAAGAAAAACCACAGTGATGGAAAGTTCTGGATCTTCCTCTGAAGAAAACATTTCTGGTGGATCCCAAGAGAGTAACTCCACCAGTGAACATTCATTTGAAATGTCAGGATCATCGTCTCAAGAAGATACATCTTCCAGATCTGAGAGTTCTGAATCACAGCAAGTTACTTTCACTAGTGCATCTCCAAAAACTACCACTGCTAAAACCACAAGAAAAAACCACAGTGATGGAAAGTTCTGGATCTTCCTCTGAAGAAAACATTTCTGGTGGATCCCAAGAGAGTAACTCCACCAGTGAACATTCATTTGAAATGTCAGGATCATCCTCTCAAGAAGATACATCTTCCAGATCTGAGAGTTCTGAATCACAGCAAGTTAATTTCACTAGTGCATCTCCAAAAACTACCACTGCTAAAACCACAAGAAAAACCACAGTGATGGAAAGTTCTGGATCTTACTCTGAAGAAGATATATCTTCCAGATATAAGCATTCTGGATCACAGGAAAGTACTTACACTAGTGCATTACCAAAAACTACCACAGCTAAAGCCAAAACGACAACCACGGTGATGGGAAGTCCTGGATCTTCTTCTCAAGAAGATACCTCCACTGGACATGAGAATTCTGGATCACAGCAAGTTACTTTAACTAGTTCAATGACTACCACTCCTAAAGCCAGAATGACAACCAAAGGCGTTGGAATTTCCAGTTCTGTTGGCTCTAAAAAAGGTAATTCCACCAGTGTTTTATATTTTCCAGTGGTTCCCATATTTTTTTTCATTCTTCAATCTGACTGCACCATTTTAGGACACAATTTTAAAATGTTTATTTTTTTATTTATTTTTTTTAAACCATCATAAATTTATCAGTTAATTGACAATAAACAGTTGAATCTAATCTAATATAATGTATTAGCATGTCCACTTTTCAAATAAAAAACAACTGACTGAACAAGACAATGCAAGAAACAAAAGCATATTGAAAATTGCTTAGATTAAAGATTAGAGAAAAAAATATTAGAGTAGAGAGTTAATGTGAATGTAAATCAAATATGCTTAATACTGTATTTAAGTTATCACAAACCCACCTTATTTTATGTCTCTTTTTAATTATCTGGAAAAAAAAAATTGTATTTTGCTTTCACCATTTTATGGTTAATTTTGAACATTTCTTTCTGTTCAACAGACTCCACAACTCTACAAATAACTCAAAAGTCTCCTGAGTATATTTTTGAGACTTCTTCAGGTTCTCGATCTAATGAAGGTAATTGGGCAAGTGGCTTTACTTGAAATAACTAATACAATTATCCTCCCTAATTTATATAAATACTGTGTTTATACTTTTTTTTCTCTCCACATCTGTAGTTTTTTCCACTGTACCAACACAAACAAGAACAACTCATCTAAAAAGAACCACTCTGAAGATAATTGTAGCTGTAAAAACCTCAGCTACTACTGACACTTCTGGATTTTCATCTGACAGAGATTCCGCATCTGGGTCTGGGGGTCGATCAACTTATTAAAGAAATTCTGCTATAACTAATATTAAACTATTTTTGATGACATTTTTCAAAATGCTATTCAAACTGTGAGAATTTTGTGAAAATAAAAATAAAATAATAATAATAAAGTAAAATTTTGGTCAATGTGAGTAACATTTACATAATAAAATACAGTAAATATATTAAAGCAATTCTCTGTGTTTGTGTTTGACTGCAGACTTGATATAAATTCTTCTTGGATTAATTTAGTTTACATGCATATGACAGAAATATTATCTACTGCATATCTATCTGTTGGAGCCAGTTTATACTTATTAAAGAAAATATGAATTTGATATAATATATATTTTTTCATTAGTCAGAAAGAATGGGGGGGGGCAGATTAGGCAGGAGTGAGATAGGAGGGAAGGAAATATATGAGGGACAAGAAAGTCAGTGAGGGGGAGAAAAAGAAAGAGTCTTGTTCTTTCTTGATGCCTTCTGTCTGATGAGAGTCATCAGGCGGGGGGTGTAGCTCTTGAGCTCGGTGTAGAAAGTATTCTGGAGATTTTTGTTTGTTATGCGCTGGAATTCAGCATACACCTGCAAAAGTGGAACATGTTTGTTACAATTGCGGTACAAACACACATACATAAATACATACATAAAAACTTTTAATTACCTCAGACAGCAGTTGAAGCACAGGCCACAACTCAAAAATGTCTTTCACAGGTGCTGCTGATACAACAATGTTCTGTCTAAGCAAGGCTATGTGCATCAGTTTACTTATAATCGTCATATTCCTGTCAACTTTTCTCAGATCACACACTATTTTTTCTCTATGGTGTTCAAGACTCTTGACATCTTCTCCCCAAGGAAGGTTTGGCAAGAAGTTCACCTCAGCACGCTTCGGTCTCTTAATATTTGAATGTGAACATTCATCATCTGGATTACTTTGATTCACTGTGATTTCTTGACATCCAGCTTTTCACATTTTGTTTCTCATGTTTGCCATTTGAGTCAGTCCATATGAAATCAGCCACCCTCCCCTATAAGCCATCTCAAATTTGGCTGAAAAAATTTAAGCTGTTTGCCCAGCCATCATAGCCTGTTCCAGATCCTTTTTCCCTTAAACATGGGTGCTTCTTCACAAAGGCTGCAGCAGCCTTTTCCATCTCTTTCTTGCACTGGTAAGCCTTGAATCCATATATGGCCATTTTTCAACTTAGTTTTCCTGAAACTGCTCACTTATTCCCAAACAAAATCTGCAGACAAAATGACTCAGTCATGAGCAGCCTGTCTGACCTCACAGTGTTAGAATTTGTTTGCTAGATGGTAGGTGGGTTCTTTTTATCAATTAACCAATCGCTGCTATTTGGTAGTCACGTATGTAATGCGCCGCTAATGGGGCTAACTGGTATATTAAGCTTTTCCCAAATCCTGTAGAAAGAAGGGCAATAACGTCTTTCCCCCTGATAAAATTCAGCAAACATTCTCTTTGTTCCTGCTTTAAATCCTCAATCTCGGGAATCGTTGACAACACAGAATATATGGCTCTTTGCTGATTGGCACTTCCGGGGTTTGTCTGTCTATTATATTTTGATTCCTGACCTAGTTGCTGGAGAGAAATGAAATTGGGCGGAGGCACTAGGTGGCACCAGTCTGGCTAAATGAACACACCATCATCTTCAAGAATTTTGACTTCACAAATCAATGGACCAAGAACAGAAGCATACCCTATTTTTGCACATCGGTAACAGCCCACTGTATAGTGTGCATAGCACTGCGCAAAGTTTGTGCACTTTGCATGATATGTCTAGAGGATTCGCTATTTCGAGGTCATTTATATATAGCTGTAGAGCTAATGCTAAAACCATTGTGATAGGATGACTAGTCAGTTTCTGTGTTTGTCACCTTTACATGGGCAAGAATATCTGTATTCTTTAACAATTTTTGCCATGTCTGAAGCAGTGGTACATACATACAAGCCATGCGTAATAAAGTGGTAGTTTTATTCAGTGTATTGTTTTCTTTGTATTTGTGATGAGAAATTACATATTACATTCCCTTGTTGCTTCACTAAAGATAATATTAGAGACCAGGAAAGCATTGACCACTTCATTCAGTGCAGAACTTGTAAGATTGTGGCATATTTGATTAGAGTACTTTCAGTTGCTTCTCTAATTAGTGGTTGAGAAAGTTCAAATATCTGATTCAGTTGCTGAATTAGAGATGTGCAGACTTGCTTGCATCTTAAAAAATAAAGAAGCCAGATTTCCTTTGATCTGATGTTTCAGTTCCACAGAATCACATATGTTGTCAGGTTGTTCTAATGTCCTTGGCACCCACTATCTAAGGTTGCATAAGAGCAAGTGGCTTCAAAGGTTTCGGTAAGCTCACCACCAGTGTGTCTGGTGAAATGCCAATACTGTGCACTCTACTTAGGTGCGAATTAAAGGTAGAATACACATTTGTACAATAGTCATGATGTTTATATGGACAATCCACTGTCATGTTTTTTTAAGTGTACTCTCATGTGACCAACTACAACAGATTCAGAAAACGCTTGCTCAGAAGTACACAGTAGACACTTAAAAGTCAAGCTCGTGCCTTTGATCTGGACTAATCTTTTCAAAACCATGAATCCTTGATAGGTGAAACCCAAGGGAATTCAGGAACAGAAAAGAACAAATGCACTCCACACAGAGACATGGTAAAGGGCTAATTTCAGAAAAGTGTCTGTGTTGTAATCTATAATGTGTGTGTAGTTGTCCCCTTGTGGTAAAATATGTTGCAGAGCATAGATTACAATGCCAAGCCATCTGGAAGAGTGAGGAAATGCTTTAATTTTAGCTCTCAGGTTATTTACAGTAAATCCATTAGAAATCTGAAACAGTTAATCAAAAATTGATTTGATTAGGCTATGTTAATTAGGCTATGCTAATAACCACATTTAAATAGCAGGACAGTAAGAATCATTTCTGTAAAACAGTCAACATTACATTTAAGATGACTAAAAACTTGCAAAGTCTTTTCTAAATTTGTAATTTTGGTGGTAATATTTTACTTCCTTACTTTTACTTGTCTAAATTACACAATATAATTACAGACAGATTATAATTATAATCTGTCAACTAAAAATAAAAGATGACCTCATTTATTTTTCATTTTGGATGGAACAGATGACAGAAGGATTCTATTTAAGTCACTGGCCTTGTTCACAGACACCCCTTTTTTCATCTTAAAGAACCTTTATATGACATGCAAACCTTAAAAAAAAATCAATCAACATGTGTGTGATCAGGAAAAAAATATGATTTTGCTGTTTGCAAGTCATTTTATAAATTCTTTAAAACCAGAAATCTGATAATCAGATTTTGAGTGCACGGATGAACAAGTCGGTCCGTGTATCTAACCTTTACAGTTAATAGAGATGCACAAATTCCAGGTGCTTGTGCTTGTACTCAATGTGGAAGCAATACCAAGAACGCTCATGGCTAGTCTCTCTGCCAAAGCTTGTGTTAGAAGCAAGCTAACTAGGCTCTAGCTAAGGAGCGCTGGCGATTCTGTGCTTATGCTCGTCTTGCGACTTATGTATGTTCACACTGTAAGTGTCTGCCACGAACAAGGTAAATTATTTACATATTAACCTATGTAAAGGCGCGTTGATGTGCGAATAAAGTTCTGCGATGTGAATGAAGCAAACTGGGTGGCACATTTTGAATGGCATGAATAGGTCAATTGAGCGGTGCAAATTTGCGACTCAGGCATTAATGTGCGAAGGCCCAAAAGGGAGGGGCTTGCGAATGAAGTGAAAAATTTGGTTAAGTTGACAATTTTGAACTTTCTGTGTCTATTTGCAGTCAGCCAATCAGGGGCTGTGTTCTGATAGTGACGTAAGGTCTATATAATGCTGAGACAAACGTGAGCTTTCATTCAGTATGGAGGATACGCCCATTGTTGTCATAGGAAACGAGCCAATCTTGTACGATACCACCATGAGCCAGTACAGAGACCGGAATAAAAAGGACCTTGCTTGGAGAAGAGTGAGCGAGGTTGTTGGAGGACCAGGTAAGTTGTTATAAAATGTTATATAGCTCTAGCATGTAGCAATGATACACTACTACACTAGTAACTAGTCTGCTTCTGAATAGACTTTTCTGACTTAGCATACAACATTTATTGTGTTTCAAATCAAGTTAAGAAATTGCTATGGATCACAAGTTGCCTATTTTAATGTTAACAATGACAAGTACTAAACTGCACCAAAATTTCCCACCTTTGAAACTACGTTAAGGCAAAGGAGACTAGCCACTCCTGAATGGACTTCTCTGGCTTGGCATACAGCGTTTATTTTGTTTCAGATCAAAAGTTTAGCAAATACTATTGATCAGGAGTTGCCAATTTTAATGTTTTTAATAATGTGCGCTAAATTGCGCCCAAATTTCTGTGCAGTTATTCCATTGAAGAAGTACCGTTGAATGAACATTTCATTTGATAATATTTTAATAGTGTAAACTATTCTAATATATATATATATTTTTTTTTTGTTTGTCAGAGGATGTGTGCCAGAAAAATGGAAGGGCCTGAGGGACATCTACTTAAAGAAGACACAAAAGAGGAGTGGGTCAGCAGGAGGAATAAAGAGAGAATGGGAGTACTCCAGGTTCATGGTCTTCCTCAACCCTTTTACTACACCTCTTGAGACCACCGGCAATATGAGTGTCGACGAGAACTTGGAGTACTCTAAGGACCAGGATACTGAGGAGTGAGAGATGGAAGGTATGTACATTATTGTTTTTGTGTTAGCAGTTATCTGTTATTAGAGTAATTATCATTAATATCAATCAAGCGCAATCAGAGATAGCAAACTGGTCCCCATGAGCCATCGGTGGGGGCTTGTGTGATGATTGGGTGAATATTTTAGCGAGGCACGAGGAACTACATTAAAACATATTTAGGTAAAATATAAATTAAATAAATAAAAAAATATATTAAAAAAAAGCTCTTCATTGGTTTGTGGGTGGCTCAAATCAGAATTTCATCAAATACTGTTTTGATGAAATTCTGATTTGATGCCCCTAGCTCCTGGAGAGGATCCTTTGCAGCCGCTGTGTCAGGTTGCTGCAGACAATGCCTCACAGGAGCAGTGTATGTGTGGGGGATACTTTCAGAGCGTACTTCACTGCAGAGGGAGCAGTACTGTGACAGCCCACTGAGTAAAAGTCCTTGTCAGGACTACAACGGCTCTATTAAGAGCCACCCACAAACCAATGAAGAGCTTTTTTTTATAATTTTTTATTTATTTAATTTATATTTTACCTAAATATGTTTTAATCTAGTATTGTGCTTTTCTTTTCTCCTCGTGCCTCGCTAAAATATTCAGGTTATAAGCTTTTGTTTCTATAAAATGGATAAGCGACAAGACTTTTATCAGGGACTGTACACACTGGAAATGTATTTAATTTCATTATAGGTCTACTAGAGGGTGATTGAAGCATAGCATAGCTTCAACCATCTCCTTGCAGCCATTTTCAAAATCATAATTTGTGTACTTATGTCTGTTGTTGTTAGTATTTTCATATGAATAGTATGGTTTGCAATCATATCTCATCATTTACCTTTTTTTGAAATTGTAATTTCTTCTTTTAGTTGGAGTGTACAAAAATCCCTCAAATGCCATTAATCTTTATCAAATTTTGTCAAACCAGCCCTTGTGAATCAGCACAACCCACAAAGTAAAAGAAGATGACATAGCCAACTTAACCCACTAGATGGCACCATATGACTCCGGTAGTGATTGATTCTATTTAAGTACACTGGAAATTTATATTTATAAATATATATCTATACATTAGATGGGAACAATGATAAATGTGCAGAGTTGTTTCTACTACATCACCAACAGTCATTCCAAAGTTAATAGTTAATTTAGGTCTCTGGATATCAAAGCATTTATTAACCCAAGACATGCTCATGGATACCAAAGCATTCACTAACTGAAGACATATGGACAGGTGCTCTGCAGCACATAGGGCACCTGTAGTTGGTGGCCTGGAGGGTGATCCTGACTCCAACACGTTACAGCAGATCCTCAAACTGGGTCCGGGACAGTCGAAAGTACTGCTGAAAACAGCTGTCATCCAGATGCAGCTCTTGGAGGAGATGGTGGAACTCTCCAAACTCAGAGAAACACTGGAGGATTGGGTGAACCCAAAAATGACACCGAACACACCTTGGTTCACGTCTCCTCCACACTGAATAAAGCACCGTAACCCACTCGATGCAGTTTCAAAATGAAAACAGCAGACACAGAGGACAGAGCGCAGCTGCAGTTGATCCTTCTGGAGCAAACACAGCGAATAGAGCAGATTTACTCACGCGACCAAATTCCCAAACTTGAGCGTCCTGGATGCATGAATAACTCAGAAAAGGCAAGCAGCAAACTGTGGGGGGGGTTCATGCTATTTGTTCGCGCCAGATGCTTGCTGTGTGAACCAGGCCTTTATAATAAAAAAAAAAAAACTATCTACCAACTGACTAGAGCAGTATTTAAGCTTTCAAGAGAGGTATAGCATGTCCATATTGGTCAAGGTCTGCCTGTGGTAAAAGTAAAATAATACTATGCTAAATTCATGACTACTATGCTAAAATCACGACTATTATGTTCTTCTGTTTGGACATGTTGATCTGGTAAAACTGACTTTAATAACTCACGCTCTCCTCGGGTCACATTGACCCGAAGAAACATTCTTTGGGTCAATGTGACCCCGAGGAGAGCGTGAGGTTAAGAGCGCCTTGCCCCCGCCTCCTTCACTAGCGCATGCATTCAACTTTTCCTTTCTCACTTACTTTCACCCTTCTAGTGCTAGGCTGACTGATTCTGCTCCCACATCGTAGGCAAAAGAAAGCATGTTTAGATTATAGAAACATGAACAGAGAGGTGTACAGCTGCGGTACTGAAAAAGAGCAGACAGTTCATGTGTCGGCACACTCTGTAGATGCAGATTTACTAGAAGATGCAAACAAGTGCAGAATATTTCTGCATTATACTGCGATGTCACTTAACTGCCAAGGTTAAAATACAAATAGAGAGAAGTGAGGTGAGAGGATTGATATGAGCAAGGAGACAGATACTTGTGGGTGCGCACACATTTTCTGGACTCCTTTCACTACGACGACAGACTGTCTGTAGCCTACCCATAATCTCAACCGCTCCATAACCTTAACCATTATCTTTCAACCCAACAAACATGGGAACATAGAACCCATTTTAACTTAAGGGCTGCAACTTGTGCTGTTGAAGAAGACAAGTGCACTGTGAACTAGCAGTGTGCTCTGTGAACACACATTTACCGGTTTGTGCTTAAGTAAAATTTCCCCATGTAGATTAAGTAATGCACATAAAATATCACTCAAACCATAAACCTATTGTCACCATCTATTAGCCTATGTTCCTTATCTTGGGCAGGCAGCAAAGTAGAATAGGGCTTGGGATCACGCGTTGCATTCTGGGACATGGCGGCCATATTGATGGCCACACAAGTGTAATTCACTATAGAAACGAACAGTAAGTCGCACGAGAAGAAGCAGAATTAGGAGAAAGAAAGTAAGAAAAATATGTTAACATCCCAAAAAGGATGCAGAATAGACTAGGATATGATAAATAGGGAAACCAGGGACAGTATAAGGATAAAATCTGCATTTTAAACAGTTTGGCTACCTTGTTTGTGCTGTGAGCGCCTGCACTTCAGAACAGTTCCGAAGCTACAAGCTGTTGAAATCTCATATGCAGTTTACAAACGGATGGGTTCAGGAGCTGCAGATCTTAAATCCGGCAAACGGCGAGAACACAGTAATCCGGACACAGCTGCGCTCCACCTAGTTTGTAACGCTAAGTACAAACAAAATTCACACATGTGCTTTTAAATATGTGTTTCAAAAGTGTAGTTAAGCTATATACATTAATATTCACATGTTATAAGTTACTGTTGTATATATAAATGCCATTTATATGCCATGTATATACATATTACTGAGAGGTTGAGGTCAGTGTTTGGTTTCCTGCATAGTATGAAACATAATGAAGTGTTGACATTATCTGTCATTTTTAAAATGTAAAGTGTTTATTTTGTATGTGTATTACTTTATTATTACTGCTGTTTTTTCCCCCAGTTTTAAGAAAAATGAACAAATGCTTCATGTATATTTATTTATGTCTCCTCAGGTCTTGCACTCCCAGGACATCAATGTGACTCCTCTGAAGCCACGGGTCATCATTGCCTTGGAAATAAACACTGAAACAAATCTGTGACACTTCTTGCTTTGCAGATCATACTGTTATCGCTTCTTGTTTATAAGACATGTATTTAAGTATGTTTATTGTGAAGATCGTGGGTATGGATGCAACAGACACTGGCTGTATTTAATACACATTTATTTCAGCTCAACACTAGGGCTCATGTTTGTCAGAGCACAACACACAGACACAGTCTTATCAAGGAATGTCATGTCTTCATCCTTGCACAGCAACACCATGTGAATTGGTACTTTAGATGACAAAATAGTGTAGTCCACATTTCTTGCATCTAAGCTGACAGTGTCCTTTTGTGAAGGCAGCGATCTTTACCTCAGCACACATAAGTCCCTCACTGTCCTGTATATCAAAGCCACGATCAGCTAACACCAAATCTCTACGTAATAATTTATCCACAGTACCACCCTTATCAGTTACATGCTTATCACTGATGCCCTGTGGTGTAACACCAATAATGTACTTCAAAGTTGTACTGTGTTTGTAGTGGGAATATGACGGAGCTTGAGCTTTAAGATTTGATGGTCTCTGTGTGAGTATTTCAAAGCAGTCCAAAATAACAGCAACACGCTTCACAAAGGCCTCCACAAACTGATGGGGCATAGCTGCATACAACGTATCTCATCCCTGGCCAGTTAATCAAAGGGCTGATGTGCACATGCAAAACATTTATGACATTACTGAAGGTTTTGGAAACAGTCTACACAAAAGAGGTGGGCAATGTGTTGTACTGGTAAATTTAGTCTAAGGCGCATGAGAGTCATGAAAAGCATCTGAAAAGGGGACAGGACTTTACTGCTCTGTGTCATGTGTGGTTCAACACGGGTTAAAACAACCCTGAAAACTTTAAAGTGTGGCAGTCCAGTGCAGTACTTCACTTTGATGTTGTCATCCTTCAGGAAATGCTCGTCCATTTTTCTCTGGCCTAGCTCACATTTCAGGGCCCTGTCCAGTGTGGTGAAATCACAGCGTTGTTGACAGAAATCACATTCTGTCATCAGTCTCTGGTCAGCTCCATCCTCTAGACTTACTGGTGCAGGTGTTCCCACTGTTGATCAGATAAGGAATTTTTTTTAGCTCAATGTGCCACATGCAACTACAACAGAAAACAATATAAGGTCTTGCATCTGCTGGTTCTGTAAGGCTTACCTGGTGGAACAAGGTCATCAGTAACTGTCTCATCCAACGCAGGTGTACTGTCAATCTTTCGCCATTTTTTCATTTCCTGTCTCTCATAGTCTGCAGTCTCTGTGGCCTTCTTCTCAGTGTGGCCCAAATGCAGTGATGGTGCCCAGTCCAAATGCGAGTTGTACATTTCATTTGCTGGTTTTCCTAGTAACACAATCAAAATGATCATCCCATATCAGAAGTGTAGCAGAAGAAGTTGTGTATGTGGTGAAGGAGAGAAGGAAAGAAACCGCAAAATCGTACACCATCTTTAACTTACCAGACTGAAAATGCAGGATACTGTGGAAAGTTATGTTTGGTCGTTTTATAGCCGTGATCCAAGCGAGTTGACGACTCTTGGGTATCTCAGGTACTTGGTCTCTGTGGTTGCGCCTCCAAGCGGGAAAACAGTGAAAAGTTAGTCCACTTTTGTGCTTTTTTCCCTGGCGATCATGTGTTACGCTGTTACACCCCACAACACAGCAACGGTTTACCATATTTGACATAGTGATAATAGGCAAGTTTCAGCTGACGTCATTGTTATTAAAAGCCCGCGTTGCATGCTGGGAAATATTTTGGTCGGAGGCAAGAAACATGATAGCGTCAAACACAGTGCATAACCTCGCGTATTTATCCCCGATAATGGTAAATTTCTGCTGCATTATCGGACGCACAAATAGAAGCACGGAAGAAGGAAAATGTCTTTTTCGTATTCCGAGTGAAAAGAACCACTAACGGTGAAATAAACGGCTTTCAAACATCCGCAGAGCAAACGCAGAAGATCCTAACAAACCGTGGACTCCAACAAGTTCAACAACACATCGAGACTCTTGGAGGTTTTCATCTTTTCTGCTGTGAATGGCCCAGGAGTTTCCACCAAGTCATTGTGGATATCGCCAAAGTGAATATTTGTCCAGGTAGTTGGGGATTCTGACCAGAAATTTGGTTTCGTCCACATTTTGTAGGGGTTGAAAAGGGTGATTTGGCTCCATCGATGCTTATGACCAATTTCGTCTTCGGTTCTCTGTCATTAGACTGGATAAATAACCGGGATCAATACCCTTTACGTGCTTTCTCGCTCCATCCGTCATGATGAATTAGTGTTTCTTGCCTCTGACCAAAATAATTCCCAGCATGCAACGCGCACTTTTGTCAGTAATGAAACTCGCCTATAGTAACTGATCAAATGAAGCTGCATGGCCGAGAGGGAGTACATCTGTAAACAGCGCACAGTGATCCAAGTAACAGGTAAGGAGGCCTCCAACATGGCGGCCATGTCAAGTGATGACATCACGATCCCAAGCCCTATAGCTAACGTTAGCACGTGATACAGGATTTAGCTAATCAAAACGTGAAAGAAAAAGACAATATACTATATCATCACTTAACAAGTATATATCTCGAGGAAAGTGTATGTATGATGCTCTCTGATTAAAACTTACAATCGAGGCTCCCTTCATGGCCTCTGTCGTCAGTTGAAGCAAACTAAAGTCCAAGTCCAAGTCCAGGCATGTGTAACCGAGGGTTAGTTTATACGTATGATGTATAAAGGATGCAGTGGATGGTCAAAGAGAGACAGAGTCAAAGATAAAATTTAAGAATAATTTATTTATAAACCACCAGTTTAGGAAAAATTTATCATTTATTATAACATTTTTTTTAAATACTGAAGGCTGCAGGCGCATGTGGCAAAGGCCCAAACTTGAGGAGATCGAGCACTCGTCACTCTCCGTGCAACACACACACACACACACACACACACACACACACACAGAGACACACAGAGACACACACAGAGACACACACAGAGACACACACACACACACACACACACACACACACACACACACACACACACAGAGACACACACACACAGAGACACACAGAGACACACACACACACACACACACACACACACACACACACACACACACACACACACAAATAAACACAACTTGCTAGGACAACTAAAACACACAAATACGTGAAGGAACAGCACGTGAGGACTGATGAAGCCCAAGTGAGAGACCTGCGCACCAACCCTCCAGCAGACGGGTCCGCCCACGTCCAACCAGCCCTGAAGCAAGAAAAACAAAAGCCAACACAAACCAAAAAGATACAACTAAGAGGTTAACAAAACAAATGAATATGAACTCAATATACGGACAAATTAAACCCAAAATAACCAACGCAAAAGACCCAAATAAAACGACAAATGGCCAGCGGCATCTATGAAACACAAACAAATATTAAAAGCCCACAGAAACAAAGAATGAAAAATACAGTCAAAAAGAACTTAAATTACCTAATGAAAAGGTCAAATGAGTGGGTTAAAAAGGTGCCCTCCCAGGCAGATGCATCAGGTGGTCAGAGTCTAAAAAAAACAAACAGGCACCCAAATAACCAGTGAGATAAAAACATACTTAGTAACAGAGGGACACCCACCAGGCCTACAGCATAATGTGAAGGAAACGGAGGAAAACAGCGAGCAGGTAGTTTGGGGGTGAGAGAGCAGCTTACCTCTAGCTTCAGCTATGGACCTTAAATGCCCAGCGGCAAACTGGAAGTGTAGGGCACCGTCACGTGATATTGTGAACTGTGAAGGGCAACTGTGATTCGGTCACATATGTGTTGACATGTGACAAACAAGTGGATGTTTCAAAATAACACAAGGGGAAGTGCAAGGATACCAACATTTTACAGTTTCAAAAGTAAAGTTTTAACAGAAGATAGGGCATACAACCACACATACATTAGATAATCTAGTATCTAATGCTGATTAATTAGAACATCTAGTATCTAAAGTTGATTGATAAGATAATTTAGTATCTAATGTTGATTGTATGACCTATTTTCTGTTCATTTTCTAAGATGTATCTGTGTTTTTTTCTGCTCTGTTAACCCAAGAAGCTTAATGTGAGGCTTTTAATGCTGAAGAGTAAAGAAAAGAAAATGCATTTTGATGAAGATAAATGTTGAATCTGAGTGCTTTCCAGCTGAAACAGCTTCTGCTCACTGTTCCCTGCTAAAATAATAAATAATTAAATATTTCAGTTAAATGTTAATAATATTAGGCTACAGTTATGTTTTTTTTTTTAAGTACTTAATTAAAACATTTAGATTAAAAATAAGAAAATCTGATAGATGCATCTAAAAATAAAAAAATAGAATTAAGAAGAGCATCTAACATTCTTTTAATTAGACTGAAGTTTTTGATTCATTTGAGTGTTCAGGTTTACAGTGTATTAAAATCTTTCTATCTTCATGGAGACCAAACCAGACTGAACAACAAGTCAAGTATTTTTGAGCTGTAAAACCATCTGTAATAATAATAATAATAAATGTAAGGTAGAAGGGTTTAATTTCATACTGTGGAACATTCCAAGCAGAGCAATGACATCTCCATAGAAACAAACAGGTGACAGACCCAGGGCACCTTTAAAATAAATGGATAAAGGAAAATACTAGATCTCTGTGAGTGCTTTTATTTTTATGATGTCAGTTACAAACTTCCTCAAAATAGAAGGACACAACTCAGTCTAATATATTCTATTAAAAAAGTCCAACTTTTACTAAACCGTCTACAACAATTATGCAGACGACACTCAGATCTACGTCTCTCTGGCAGCAGGAGACTATGGGCCAGTGGAGTCACTTTGGTCACTGCATCCAACAGATCAGTGTGTGGATGCAAAACAACTTTCTCCAGCTAAACTCTGACAAGACTGAAGTCATAGTGTTTGGTCCACAGAAACAAAGGGACAGTGTCAGCATCACCTCCAGTCTCTCTCTCTAAAACCTTCAAATCAGGCAAGAAATCTAGGGGTAATAATGGACTCAGACTTGAACTTTAACAGTCACATAAAATCAATAACATCTGCAGCCTTTTACCATCTAAAAAAACATAGCAAAAATCAAAGGTTTACTGTCTAAATCAGACTTGGAGAGACTTATCCATGTGTTTGTCTCCAGTAGGTTAGATACTGTAATGGTCTGCTCACTGGTCTCTCCAAACGAGCTGTGAGACGCTGCAGAACATCCAGAACATCCAGAACATCCAGAACATCCAGAACGCTGCAGCTCGGGTCCTGACTCGAACTAGGAAGTACGAGCACATAAGTCCTGTGCTCAGGTCTCTGCACTGGCTCCTGTGGCTCAGTGAGACTTTAAAGCAGCTCTGCTTGTACAAGTCTCTCCATGGCCGAGCACCAAAGTACATCTGTGACATGTTAGTGTCATATGAACCATCTCACACTCTGAGGAGCTCAGGGACCGACCTCCTGCTGGTGCCCAGAGTCACGACTAAACAAGGGGAGTCAGAGTTTCAGGTTCATGCAGCTAAAACCTGGAACAGTCTGAACATGTGAGACAGACTCTTCTGTGACGCTGTTTAAATCCAGACTCAAAACATTTCTGTTTAACTGTGCAAATAACTGAAAGGTTTTCATTCCGCACTCTTCTCTCCAATTTATGTCTCTCTTTTTTAATTTTAATCTTCATGATTATTTATGTTTTTATTTGTTTTTATTATGATTTTAATGTATTTCTTATTCTGTAAAGCACTTTGAATTACTTTGTGTACGAATTGTGCTGTACAAATAAACTTGCCTTGCCTATTTTTAGCCATGAATATGAACAAAAGAACAAGTCAAGACAACAACTATAGATTATTGTTTGTGGAAATGCCAAATGTTAATTCCTTTATTGTCAAGGGTGTTGTTTGTCCTAAGATAAGGGTGGAGTGATTCAATATAAGTGCTTCCTCAGAGACAATCCAAAATATCCTCAACTTCAGAGCCTGGACTGCCAACAATCAACCCAAAATGGACAGCAAGATTATCTGTTTGATGCTTCTGCTGGGATTGTATGGAGGAACAGCTGTACAAGGTAAAAAAAAAACTTCTATTTTTATTAGATCTAGATTTAGACACACTTTATTGATCCACAAGGGAAGTTACTTATCCTAAACTTTTCAAAGTTTGTAAAGAAATATATTTCAAATCCTGAAAATTGGAACACAATGTAGAAATTGGGATTTAAAAAATTATATTACAATGATACATGATACAAGATACATGTGAGTGATATTTGAGCTCAGTATAACGACATTTACAATTGAATAATAATAATAATAATAATAATAATTATTATTATTATTATTATTATTATTACTTTATTTAATATGTGATTATTGTAAACGTTTAGCACAATTAATGAAGAATGTTCTTTTGTATAATATTAATAAAATTATCTTTTCTTTCCTAAATGTAGCTCGTAATTGTAACATAACTACTACTGCTCCACCTACAACTACTCCTACCTCAACTACAACCTTAGGTGTACTTATATCACCTAACCCTGATACAACTACACCTCCCCCTACTACAACTATACCTGACACTGATACATTTACAACTGTCTCTACTACAACAATTGAAACTACAATGACAGCTCCACCATCAACCACACGTGAGTCCTTCACCCACACTACTGCTGTGCTCTTGACTTTGGGATAGCATTAATATATTGTGCTTAGTTATTGACCAAAAATATTGCATTTTACTATCAAAACATACTTTAATATTTATTTTGTTTAATTCACATACTTGGGCGAATGTGTCTTCTCTCTTTTTTTTTTCATTGTTCAAGTTGCAGCAGAATGTGACATCTTTCACCTCTCAGCTCTTTGCTCTTATAGTTTTTTTAACCATTAATTAAAATAAGCTGAAAATCTTTGTATTGACAATATAAATAGCTCTTCTCTCTTCTCTGTTCTTCAAAGTTGACATGAGTAAAACTAGATTTGGTAATCACAGAAACCAACCTGAAACCACCAGCCTCAACAGTCCAGTGTCCTCTGAGAAGCTGTGCTGTACTGGATACACCAAAAGCCTTTAAACCAAGTCCAGTTCCTTTTACAATTGTGACTGTGTCTCGTCCATTGTACTTGTCATGGTCTTCAGAATCTTTAATGAATGACCACACAAACATTTGATTTTGGTAGAATTTGCTTTTGCTACAGCACTGAAAAGGAAACATGCTCACTTATGTCAACAAAACCTAAAGACAACATTAGGTTGCCCTCTTGTGGCTGTACTAGCTGGTTACAGAGTTGTGACAAATTGAAACTGCACCAGTGGGTTTAAAATCCACAGTTTGATTCACACATGTCTCTGTCTGTTGCAGCATGTAAACCGTTCACCAGCACTGAGCTGGCGGGGGAGGAACTTACAAGGCTCTTTAACTCACCTGTGTACAAAGCTGAGTGGATGGTGAGGCCCCTGGACGACCTGCCAGTCATCATAGGACCCATCTCCCACACTGGAGTCAGGTGAGCACCACCTGCAACTGGAAACACTGAACCACACACCACAGTGCATTTAAAATATATTGTACAGCTGTTCCACAGTATGGCATTAAATCATAATATATTCATAAAGAGCAGCTGGCGAAGCTACAGGCCAGATCTGTGGAGAGGGAATCCTCGCTTACATGAATGAATGTTTTGCTCTGTTAATAAAAATATCTTTAAAAATATATAAAATGGACATGTTTAATGCCATATTGTGGAACATTCTAGTGCCTCTTATCTATTTATTATTTTCTCTACTTGAGGTGTTTTTGTTGTCATTGCCACTGAATCATTATTTTCAGGATAAAGTGTTCACATTTGTTTTAGGGTGACGTTGTGTGACGGCTCACAGTGGCTCATTCACAAAGGGCCTGGTTATGGCAAAGACTCTGAAACAGTAGTGACCAGTGCCACACACATGTCTGACAGGTGGAAGGTAAGAGACACAGAACAATGAAAACACAGCCCATGTATCTCAGCAGCAGTAACGCAGTAATAATGTCTGTATATTTTTCATTTCAGACATTATGCACCAAGGATTTCAAGGGAAAAAAGACAGTGTCTGAATTGATGAATGCAGCTGGAACCACATACAATTTACTGTTTAACTGCCATGTCGCATCCATAACAATCATGTTTCAATGATGTGACTCATGCTGTGTCCATTCTTTAACGCCCCCATACTACAATATTCTCTGATCTACTATATGTTATAATGTGGTTTCCTCATTAAAATACTTACAAATACAGACCTGGAGTTGTGTTTTGTTTCATTCACACATGTTTAACACACAAGCCCTGCATATTTAGTTCTTCTCTCGAAAAGAAAACACTCCTTGTGATGTCACGTGGTAATACACAAATTGCTTGACTGTATTTTTATACCTTCACTAGAATCATCTGGATCATTTCAGCCCTGGACTTGCCAATCCAAACTAAAGGTAAAAAGCAGCCATTAACTTGAAATTACTCATGACATCACAAAGTGGAACTCCAAGTATATTTTTGAGGAGCTAGTGTTATAGCATGGCTTAAAGAGTCATTTTTTACATATTGTGGGACAGTTAAGACATATTTTTTAAAGATACAGTTTGTAATTGTCTGGGGATGACATGTCACCTGCACGATTCTATGGAAACAGAAAGTTACACCCACACTTCAGAACATTCTTTATGGAGATAGAAGTGTTATATGTGTTATATATACATGATATATAGTGATATTAGTCAATAGAAGCAACAATTCTGTGGAAACAAGCAGGAAGAGTCCCTTCTCTAGGTCAAATAACAGTTCAGCATCTTCTCTTGTCACAAGTGGGATTTTCCATAACCTCAACCTGTGACACTGTCAGAATAAATAAACAAATGTGAGATCATTTTTCCACAATCTCTTCAGAAGGTGGAGTCAGTATTGAACTGCAAAGACGTGAGTGTGTCAGCTGAAACTACTTTAACCAATAAGACTGATATTGTAAGTTTTTTGGATCCAATCCCTAACAAATAATGATATGGTTCAGTGTTTGTGTATTTCTATTTTGGATAAAGCTTTAAATCTCAAACAGAGCTCTATAAGTCCATCTGAGTCTATATGATTTATAATATACCATGAATGCAAACCATAGGCAATGTCAAAGCAATGGCCAATATGGATCCTAACAAAAAAATTGTCAGCACTTTGTTTGGTAACACTTCCTTTTTGGAGATATAATTGTTACAAAACGAGCTGATCTAATACGATACCGGCATGAACCAGTACAGAGACTGGAATAAAAAGGACCTTGCTTAGAGAAGAGTGAGCGAGGTTGCTGGAGAAGCAGGTAAGTTGTTATAAAATGTTATATAGCTCTATAGCATGTAGCAATGTTGTAACTAGTAACTAGTCTGCTTCTGTATGGACTTTTCTGGATTAGCATACAGCATTTATTGTGTTTCAAATCAAGTTACAATTGCTTTTGATCACAAGTTGCTTATTTTAATGTTAATAATGAATGTGCACAAAATTTCTGTGTAATTATTCCATTGAAGAAGTACCGTTGAATGTTGATCATATTTTAATATTGTAAACTATACTGATATTTTTGTTTGTTTTTCAGAGGATGTGTGCCGGAAAAATGGAAGGGCCTGAGGGACATTTACATAAAGAAGACAAGAGGAGTGGGTCAGCAGGAGGAATAAAGAAAGAGTGGAAATACTCCAGGTTCATGGTCTTCCTCGACCCTCTTACTAAACCTCGCCAGACCACCGGCAATATGAGTGTTGAGGAGAACTTGGAGTACTCTAAGGACCAGGATCCTGAGGAGTCAGAGATGGAAGGTATGTACATTAATATTGTTTTTGTGTGAGCAGTTATCTGTTATTAGAGTAATTAACATTAATATTAAACAATATTGTGACAGAGTCAGTTTCTCGTGAGGGGAGTGACAGGTCTTCTCTGTCCCTCGCTGCTTCCTCTCCCTCCCCAGCCCCTGGTCCATCCCCACCTCCTGCTGCACCCACAGGTGGGTAAGCAGTTCTGTGTGTGCAGTGCTTGTGTACATCACATGTAACCACTGAACCTTGAAACTGTGGCTTAACTATCAGGCACCTCATTGTACATTGTGTACATTTTATAATGACACCAAGAAGAGGAGGAAAACATCCCCAGGAGCCTGTTTCAGAGGTGGAGCAGGCTCTACTCGACACCCTGAGGAATAGACCACCTCCGAGAGAGTTCAGCTCAGACAAGTTTTTCCTCCTCGGTCTAGCTCCTGCTCTGTTGGACATTCTGCCTTAGGAAAAATATTTTTTTTTAATTTTTAAATAACAAAACTCATTTTTGAGTGCCACACAGTATTAATGAATTTGCAACCTTCAGAAAATTTGACCCCGACTCACAGAATGTAAAAAAGAGGAAAGCTCAACAGCAAGGACCGACACCAGTCTCTTTCATCCTCTCCTTTATTCTGTCCCTCAGCTCTTCCCTTCTCCAAGCAAGGTCCTTTGTATTCTGCTCTCTGCAATATGTAAATATAAATAAATATGTTAAATTGTACCTTTTGTATTTTGTACATCCTGGGAGATGCCAAAAAATGCAATTTATGATCTTCTTATGCACATCATTAATATCATATCATCATATTTGTTACTGGTTATGTATAAACCATTTGTAACTATTAATGTTTCATCATAGTTGACACTAGAAAATAATGCTGGTATACACCAACAAACACGATTGTGACAACAACTTACAAATGATTAAATAGAAAATATAACACACTCAAGGATCTTTTAAATACTTATTTTTTTTATAAAAATCAAGAGGAGTTAGTAAAGTACATATAAAGCAGTTACAGTGTCAGTGTTGGAACAGATTTATGTGGTGCAGTGTTTATGGATCAGGCTGATCAGAGAATTGAACAAAGGCAACATCAAACAAGCAGATGCAGTGACAACATTGCTCTGGGAAATCTCCCTGCAATGTAAAGTCAGGCTTTCCACAGGGCTTAAAAAGTATTCAGTGATTATGCATGTGAATTTGGCATTACAGTAACTACTACCTTCTCCTCATTCTTTGGTGGCTTTCACAAGATGAAAGCTTAAATATTTTTTTTCTTTTTCCACATCTGTTAATTGCATGAATTGTGACATTCAAAAGGCATTAAAAATCTTTACATTTGTTTTGTTGAAATCTGCATAAACCCTGAAAGTAAACAATGCAATGATGTTCTGCAAAGCTGTTGCTGGGAGGTGCAAGGAGAGAAGAAAAGCACAATACTATATTAAAACATATTTAGGTAAAGTATAAATTAAATAGATATATATATATATATATATATATATATATATATATATATATATATATAAAGCTCTTCACTGGTTTGTGGGTGGCTCTTAATAGAGCCGTTGTAGTCCTGACAAGGACTTTTACTCAGTGGGCTGTCACAGTACTGCTCCCTCTGCTGTGAAGTACGCTCTGAAAGTATCCCCCACACATACACTGCTCCTGTGAGGCATTGTCTGCAGCAACCTGACACAGCGGCTGCAAAGGATCCTCTCCAGGAGCTAGGGGCATCAAATCAGAATTTCATCAAATACATACTGGAAATGTGGAAATGTAATTTCATTAGAGGTCTACTGGAGGGTGATTGAAGCATAGCATAACTTTAACCATCTCCTAGCAGCCATTTTAAAAATCATAATTTGTGTACTTATGTCTGTCATTGTTGGTAGTTTCAGGTGAATAGTGTGGTTTACAACAGGCATTTGGATCAAGATAAATGTTGAATCAGTGCTTTCCAGCTCATGTGAAACAGCTTCTGCTCACTGTTCCCTACTAACAGATTAAATATTTCAATAAACTTTTAATATGAGGCTACAGTTATGTATAAAAAATATTAATACTTAATCAGAACATTTAGGTTTATATATATATATATATATATATATATATAAATGAGCATCTAACTGTTAGGAATTACTGGTTGGACCCAAATGTGCAGAAAAAAAGGGATTTATTAACAAAATAGCCTTGGAAGGGGGATGGGTTCCAGGGGAGGCAGGACGGGTCCAGGTTGGCTACAAATGTGAGGGATGTGGTGAAGGAGGCTGACCAGAGGCTTGCGGAACAGGTGTCAACGGGATGAGGCTGGCTCCAAATGGGAAAAACACTGGAATGACAGAACAATCTGGCAGTGGGGAGCAGGTCAGCGGGTCTTTTATTGCAGGAGATGATTACTTGATGAGGACCAGGAGTGGAGCTCAGCAGGTGTGTATTTGGGGACCCGCCCAGGAAATGCCAAATAAGGAGAGGAGAGAAGGGAAGAGGGAGCAGGGAAAGGTGGGGTAGGAGGAGCAGGAAGAAACCCTCACTCTAATATTCTTTTAATTAGACGGAAATCATTATTTTTGATTCATTTGAGTGTTCAGGTTTACAGTGTATTAAAATCTTTCTATCTTCATGGAGACCAAACCAGACTGAACAACAAGTCAAGTATTTTTGAGCTGTAAAACCATCTGTAATTTAATAAATGTAAGGTAGAAGGGTTTAATTTCATACTGTGGAACATTCCAAGCAGAGCAATGACATCTCCATAGAAACAAACAGGTGACAGACTCCTAACCAAAAAGTTACATAGTGCACCTTTAAAATAAATGGATAAAGGAAAATACTAGATCTCTGTGAGTGCTTTTATTTTTATGATGTCAGTTACAAACTTCCTCAAAACAGAAGGACACAACTCAGTCTAATAGATTCTATTAAAAAAGTCCAACCTTTACTAAACCTGGAAAGTCCTGTTGAAATTGGAACAGCATCTATTTTTAGACATGAATATGAACAAAAGAATAAATCAAGACTACAATTATAGATCATTATCTGGGGAAATGCCAAATGTTAATTCCTTTATTGTCAAGGGTGTTGTTTGTCCTAAAATAAGGGTGGAGTGATTCAATATAAGTGCTTCCTCAGAGACAATCCAAAATATCCTCAACTTCAGAGCCTGAACTGCCAACAATCAACCCAAAATGGACAGCAAGATTATCTGTTTGATGCTTCTGCTGGGACTGTATGGAGGAACAGCTGTACAAGGTAAAAACTAAACAAACAAACAAAAAAGTCTATTTTTATTAGATCTAGATTTAGACAAACTTTATTGATCCACAAGGGAAGTTACTTATCCTAAACCTTTCAAAGTTTGTAAAGAATTATATTTCAAATCCTGGAGCAGATTCAGTTGGAGTCAAAAGTGGAACACAATGTAGAAATTGGGATTAAAAAAATAACATTACAATGTATGAAACATCAAGTTACATGTGAGTGATATCAGAGCCCAGTATAATTATATTTACAATTGAATAATTATTGTTGTTATTATTATTATTATTATTATTATTATTATAGTTAGCAGTTAGTAGTAGTAGTGGTAGTAGTTTATTTAATAGGTGATTATTGTAAATATTTAGCACAATTGATGAAGAATGTTCTTTCATAAATATTAATAAAATATATATATTTTTTTGTGTGTAGCTGATTACCTTTTCTTTCTTAAATGTAGCTGGTAATTGTACCATGACTACCACTGCTCCAACTACAACCTCACCTGTCCCTACTACTACCTGAACTACAACTACCTGAAACTACTACAACTACACCTGAAACTACTACAACTACACCTGAAAACTACTACAACTACACCTGAAACTACTACAACTACACCTGTCCCTACTACAACTACACCTGAAACTACTACAACTACACCTGTACTACTACAACTACACCTGAACTACTACTACAACTACACCTGAAACTACTACAACTACACCTGAAACTACTACAACTACACCTGAAACTACTACAACTACACCTGTCCCTACTACAACTACACCTGTCCCTACTACAACTACACCTGAAACTACTACAACTACACCTGAAACTACTACAACTACACCTGAAACTACTACAACTACACCTGTCCCTACTACAACTACACCTGAAACTACTACAACTACACCTGAAACTACTACAACTACACCTGAAACTACTACTACACCTGTACTAACTACACCTGTCCCTACTACAACTACACCTGAAACTACTACAACTACACCTGAAACTACTACAACTACACCTGAAACTACTACAACTACACCTGAAACTACTACAACTACACCTGAAACTACTACAACTACACCTGAAACTACTACAACTACACCTGAAACTACTACAACTACACCTGTCCCTACTACAACTACACCTGTCCCTACTACAACTACACCTGAAACTACACAACAACAGCTCCACCATCAACCACACGTGAGTCCTTCACCCACACTACTGCTGTGCTTTTGACTTTGGGATAGCATTAATATATTATGCTTAGTTATTGACAAAAAATATTGCATTTTACTATCAAAACATACTTTAATATTTATTTTTTTTAATTTATCTGTCAGCTCTTTGCACTTATAGGTTTTTTTTAACCCTTAATTAAAATAAGCTGAAAATCTTTGTATTGACAATATAAATAGCTCTTCTCTCTTCTCTGTTCTTCAAAGTTGACATGAGTAAAACTAGATTTGGTAATCACAGAAACCAACCTGAAACCACCAGCCTCAACAGTCCAGTGTCCTCTGAGAAGCTGTGCTGTACTGGATACACCAAAAGCCTTTAAACCAAGTCCAGTTCCTTTTACAATTGTGACTGTGTCTCGTCCATTGTACTTGTCATGGTCTTCAGAATCTTTAATGAATGACCACACAAACATTTGATTTTGGTAGAATTTGCTTTTGCTACAGCACTGAAAAGGAAACATGCTCACTTATGTCAACAAAACCTAAAGACAACATTAGGTTGCCCTCTTGTGGCTGTACTAGCTGGTTACAGAGTTGTGACAAATTGAAACTGCACCAGTGGGTTTAAAATCCACAGTTTGATTCACACACATGTCTCTGTCTGTTGCAGCATGTAAACCGTTCACCAGCACTGAGCTGGCGGGGGAGGAACTTACAAGGCTCTTTAACTCACCTGTGTACAAAGCTGAGTGGATGGTGAGGCCCCTGGACGACCTGCCAGTCATCATAGGACCCATCTCCCACACTGGAGTCAGGTGAGCACCACCTGCAACTGGAAACACTGAACCACACACCACAGTGCATTTAAAATATATTGTACAGCTGTTCCACAGTATGGCATTAAATCATAATATATTCATAAAGAGCAGCTGGCGAAGTTACAGGCCAGATCTGTGGAGAGGGAATCCTCGCTTACATGAATGAATGTTTTGCTCTGTTAATAAAAATATCTTTAAAAATATATAAAATGGACATGTTTAATGCCATATTGTGGAACATTCTAGTGCCTCTTATCCATTTATTATTTTCTCTACTTGAGGTGTTTTTGTTGTCATTGCCACTGAATCATTATTTTCAGGATAAAGTGTTCACATTTGTTTTAGGGTGACGTTGTGTGACGGCTCACAGTGGCTCATTCACAAAGGGCCTGGTTATGGCAAAGACTCTGAAACAGTAGTGACCAGTGCCACACACATGTCTGACAGGTGGAAGGTAAGAGACACAGAACAATGAAAACACAGCCCATGTATCTCAGCAGTAACGCAGTAATAATGTCTGTATATTTTTCATTTCAGACATTATGCACCAAGGATTTCAAGGGAAAAAAGACAGTGTCTGAATTGATGAATGCAGCTGGAACCACATACAATTTACTGTTTAACTGCCATGTCGCATCCATAACAATCATGTTTCAATGATGTGACTCATGCTGTGTCCATTCTTTAACGCCCCCATACTACAATATTCTCTGATCTACTATATGTTATAATGTGGTTTCCTCATTAAAATACTTACAAATACAGACCTGGAGTTGTGTTTTGTTTCATTCACACATGTTTAACACACAAGCCCTGCATATTTAGTTCTTCTCTCGAAAAGAAAACACTCCTTGTGATGTCACGTGGTAATACACAAATTGCTTGACTGTATTTTTATACCTTCACTAGCTCCTCAAAAATATACTTGATATTTTTGAGGAGCTAGTGTTATAGCATGGCTTAAAGAGTCATTTTTTACATATTGTGGGACAGTTAAGACATATTTTTTAAAGATACAGTTTGTAATTGTCTGGGGGTGACATGTCACCTGCACGATTCTATGGAAACAGAAAGTTACACCCACACTTCAGAACATTCTTTATGGAGATAGAAGTGTTATATGTGTTATATATACATGATATATAGTGATATTAGTCAATAGAAGCAACAATTCTGTGGAAACAAGCAGGAAGAGTCCCTTCTCTAGGTCAAATAACAGTTCAGCATCTTCTCTTGTCACAAGTGGGACTGGTTTTAGGATTTTCCATAACCTCAACCCGTGACACTGTCAGAATAAATAAACAAATGTGAGATCATTTTTCCACAATCTCTTCAGAAGGTGGAGTCAGTATTGAACTGCAAAGACGTGAGTGTGTCAGCTGAAACTACTTTAACCAATAAGACTGATATTGTAAGTTTTTTGGATCCAATCCCTAACAAATAATGATATGGTTCAGTGTTTGTGTATTTCTATTTTGGACAAAGATTTAAATCTCAAACAGAGCTCTATAAGTCCATCTGAGTCTATATTTATATATTTATTTATTTATAATATAACATGAATGCAAACTATAGGCAGTGTCAAAGCAATGGCCAATATGGATCCTAAAAAAAAAATTGTCAGCACTTTGTTTGGTAACACTTCCTTTTTGGAGATATAATTGTTACAAAACATATGAATGTGTAAATTTAGATTTGTACACTTAAAATACATCTATATTTTTTACACTTACAGGTACAATTTACAAATTTTAGGTTCAAATCAGCCGTTGCACTTACAAATTGTCTCAAAACTTGTGAAAGTATAATTACCAGGTTTGTACTAAGTTGTACCTGTACGTGTCAATGAAATTTGTAAGTGTAAAAAAATGTATGTGTATATAAATCAACATTTACACATTCAAATGTTTTGGAACAAATTGTACCTTCATACCTTTTATCTATCTATTAAAAACTCATAAAAGTATGTCAAAATAGGTGTATTCTTTGGTATCCTGTGATTGAAAAGGGTGGAGAAAGATTATGAACGTGTTATGGCCTAAGGAACAGAGTATATGACTTCCAGACAGAAGCAGTGTTTCCTCATACCTCAGATTTGTCATTACTGCCTGCGGCTCAAAAAACCCCCAAACACCTTAATTTAGATTTTTGTGAAGGAAGAAAGGCCGGGGTTTTACTTTTCAATTTAGATTACTTACACACACTGTACAAATACAATGCAATAAAATGCAGCTCAGCGCTTTACCAGAAGTGCACTGAAGGAAGTACTGCGTGTACTTTTAACAGTAATCTTATGTAACAGTTTAGCACAATAACAAAAATGACACATGCTTTAGTTAAGAACTGACAATGGCGCTCACATGGAACACTTGGATTATTTATATAAATGTTGGGCTTATAATAAAGTTGAAGGTACATTATGTAACTATTTTGGTGTAGAGTCCTTTGTTTTTCCACCGAGAACAAACCAGACCAAGTTGCAGGTCACATCTATGGAGAGGCGACTCCGCCAGAGTCAGAATGTTTGTTTTTCTAGGTATTTTTGAGCCATAAAACCATCTGTAACTGAATAAATGTAGAGCTGTGTAATGTCATACTGTGGAACATTTCAGGCAGAGCAATGACATTTCCATAGAAACAAGCAGGTGAGGGACACTCATATAAACAAGAGTAAAAAACCATATAGAGGCTTTGCACCGTCACGTATCCCCCATGGCAAAGGTACCTACGCCGCCATGACACCGGGCACACACTGTCATTGACTTCAGCAGCATTGAAGAAACATGGGCAGGTTTTGTTGTGTATTTGGTTGTTCTAGACGCTCTGAAAAGGGATAAAACGATTAATCTCTTCACTGTTCCTCTGGAAATGACTCATCAGGATCAAACAAGGGAATTATTGAAAAAAGACGCGGATTATGGCTAGAGAACATAAACCAAGAAGAGATTTCCTATGGTACCATCAAGACACACTCACATCACTTTCATCAAGGTATTTGCTATTTAAATTGTTTCATAGTTTATTTAATGAGAGAAGCACATTTATTGAACTAAAATTTCATTAATTTATCCAGGAAAACCCGCACTAGTTTACGATTCAACGAACCCACACTGGGCTCCTATGATGGCGCACGAGTCGAAGAGTCTGTGAGCCGAACCTCGAAAGAATCGGCCATGAAAAGATCCTCACGAACATTTAGAAAGATCCACTCGCAAAAAGTGATTAATTCTAGACGACATAGTTGTGGATAAGCAAGACAGTAAAGAAAACATGGTGCTACGACGAGTGACATGTTTATATGTGCGCTGGAAGATCCAGTTTCTACTGCCACTCACACTGCAAATGTTTTCTTTTTACATTTTAGTTCAGTAAATGTGCTTCTCTTCATTAAATAAACTATGAAACAATTTAAATAGCAAATACCTTGATGAAAGTGACGTGAGTGTGTCTTGATGGTACCATAGGAAATCTCTTCACCGTTTATGTTCTCTAGCCACAATTCTCGTCTTTTTAAAAAATTTTTTATAATTCCCTTGTTTGAGCTCTTGATGAGTCATTTCCAGAGGAACAGTGAAGAAACTAATCATTTTATCCTTTTCAGAGCATCTAGAACAACCAAATACACAACAAAACCTGCCCATGTTTCTCAAATGCTGCTGAAGTCAATGACATAGTGTTGCCCGGTGTCATGGCGGCGTAGGTACCGTTGCCATGGGGGATACGTGACCGTGCAAAGCCTCTATTAGCTGCAGTTAGTCCGTGTGTTGCCATAGTGACCACGGTTTAGCGCTCTAATCTAATCTATTTGTTTATTTTTTACATTTGAGTGTGACTATAGTGAAAAGTAATAATATGAATGTTAATGTCAATTCTAAACCAAAACACACATCATAGCCTGTCAAACTGTTACGTAAGAATCCCGATGGAGGAAACAAGTAAGAAAAGAAAGCCGTTTTTCATCCCTTGTTATTAATTTATTAAAAGTTAACATGTAATTATAATGTGATGACTACAAAACAATTCATAAATCTGCACCCAAAAATGTGAACAAATCAACATCTTTAATGGAAACATTGACTCTTGAAGACATACTGAGAAATTTCTGAAGAGGCCCAAGTGGAAACTTTGGGCATTCTACGTACAAACATGTGAAATTGAAACTCATCAGTGACTACATTTGGAATATGTCAAAGGCTTTAGTTGGAGTTGGAGAATATTAGCCAAAACTATATGTGCGGTCAAAGAGTTGAGGAAATAAAATTGAAACTATACAAGGATGCTTGGATTGGTAAAATGTAAAAACAAAACAAAAAAACCCAGAAAAAACTGTACCATGTTCAGCTGCTCAGCTTACATATCTGTGTCTTTAATACTGGATATATTGAAATTTAATATTGATATTCACAAATGTTTTATTATTTCTCAATAGGAATGTAACAATAACCAAAATATCGTGATATCATATCGTGAAAGTTCTCACAGTAATATCGTGGACCATCAAAATATATTCGAATTACAAGTGTCTTTGCTTAAATTAAGAGTTAATGATGCAGCAACTGCTAAAAAAAAAAAAAATACAGAGAACTACATAGACCATGATCCTTTGCTTCAGTTCAGTGCAGACTACAAGAAGAAATAACAGTTCTAACACTTTTAAGTCTTAGTTCTTTGGGTTAAGTCTTATCAAGGCATTTTAAGAGGAAAAAGTAGCATATTCACAATTTTGTTATCTCCACAAAGTATCGCAATAAATATCGTATTGTGAGATGTATATCGTGAATTGTCGCACCGAGAGATTTGGATATTGTTACATCCCTACTCGTGAGCCTCCCTGCCATATCATGAACTTCCCCATGATATCGCAATAAATATCGTACTTGGATATCATTACACTCCTATTTCTCAATTCCGTTTTTTCTAGGACTAGATTTGATTTGAAATTTGAGCCGTTAAAAGGTTTCCGGTGTTCACCAGTGTCTCAACTAGAAGTGGTTTTGTCTCCCCTTCTGCTCCCAGTGAATGAAAACTCATACCAGACAATTCTAGAACAATAATCAGACTAAATTTTGTCTTCCGATCTTAAAAAAGACATATTTAAGCAGTGTGGATTCCTTGGTTTCTTCCCCCCAACATGTCGCTGGCTCATGATTTGTAATGATTTGTTAAAACATTTAAAAATTATTTAAAAGTCTTGGAAAGAAAATCATAAGAAGAAACATTTTCTAGTGCTGGAGGAGAAAAAAACAATTAAAAAGCAAAGTGAAGAAGGAAACAGCAGGAGTAAGCAAGGATAGCGTCCGTACTCTTCAGAAGCAGGAGGTAGTTACTTGAAGTACTTGCGACAGCTTTATTTGTAGTAGTAGTTGTAGTAGTTGTAGTCGGAGGCTGTGTGGTTGTTGTTATGGGAGCACCAATAATAGTAGTTGTGGTACTTGTAGTTTGAGGGGGTGTAGTTGAAGTGGTCGGAGCACTGGTGGTAGTACTTGCAGTTGTTGTAGTACTTGTGGCAGCTGTAGTTGTTGAGGATGATCTCTCTGTAGTTGGTGTGGTTATAGTAACGGGAACACCGGTTGTAGTACTTGTAGTCGTTGTAGTACTTGTGGCAGCTGTAGTTGTTGGGGATTGTACAGTTGTAGTTGGAGGCTGTGTGGTTGTATTTTCGGGAGCACCAGTTGTAGTACTTGTAGTCGTTGTAGTACTTGTGGCAGCTGTAGTTGTTGGGGATTGTACAGTTGTAGTTGGAGGCAGTGTGGTTGTAGTTTCGGGAGCACCAGTTGTAGTACTTGTAGTCGTTGTAGTACTTGTGGCAGCTGTAGTTGTTGGGGATTGTACAGTTGTAGTTGGAGGCAGTGTGGTTGTAGTTATGGGAGCACCAGTTTTAGCCCCGGTTGTAGGTGTTGCAGCAGCTGTGGTGTTAGTCACTGTAGGAAGTGGAGTTGGCACTGCAAAAAGAGGATCAGACCAATTTGAAACACGTAACTCCATGGATCAACTCTAATTTACTCGTAATCTTTAATGTAGTCCTCATCGTGTTATCTATTTATAATTCCCTTCACATATTTCACTGTCAAAGGGTTTGTAGTAGAATTCTTTCATTAACTATTTATGTAAAGCAGTCGGTTACCACTTGTATATAGGTGAGTTTCATTGTTGACAAAAGCGCGCGTTGCATGCTGGGAATTATTTTGGTCGGCGGCAATAAACACTAATTCAACATGACGGACGGAGCGAGAAAGCACGTAAAGGGTATTGATCCCGGTTATTTATCCACTCTAACGGCAGAGGACCCAAGACCATTTGACCAGAAATTGGTCATAAGCATCGACGGACGACAAATCACCCTTTTTAACCCCTACAAAGCCTGGACCAAACCAAATTTCTGGTCGGAATCGCCAGCTACCTGGACAAATATTCACTTTGGTGATATCCACAATGACTTGGTGGAAACTCCTGGGCCATTCACAGCAGAAAAGATGAAAACCTCCAAGAGTCTCGATGTGTTGTTGAACTTGTTGGAGTCCATAGTTTGCTAGGATTTTCTACGTTTGCTCTGTGAATGTTTGAAAGACGTTTATTTCACCGTTAGTGGTTCTTTTCACTCGGAATATGAAAAAGACATTTTTCTTCTTCCGTGCTTCTATTTGTGCATCCGATAATGCAGCAGGAATTTACCATTACCGGGGATAAATATGCGAGGTTTAAGCACTGTGTTTAACCACTATCGTTTCTTGCCTCCGACCAAAATATTTCCCAACATGCAACGCGGGCTTTTAATAACAATGACGTCAGCTGAAACTCGCCTATATCACAGACTATTACATTTTTGGAGTCTGTTTCAATTCAGTTACATTTCAAATAAATATTTTTTTTATATAGCTGAACAAAAATGAAACCACACATTGCAGAAAACTTGCTACAGTGGTTTGTGTTGTCCTCATAGACTGTAAATGGACATAGTTAACCTGCAAACTGCCGTGTTCCAAACAGGAAGTGAGCATGTGTGCGCTTCCTGCTCCATCCACACCAGCTCCAATTCACTTTGTATTGAGAAAATGTCGCCCTCTCTGTCAGGCTCCTCATTTTGGTCTTACAAAGTTTGTATTAACCCGTTCTGCATGATCCTGGTGTTTTTATTTCGCGATTTTGTCCTTAAATCATTTCCTATTCGTAATATGGACCCATAACTGCCAACCTCATGAGCTTCATTTGGCTGGAGCGCTGGACAATCCATGTATCATTCGTTTTTCAAAATAAAACCAAAAAATAAGAAAATGAAAAAAAAAAAACAAAACAAAACAAAAAAACAGATAACGATTTGTTTTTTCACTTTTCGATTTTGTGTTTAAATGAAAAATGGAAAAAAAAACCCAAAAACAAATAACGGCCGTTTCCCGTTTCGTAACTTTAACTACGATGCAAGAGTGGAGACTGACTGCTTTCAAAATGAACCTGTTATTTTTGTATTGCACTGCAAAAAACAAACTCTAGTCAAGTAAAGATGACTTGAATTAAGTAAGTTGTATCATGATTTGACTAAATTTCACTTGACAAGTAAAATTATCTGCTAATGTAATACATTTTTTGTACTTAAAATATGAAAATACATCTGGCTGCACTTAAAATAAGGAAAACAACAAATTTTTGCACTTAAAATAAGAAACAAAATCAAATGTTGCTTGAATTAAGAAAAACACAATTATTCCATTGGTAGAAAATTTTACTTGTCAATGTTGAATCTACTCCAATAAAGTCAAATGTTCTTAATTTAAATCTTTTTATTTGACCTAGATATTACTTTTTGCCATGTATGACTTATTCCACACTGCAAAAATTCTCTACAAATTCTAAGATGACTTAAATAAAGAAAGTTTCATCATGATTTCAGTAAATTTCACTTGACAAGTAAAATAATCTGCCAATGGAACAAGACTTTTTCTACTTAACATCTGAAAATACATCTTGCTACACTTAAGATATGAAAAAAAAAACAACAACAACAACAACAACTATTTGCACTTAAAAAAAGAAACTATATCTGTTGTTGCTTGAATTAAGAAAAACACACACTTGTTCCATTGGTAGATCAATTTACTTCAACTTGAATCTACTTAAATTAAGATTATTTGACTTTACTTAAGTCATTTTAACTTACCTACATATTATAATTTGCAGTGTATTGTGTTCACGTTATACATAAACATCCCCAGTTCCTCATTATAATTAGACATGTTAATAATTACATGTTTTATGGGGTTTACTGGAAGAGCTGCAGTGTCCATGCTACGAGCTTGACAAAATTATGGTAGAAAATTCACTAGAAAAAGAGTCTATGTCCAGTGAAAAGCTTTAGCATCATTAAAATTGATTGTATAAGTTAGAAAGCAGCGTTTGGGTCCATTCAGCGTTCACCTGTATTTAAATATTATATCGAGCAATTTTTTTCATCTCTGTTGTTGTTTCCTCATTAAAAACAGACCTGGAGTTGTGTTTTTTTTTTCATTCTCACATGTTTAACACACAAACCCTGCGCATTTAGGCTGAGCTCTTCTCTCACACTGAAAACATTTTACCTTGTGATGTCATGTGGTGATACATGAAGTGCTCCACTGTGTTTTTAAACTCTGTACACCTTCACTAGAATCATTTGGACAATTTCAGGCACTGGAATTGCCGATCTCGACTAAACTAAATGTAAAAGTAGCTGTTCACTTCCACTCCATGACATCATGAGGTGGAAGAGAGCCTTTTAAGCTTTGGAGATGTAGACAGACTAAAAATTAAAAGGTTACTCGGACATTTTGAATGAAACAAAACACAAATCCAGGTCTGTTTTTGATGAGGTAACAGCGTTCTACCACAGCTCAAAGCTCACAAGTGGCACTTTTGGCGTAATACACGACCTTTAACATTAAATCCACAAAAATGTACAAAATAATAATTAAAGCTGAATAGTGTTTACCTTGTGTCAGTGCCAAGAGAAATATCAAGCGAGTTGTTATTTCCATTGTGCTAAACGTGCGGTGGATTCTCAGTCCCTCTTCACCTGTTTCATGCAGATTGTAGTAAATGGACGGCAGAGTCAGGAGGATATAACCTGAAAAACCGGTCAGTGGTCCAATGTCAATGTTGCCAAAATATGTCCTGTCAAAAGCAGACACCCGGGTATTTATAATCACGCTTTATTGATATAAAAATTAATCAGTCGCCAGTAACCTCCAGTGTTCCTGATCCGGTCCAAGGTCCCCAGTGAATAATCAAGGTCATGCCATGTTTTATTTATGACAGATGCTATTTACACCCGGGTGTATTTAGAGTGGCACAGAGATGGGCACCCGGGTGTTCCTAGACAAAAATGCTATTTACACCCAGGGTATTTATTAACAATAAATAAATAAAATAAATCGCTGACAGTAATATTTGATGTTTTTTTTACTCAAAATTATGCAGAATCATCGATCAATCATTCACAGTCTGCACCTAATGGTTTAGTCCTGGTTAAATCTTGTTTTAGTCCTGTTTTAATCCTGGTTTAGACTTGGTTTTAGTCCTGATTTTAGTCCTGGTTTAAAACTGGTTTTAGTTCTGGTTTAGTTCTGATTTAGTCCTGGTTTAACTTCTGGTTTAGTCCTGGTCTTAGTTCTGGTTTTAGTTCTGGTCGATGCACTGTACAGGAGAACACGCGGTGTACGGGAGGAAATGTGGAGCACGGGAGCGGGAGGAGACGCATACGGTCTATGGATCCACGTAGCGTACGCTAGAAGTGGTAACGCCAAGGTAAGGGGCCTCTATTGGTTCACGGGGCCCTACTCAATATGCGTACTGTGCGTATTGGGTGAACCGGTACTGACACTATGTCATGCAGTGTGACAGCGTGGGGCCATGTGAAAAAATCCACAACTAGAAAAGCAGTCAGAGAGCGCAGACCTCCGCCAAGGACTACCCCCATTTTTTATATAAATTGCGATAAAATCAGTCTTCTGGATCAGATCCGGATCAGCCTTTGGAATATGAAAGAGGATCCCATTGTCCATCCCTGAGAATTTCATGGGGTTTGGTCAATAATTAACCGAGATATTGAGAAACAAAATTTTTGGCCCCATTTACCACAATGTTAACAAAAATTTCAAAGTGATCCAGAATCCAGGATTTCTTCCAGATCACCCCCAAAATGAAATCACTTCTTCCTTTTCACATTTCCAACAAATCCTGAAAATTTCATCAAAATCGGTCCAAAACTTTTTGAGTTATGTTGCTAACAAACAAACAAACAAACAAACAAACAGACAAACGCCAGTAAAAACATAACCTCCTTGGCGGAGGTAATAACCAAGTGGTTTGGAAAGGCTGGACTGCTGCGTGATGAAGAGGACAGCACACGAGCAAGGGGGCATTTGCCTGGAGACGAAAGTGACACAGGAGCCGACGTAAATAAAATGATTGTACATGAGTGAAATGAGTGAGATGCGCTGAATCTGCACATGTACGATCTGCACATGAATGACCTCTGTAAAGTTTATCATGAACCATCTCCAGAACAGACTCACCACTGTCTGATAGAAGCTCCACATCAGGCACAGAGCGAACAGTTTCTTTCGGCGGGTATTTTATACAGATTAGTCTTGTGGCTTTAGGTTTCGTTTTTGTGCGCAAAGCTGCATTAAATACATCGTTCTGTAGTAATTATGGTGCTTACGAGGGCTAAATTCTTACATTTGAACTACTTTTAATGTTACCATTCTCTTACTGGAGGCTGAACTTGAACTGCTGAATAAACAGATCAACTATCATAACCGCTAGCTATACATCGCACAAGCTAAATAAACTGTCCATGATGCTGTGATGCTTCAACTTAATTACCCAAATCGTAATGGTCGGACAGACATTGCAAATATATTTTGTAGCAACACTGACTTACTTTTTACCTTACCTTACCCTACCTTCGTTTTAAATTGTATTTCTTTGGATTGTCAAATCCAGCTTCCTGCACTTTTCACCGGAAATGACGTAAGCGGACACGTCACCATTCCCTTTTTTCTTAAGACGGGTGTAAATAGAAGAATCGTGTCCATTGAACTATTAACACCCAGGGTGCAAATAGACACTCTGTTTATTTATTTTATTTTATTTTTTCTTTTGAACTGTGGACATGGTGTTGTTGAGATGTAGAAATAGGGCTTCTGAGTAACTGAAGGTATCAGTGAAGGTTTGGTTGAGCTGAGCTACGTGAGGCGGGTGAGGTTGAGCCGTGGTCTTGCTTCGAAACCGCAGTCAGTCATATAAACTCCATGTAGTAGTTTCTTTAAATATGTTTTTCTACCACATAATAGATTATTCAGGTCACTACTTTTTAGTCCTGAGTTCAAATGTGTTGCTCTTACCATAAAAAAGTACACAATTTGGCTTTTCTGCCAGTCATTTAATGCTAGAAATGACACTGACATTAACAATTCATTGGAGACCTTTGAACAGATCAGGAACACTTTTGGTTACTGATTATTAAGGAAGCCCTGAACGACAAGAGGAAAACAAAAAAGATGCACGTTACTTGGGTTAATTTTCAAAGTGTTTTCTTTTTTTTTTTTTTTGCTGTTGGGAAAACACACACACAAGAGAAAGTTTTGAGTTGTTGGTGCAAAATGAAAAAAAAAAAAAAAAAAAAAGAACACTTAGAAAATCGAGCCTAAATGACATGCCTCTTTTTTTTCTCTTGCTGCTCAGGGCTTTCATAGGTAATTATATTTTCTTGTAAATCATTATGAAACCATACAAACATGATAACAAATATGTACACATGTCATATTTTGGCAACACTGGAAACAGTGGCTGGTTTTTCAGGTTATTTGACACTTGGAATGTGACTTGGAACCTCCCCCAGACTCTGCTGTACATTAACTGTAATCAACTGAAACAGGTGAAGAGGGACTGAGAGTCGACCGCACGTTTAGCACAATGGAAATAACAACTCGCTTGATATTTCTCTTGGCACTGACACAAGGTAAACACTATTCAGCTTTAATTATTATTTTTTACATTTTTGTGGATTTAATGTTAAAGGTCGTGTATTACTCTGACTCTTGTGAGCTTTGAGCCGTGTTAGAACACTCCTGCCTCCTCAAAAACAGACCTGGAGTTGTGTTTTGTTTCATTCAACATGTTTGAATAACTTTTTATTTTTAGTCTGTCTACATCTCCAAAGCTCCAAATGCTCTGTTCCACCTCATGATGTCATGTAGTGGATGTTAATGGCTACGTTTTACATTTTGGTTAGAGATCAACAATTCCACGGCTGAAAATGTTCAAATGATTCTAGTGAAGGTGTACGGAGTTTAAAAACACAGTGGATGAAAGAAAATGCAATTTCAGGTCTGTTTTTGAGGAGGAAAACAAGATTATAACATAGATTTTTAAAATAATAATAATTGTGCAAAATGGGTCCTTTAAATACAGGTGAACGCTGAATGGACCCAAACGCTGCTTTCTAACTTATACAATAATTTTAATGATGCTGTAGCATCATTAAATGCATGTTTCACTGGACATAGACTCTTTTTCTAGTGAATTTTCCACCATAATTTCCACAAGCTCGTAGCATGGACACTGCAGCTCTTCCGATAAACCCCATAAAAGGTGCAATTGTTAACATGTCTAATTATAGTGAGGAACTGGGGATGTTTATGTATAAAGTTAACACAATACACTGCAAAAAACATGATCTAGGTGAGTTAAAATTACTCAAATTAAGAATATTCCACTTTATTTGAGTAGATTCAACTTGAAGTAAAATGCTCTACCAGTGAAACAAGTGTGTGCTTTTCTTAATTCATGTTTATGTATTTATTTTGAACATGTGTCTTCAGCATATATAATGCATCTTGACACTCAATGCACGGGGTCGAGTATCCACAAATAGTTGCTGAAACAGGCAGGTTTTAACGCCCTGAAATTTTACAGGCGAGTATGCAGGCGGGTAGTGAAACACGAGCAGGTCAGGTGAATCAATTGAAGGACGAACCGGAGAAAAATACTTGACATGCGTCCAGGACGTCCGTTGTCCTGGAAACAAGTGCCCAGCCCTGGTCTTTTCCAGGAACAATGGCAGACCAGGCTGAGAGTGTGAATTTACTGTTTTTACTTACATAAAACAAATCAGCATCGTTTACATGGACCCGCATAAATACACCACCGAGCTCCATCATGACTACGCCAAGCCTCTGGGCGGCACCTGGATTAGATTCAAACATTTATTTCATTACAGTTGTAAATATAACTCACAAATATGTTGAAAAATGTGCATTAGTGAGCGGGCTCGCCTCTCCACAGATCTGTTAGAGAAGTGGTGACCTCCGAGACTCATTGGTCTCTGGTCATGGATATGACACATCAGCTGTGTGTGCAAATGAAACACATGAAAAGTGTTTGCAGTAGAACAAATGCCACTGCTGCTCTGATGCTTCACCATCTTCATCTTCATCATCATCATCATCATCATCATCAGAGCAAAAGGGAAACACTCGTCACACTTTTGCCGCGTCAGCTCCTAAAACTCTATTTATCTCACTTTACACGCAAACGCCAAACTGGAGTTTTGCAGAATCTCCACTCCAGCCGGAGTTTTTAGATTTGTTTTCAGAGGAGAATTTGCAATTTGTAAAAGATGGACACAAACGAAGGGAAATGTCTCTGTTTTTAAAAAATACCCGTGTACGTGTAAACGGAACCTAATAATAATGATCAAGAATGCACAAAAGTTTATTGTTTATGATCATGTTAAAATAAGCAAAATGAGAATGAAGAATGTAAAGATTGATTTCTGTTTATGGTCGTACAAACTAATAATAATGTTAACCAATCATTTATGATCGTACAATTTAATAATAATGATAAAGAAGCACAAAATGTCTCATTTATGATCATATCAAAATAAAAGGTCATGTTAAAGAAAATGTTAAAGAAAAGCTTGTGTTTAGTTAATATTTGCGGTTTACTTGTGAAGACAATGGATCTAATCTTCTAGGCATTTCTGTAAGATTCGATTTTTATATTGTTTTTCGAAGTGCACCAAGTTAGATCGTTTAAGCTATTCCGTAAGTCTGCTCCACTTCTGGTAACACACATGCTCCCTTGTTGTGAAATAGGAAGTTTTCCAGTTCATCCACATTACAGTAACAGACCCAAAACTGAACTCAGAGACATACGTCAAAGTCTGACATTACTGACAACAGCTGGTGTCAAATCTCTAGAATTCAAATATATTTCATTCCCATTGTCGATGAACAGACTCCACAAACTCTAGGAACTTCAGCGTTATGGTGCAACATAAAACAATGAGTAATAAATAAATCATAAAAACTGAGTAAATACAAACAAAAAGTGAGGAGAGAGGCACTAGACATTAGGCTGACAGAAATTTAAAAGTTTCATTGTGTTCCAACCATAGACTGTATAAAGAAGTGACTAAGGGAGTGTCCAATGCTCCAGTCAAGTGAAGCTCATGAGGCTAGCAGGGTCCAAATTACAAATAGGAATTGATTTATGGACAAAATCACAAAATAAAAACACCAGGATCATGTCGAGTCGGTTAATACAAACTAAGGAGTAAATTAGAGTTGATCCATGAAGTTGTGTGTTTCAAATTGGTCTGATCCTCTTTTTCCTCATCTCCTACAGTTACAAATACTACAACCAGCACTCCGATCACTTCAACTACACCCCCTCAAACTACAAATACTACAACTACTACAATTGGTCCTACCATGGCTACAAACACAGTGCCTATAACTACAACTGCAGCTTCATCTCCTCCACCTACCAACACAACTGCTCCAAGTACTACAACTACTACAACTCCTCCACCTACCAACACAACTGCTACAAGTACTACAACTACTACAACTCCTCCACCTACCAACACAACTGCTACAAGTACTACAACTACTACAACTCCTCCACCTACCAACACAACTGCTACAAGTACTACAACTACTACAACTCCTCCACCTACCAACACAACTGCTCCAAGTACTACAACTACTACAACTCCTCCACCTACCAACACAACTGCTACAAGTACTACAACTACTACAACTCCTCCACCTACCAACACAACTGCTCCAAGTACTACAACTACTACAACTCCTCCACCTACCAACACAACTGCTCCAAGTACTACAACTACTACAACTCCTCCACCTACCAACACAACTGCTACAAGTACTACAACTACTACAACTCCTCCACCTACCAACACAACTGCTACAAGTACTACAACTACTACAACTCCTCCACCTACCAACACAACTGCTACAAGTACTACAACTACTACAACTCCTCCACCTACCAACACAACTGCTACAAGTACTACAACTACTACAACTCCTCCACCTACCAACACAACTGCTCCAAGTACTACAACTACTGCAACTCCTCCACCTACCAACACAACTGCTACAAGTACTACAACTACTACAACTCCTCCACCTACCAACACAACTGCTACAAGTACTACAACTCCTCCACCTACCAACACAACTGCTACAAGTACTACAACTACTACAACTCCTTTACCTACCAATACAACTGCTACAAGTACTACAACTACTACAACTCCTTTACCTACCAACACAACTGCTACAAGTACTACATCTACTACAACTCCTCCACCTACCAACACAACTGCTACAAGTACTACAACTACTACAACTCCTCCACCTACCAACACAACTGCTACAAGTACTACAACTACTACAACTCCTCCACCTACCAACACAACTGCTACAAGTACTACAACTACTACAACTCCTTTACCTACCAATACAACTGCTACAAGTACTACAACTACTACAACTCCTTTACCTACCAACACAACTGCTACAAGTACTACATCTACTACAACTCCTCCACCTACCAACACAACTGCTACAAGTACTACAACTACTACAACTCCTCCACCTACCAACACAACTGCTACAAGTACTACAACTACTACAACTCCTCCACCTACCAACACAACTGCTACAAGTACTACAACTACTACAACTCCTCCACCTATCAACACAACTGCTACAAGTACTACAACTACTACAACTCCTCCACCTATCAACACAACTGCTACAAGTACTACAACTACTACAACTCCTCCACCTACCAACACAACTGCTACAAGTACTACAACTACTACAACTCCTCCACCTACCAACACAACTGCTACAAGTACTACAACTACTACAACTCCTTTACCTACCACCGCAACTGCTACAAGTACTACAGCTACTACAACTCCAAAAACTACAACCTTCTCAACAACTACAGTTGCTACAAGTACAAGCGCAGCTACCACTCCAGAAATGACCTCAGCAACTCCAGGTACAAACATTAAAATGTAGTTCTTTTGTAGATGATATTCTTAAAAGGCCTGTATTCTATTTTCTTCCACATTTTAGAACAAAGTTTGCCGTGTCCCTGTACAGATACAGTCTATAAGCAGCTCTTGGGATCAAAATAAGTCTGTTGTAACTGTCTGCATCTAATTACAAAGCGTTTAATGTCCAAGTATCAGAAAAGTGCATAGTTAGCATGCTAGTTACTGTGATGGCAAAATTCTGTTCCAGCCTCTGAAAGTCAAGCAAAATCCTTATAAATTCATAGTTATTTAATAAGGATGCTTGGAATGCATGAGGTTAGTGAGCAATAACTTTAAACCACGGCAAACAGTTTTTCAAATTTTTTAAAGAAAATTGGGTACAGTGCTCCTAAGTATAAGTGTTTTAAAGGGTTTTGTTTGTTTTAATTTTATATGTGTATTCTTTATTTTATGAAGGTTTGACCTCACTGGCTTATCTTCAGATATCAGTAGACTCACAAGTCGAGCTCAGCAGGGAAACACTGACTAAAGTCATCGAACAGGTAAAACATTCTGTGTATACAAAACACCACCAAGAACTTGCCCCGAGCTGGATCAGTTTAAATGAGGTGTGAAATATTAACTGCTAGTCTTAAAGCTTAAAAGGGACAGTCCAGAATTTTGGACATAGGAGCTCATTTCCTATTAAACCTGAGTGTTGGAGACGTGTGGAGACACTTTTTAAAAATCTTCCATCCAGTCCTTGTATTTGCAGAGGTCGCTGGTGTTAGACTAGTGCCTGTCAATGGTCATAGATCTCCTGCCAATAAAAACAGTCTTACCCACTCTACATAGGGATAAGAATAATCAATAAATCAATTAACCGTACAATAACTTTTAAGGAGCTTGATAACTTTTCTGGCAGCGATAAATTCTATTTGCATGCTTGTTTTCTGTGCAAAGAGGGTGAATGTTAGAGGCTTCTGTCGCCCTCTGACTCTTCTCGTTTAACAAGTGTAATGACGCTTGAACCAACGTGCGCTGTGTTTATCGACGCAGTGGATGCGCGTGCAGCCTGAGTGCAGAAAACGCCGCTGTCTGTGCGGTGAACATGAAGCCGCAACACAAGCGCTGCTGTCAGTGACAAAACAGTTCATCGCCGAGCGCCAAAACAAGTCACGATGCCGAATTAACACAAGTGAGCGGGACACGTCTCAACGGCCACGTGCGTCAAATGCAGCGAGCGCGCAAACGACGAGAAGAAATGTCCCAAACCCCAACCCGAGCGACACAACTAGCCTCCGAGGAAGATATATATATATATTTTTTTGGTACTTTACTATGTCTTAAAGAAAAGTATTTCATCAGCACTCTAATCTTGCCTGGCATAACAAGTTTGCACACAGTATTTGGTCTTCCATGCTGTAGATGGTGAGCTGTGATACATAATATTCCTCAAGGTCTCAGTTGGTTAAATCTAGGGGTGTCAAATTATCGCGTTAATTGCGATGAATTAATTACAGTCATATTTAGCTCGTTATGTTTTTTAATCGTGTTAATCATATTTTTAATCTCTAACTTTACTGTTTCTGTGCGTGAGTTGCCTTATTAGAAAATCAGTTTTTATGTGTTGTTAGGAAACAGTCTCACTGTGCAGTCCTGCTCCGCTCGCTCCCGCAAACAATTGTAGACTAATTTTAATTCCCGTTCCCACCGCATTTGCGATAAACCTGCAGTCGTCTGATCTCTGAAAACATCGCGACACAAACACAGAACAGACTCACCTTCAGCATCAACATCCCTCTGTCAGAAAGAACACTCATATTCCACTGAGTCGTGTCCTTTAGTAGAAGCTGAACCGCATCAGCGCACAAGAGAGTTTTTTTTTTTTTCCTTTTCTCCGCTTAGTTTATGCAAATTAGTCATGCGTTTTTAAGTTTTGTTTCTGTGAGAGTTGCGCAAATCTGCATTAAACACATTATAATGTCAAACAGGCTGATGTGGCTCTAGAGTGGTGATGGTTTAAATGTTGTAAAGTTGAGTTTATTTATACAGATTAGTAATAGTAATAATGGTTCTACTTATATAAAAATGTTAATGATAGTATGAAAATAATGTAATAATGAATTCAAATGAAAATACCTCAAGTTGAGGCTCTTCTCAGCAATTTTTAGGTGAGATTAAAAAAAGAGATTAATTAGATTATTTAATTACAGATCATAATTAATTAATCTCTCAATTTTTTTTAATTGCTTGACGGGACTAGATAAATCCTCCTCATTATGATTTGTGAGCAGTAGGCTATTGTAAGACTAGGTTGAGTTTTAGAAGAGGCTACTGTCTAGCCTAGATTAATGTGTTTAGTCATTATTTCTTTGGAAAAAACACACAGTGAAATTTGACACTGCATGGTTTAAATGTATAGTTAATATTTCTTTAGTGTGCAGCCACAGACACACCCTGCACAGAGAGAGAGGCATGCTACTTTCAAAGGGTAGATACACAAATGAAAACAACTCAGTCATATCTGAAGCACTCTCCGAAACACAAGTGTGAATCATTTCATCACATCAAGCGTAAAACATCACTTGTAAATTTACAGTTTGAAGAATAACCCAATCCTTTAGTCAAGTAAGAGTACTGTTACTTCCAAAAAAAAAAAACATTTACTCAAGTAGGCGTAAAAGTGTTCTGCTAGAAAAGTGCAATTTATTAATTTAAGTTACTCAAGTAAATGTAACTGTACTAGAAAAGTACTCTGAAAAGTGCAATTTCTTTATTTAAGTTACTCAAATATAAATGTACTGCACACCTCCAATTTGAAGTATACCTTTTAACATCTTGAGGTTGTGAGAAAAGTTAAAGCTGAAACCTTTGTAGTGCTAAATGGAAATGTGGTGCTTGTTATGACCCAGCTCATTTGGGGGTGAGGGAAGTAACAAAAATAGCCAAGATGGAAAAATTGAATAAATTAAATAATGTTTAACTAACAGGAATGTAAAGGTAAATTAACAAAAAGACTAAAATATACAGAAAATAACCTAAACTAAGAAACAGAACAACAGAATAAACTGAGTTTTGTACCATGTTACGACCCGGGTGGATCAAACATATTAATGAGGACCAGTGTTGGGAAGTTTACTTTTAAAATGTAATCCCCTACAGTTTACAGATTACATACCCCAAAATGTAGTTTGTAACATAATCCATGAAGTTATTTAGAGTAACGTAATCTGAATACTTTGGATTACTTGGTTTGCTGTAGGGAAGCAAAGACTAGGATGGTTTAGTCCTGGTTTTAGACCTGGTTTTAGACCTGTTTTAGATCTGGTTTAGATCTAGTTTAGACCTGATTTTAGTCCTGGTTTTAGTCCTGGTTTAGACCTGGTTTAGTCCTGGTTTAGACCTGGTTTAGACCTGGTTTAGACCTGGTTTTAGTCCTGGTTTAGACCTGGTTTAGATCTAGTTTGGATCTAGTTTAGACCTGGTTTTAGTCCTGCTTTAGATCTAGTTTAGACCTGGTTTAGACCTGGTTTAGTCCTGGTTTTAGTCCTGGTTTAGCCCAAAATGTGAAAACAGGAAAATACCGCAGTGTAATCCATTTATTTCAACAAAGTAACTGTAATCCAATTACCACTCACTGAAACAGTAACTGTAACTGAATACAGTTACTCATCATTTGTACTCTGATTACATAACTCCAGTACATGTAATCTGTTACTCCTCAACACTGATGAGGACACAGGAGGCGAAAAGGTTACAAAAGTAAAAGATGTTTTTATTTTTAAGTTAATTTTAATTTACTTTAAAAACGCTAAAACCCCTCCCGTGCCCAGAACAAAGTAACAACTGAAAGGTGGACCTGGTGAACCGACCAAACAGAACAAAATAATGCGGCGCCAGGCCAACCCCGTACAGGGCCGTAGAAGCTGGTGCCCACGTCGCTAAAGGAAAAAAAGACGTCACCAAACTAACCTGACCAAACAAAAGGCGAAAACAGGACAGCTGGTCCCACCAGGTCAAACACAAAAGGCTAACAGCTAACAGGCTTGGTGCAGCCTGTGGCGAGCAGCCAAGACCAGGGAGAGCACATAGTGACCATCGTGTGCCCAGGTGTGGGGAGGGCGAGGTGGTGCGTAGTGAGCGCGCAGGAGCAAGAGCAAGAGAACGCGCCACTGATAGGCGGCCTATTTATACGCGGACCAACCACGCCCCAAAACAGACAATTAATCCACGCAATGGGATGCACAAAGGGGCGCCAGTACGTAACATACCACAAAAGGGGTCACACAGGCTTACACAAAACGAGTGGTAAAATTAAGGGACAAACACAAAACCAAAACACAAGTTCCCCAAATTAAACCACATAAGCCCACAAACAGAATCGAGTGACCAAATCAAAAAAAGGCAGAAAACAGAACTAAACTACATACACAAACACTAAATGGCAGACTGACCACCAAGGCCAGCAGCCTCGAACAGGTGCTGGTAATCTCCTTAAGTAGGGGGCGCTGGCTGCAGGTGAGGTGGGTGTAGACATGCCCCACCAATCACGGGCCAGGGCTCCCACAGCAGGAATCAGGAGAACTCAGCAAAGTCATTTAGAATACTCAAAACAAATTAGAACAAAAGGCCTGGGGCTGTAACAGTGCTTCATTTCATTGTTTTTACAGAGGAAGATCAATGTGTAGATAGCTTTAAGAACTCATCAGAGATCACATAGGTTAAACTTTTAGTTAAACAAATATAACTCACTCACCAGGAAATGATCTCAAATGACATGCGGTTTGTAGAATGATTAAACTGTTATTGTTCAATCAGGAAGTTGGTTAATAATAATTTAACCTTCTTATGACGTGTTTGGACAGATTACATATTTTCAGGTGGAGGGCCAGAGTTTATTTAAAGGTAATACATTACCAAAAAAAAAAGACAGGAAAAGAAAGGTTGGAGCTTTAAACCATTTTAGAATATTGTTTCATTCGCACATCTTTTATTATTAGTCTATCTACATCTCCAAAGTTCAAAATGCTCTGTTCCACCTTGTGATGTCATGTAGTTGTATTTTTTCATAACAGATACCTTTTACATTTTGTTTCCTAGAGATTGGCAATTCCAGTCATGAACTTTTTCAAATAATTCTAGGGAAGATGCATGGAGTTTAAAAACACAGTGGAGTATTTCCTGTACTGCCACATGACATCACAAATGTTTTCTATTTAAGAGAAGAACACTCAAGGGTTTGTGTATGAATGAAACAAAACACAATTCCAGGTATGTTTGAGGAAACAGTGAGTGTGTTTACATGCACATCAGTATCCCGGTTCTGTCAGTATTCAGGTTACTGTGTTTACATGTGCGCTGAGAAACCAGGACACTCATATCCCCGTGTACATGATCAAATGGAGTATCCCAGTTTCTTGACATAATCTTACAAATGCACAAGCGCAAAAATTAACTTAAATCAATTTAATAAACCAAGAAAAATACAAACTGTAAGCTCCTTTAGCGTCGGAAGCTCGGGAGGTTTAACCAGCGTGAGGAGCTGTGAGATCTCCCACAATTAAATCCCACATTAAAATCTTCTGCATAAATAAACTCAACTTTACAACATAACCAACAAACCATAACCACTATAGATCCACATCAGCCCATTTGATAATATAATTCAGCTTTCATCACATTTGTTTAAGTTTTACCAAAACGAAATTTAAGACCGCATCGCAAATTAGCATAAACAGTTAGCGACGATAAAATCAGATCGCTCCTTGTGCCGCTGATATGATCAGGTTCTTTTGGACTAAAGGACACGACTCAGTGTGTTATTTTCGTGACAGAGGAGGTGCTGATGATGGTGAGTCTGTTCTGTGTGTATCGTATAGGAGATGGTTCATGTTTTAGCTTTTCATTAATCATACGAGTGCAGGTTATACGAGTGCAGATTGTACGTGTGCAGGTTTAGCACAGCTCTTTATTTTACAGTTATTTCGCTCATGTGTGGTCACTTTATTTATGTTGGTCACTTTATTTATGTTGGTCATTTTATTTATGTTGGTCACTTTATTTATGTCGCTACTGTTGCAGTGAAAAGACTGAAAAGTGTTTGTCTTTTGGACACACGCGCACTCAACTTTATGTTGCAGTAACCAGGATACTGCGTTTACATGCCACAGTATCCCGGTTACTATCAGAATATACCAGCTACAGTAAACCGGTTTCTCATAACCAGGACACTGAAACTGGGATACTGTGTTAACACATGCACCATGAAGAAACTGGAATACTCAAAAAACCTGATCATAACCAGGTTACTGATGTGCATGTAAACACACTCATTATAAGATAGATCAGAACATAACTTTAACTCTATGACAGAGTTACTTTTCACTATTTGTTTAGGATAGGCTCCACAAACTTGCAATTTTTTATCTTATCTTGAATAATTGTACTTTCTAAAGCTATTGTGGAAAAAAAAAACTTTTACTTATTTAGGTGTCAACTCTTGTTCCAAGTTTTTGTTTCATGTGGAAAGGCCGTGTTACTATGAGATATTCATAATTAAAGAAGGGCAGAACATATATGCAATCTGACATTATATAAATTCCACCATAGAATTCTAATCTGTTCTCCAGTTCTGTTTTAAGACACAAGCATCTGAGAATATCGTAATATTGTATCGTCACTGTCAGTACTTAAATAGCACTAAAGAAAGAAAAGAGATCAATAGTGCAAATGGCAAATAAACTGAACTGAACCTGTTAAATTAGAGCACTTAAAATAAGAAATACGACACAACACAAGCCACTAACCACATGAATGCAATACCATTTTCCCCCATGTGTTTCAAACGCTCTCTATGCAGAAGGACTTATAACAATTGTCTTTTAACACTATAAAAATATGTGTATGTAATGTAATGATTTTATTTGTTCTCTTTCAGTTTTTCCAAGATAAACTGGGTGACGCCGATTATGATGTTGTAATAAAGCAAATTATAACAACAGTTATTCCATTTACAACAGAAGTCACTCCAACCACAACTGTTCCACTCACTTTGTCCACGAAAAACGGTACAGTGACAAATCAGAGCACCGCGGGAACAACAACAGAGAATGTCCCCTAAACTCCAGCTTCAGTTCCACTTGGGGATGCACCAATCCAGCTTTTTCAGTTCTGATACCGATATCAATACTTTGGCTTTTGGTAACTGTTGATACTGAAAAAGGGATTTTATTTCTATCAAAACACTATTCACTTGCTACAAAACTAATCCAACTTTTCTTATTTATTTCTTATGTTCAAACATTATAAAATGTTCTAGGTCAACATTTACCAGCAAATCATTTTATAACATCCAGTAAAAACCCCAACCAGGATATTGGCTGAACCGATATCATGGAACCGATTCCCTGGATTGGCACTGATATTCAAAAGCAGTATCGGTATCGGTATCAGAATTGGTACGCATCTCTAGTTCCATCTATAATATGGACATTTTCATCATCAAATTCTTCAACAAACAGTCGTATTTTGAAGCATATTTCAATCACTAAAGATCATTGTTCCCTTTAAAATGTGAAGAGAAAGTCAACTGAGTAATCTGACTGAACGTTTTATAGGAATATTGTTTTCCCGTATAAATGTGACACAAAGGCAATATAAAATTATTGTTCTGAAACAATAGTGGTCACTACTGCAGCATTAGTAGTGCAATTGTCTGTGCTTTGTCTAGACTTGATTTACATGTACACAAATAAGGATGCAGGTCCAGGCTGCAGATTGTGTCCATGCATCCTGTAAGTACAACAAAATAAAAGTCCATATGAGAGGAGAAAATGTGTCCATGTTTCAAGATATTTAAGCTTAAATAGGCTGGTATTGCTTTGCTGTTTTTATTTTTTCATCAACATTGTTTCTCTTGTGGATTAATAAAGTTTGTCTAAGATAATATATTGAAAATGTCTGTATGATTTTCATGTGTACTACTACTGTATGTACGTTTGTTTCTTTGAACGAAAAGAATAAATGACTAAATGTGAGATCTTGGAGGAAGTGGCTGGTATGTATCGTCATAGCCTTCTCTGGAAATCAATAAAGAAAATGAACATTTGATAAATTGAATGGTGACAAGGTTCTATCTCTGCAGTAAATCCTGACATCACTGCACAAAAAGAGCAGTTAGTTTAAAGTATTCTCAGTATCTATAGCAAAGAAATGTTAAAATGAAGTCAGCTGGACTTAATTTTAAGACATATCACTTTAGTCCACTTTGTTTAATTTGAACTTTTGTTGCTATGGACGCCTGCTTAAAGACTGAAGGACTATATCTCAAAGAACAGTTCTCTATCGTCTTAGTTGGTGTAGTTTGTTGCAAACTTTTCTTCACTTCTCTTTCAAATTTCACTAAACATATCTCAACTACAAAAGCATAGTACAATACAATATACACAAAAAATCATGTATTTGAATTAACTTTTTTCTAGAAAACTTATGTACATGATGAGGGTGTAATTTAAAGGTGCATTATATAATAGTGTTGCTTTTCTCCATGGAAAATGTTATTGCTTCACAGTATGGTACATTTCTGTCTTCATGGAGACAGGTCAGACCACATATTTTTGAGCTACCTGTAAGTGAATAAATGTAAAGCACAGCCGTTTAATGGAACATTCCAGGCAGAGCAATCATATCCATAGAAGGTGATGGACCCCCAACCAAAAAGTTGCATAGTGCACCTTTAATAAAATGCACAGCCACAGGGCATTTCTCAGCGGAAGTTATAACCAGCTTGACTGCTCTGGAGTTGAGCAGCAGCAGGAGGAGCGACTCAGAGGTAACAGGACACAGCCAGCGGAGGCGCACAAATAAACTCAGTGGAGCGCGGATAATCAGCAGCTATGGACCAAAAGGGGATTTTTATTTTATTATCTATCGTCTTTACAGCTTCACTCGCTCAAGGTAAATTTACAATACAGATTTATTGGAGCTCATTTGTGTCTAGTAATAACATTTAATGACAGGTTTAGAGTTCATGTCTTTGCATGAGGTTATTTCAAGTATTATTCAGTAGAATATCATAATGTAAGGCTAAGAAAATTATATTCAAATATATCAAATTACAATCCATAAAACAGACAAAAAAAAAGTCCAGTTCACAGAATTGAATTTGAATATTATTATTATTATTTTATATTTTATTTTGCACTATACAAATAATTATGCATTTATTGAGACTTTCGGTCTTAACAGAATAGAAATTACTCTTAAACATATTAAACACATATATAAAATAGGTATTATTTTATTTAATTTTAATGTAGTTTTGGTTCAGGTTAATGCATCTTATAATGTATTTTCAAATCTTTCTCAGCTCAAACAACTGGAATTCCAACAACAATCACCACAGTCGCTCAGCCTACAACTACAACTGCTCCAACCGCAACTACGGCTGCTCCAGCCGCAACTACGGCTGCTCCAGCCGCAACTACGGCTGCTCCAGCCGCAACTACGGCTGCTCCAGCCGCTACTACGGCTGCTCCAGCCGCTACTACGGCTGCTCCAGCCGCAACTACGGCTGCTCCAGCCGCTACTACGGCTGCTCCAGCCGCAACTACGGCTGCTCCAGCCGCTACTACGGCTGCTCCAGCCGCAACTACGGCTGCTCCAGCCGCAACTACGGCTGCTCCAGCCGCAACTACAGCTGCTCCAACCGCAACTACAGCTCCTCCAACTACTACTACAGCTACTCCAACCTCAACTACAGTTTCTTCAGTTACAACTACAGCTGTACAATCTACAACTAGTGTTTCTCAAGCCACAACCATAACTTCATCAAATACAACGACTGATACAAATACATCTACTGCAGGGGCCGTAACTACAGCCATTCTGACAACAACTACAGCTTCTCAACTTACCACAACACAACAGTCAAATACAACTACTTTGTCAAATATAACAACTTCAGCTGTTTTTCAAAATACAACTCTGGCCCCTCCTGTTACAACTACAGCTCCAAACACGTCCGCGGTTACAACCACAGCTTCAACTAATGTTTCTCAAGCCACAACCATGAATCCATCAAATCTAACTACTACCATTGCAAGTTTTGAAAATACCACCACTAACAACGCCTCGGCAATCACTACAGCCGAACCCAATGCAACATCAGCTTTAACCACTACACTCTCTATGATTACAACAACTACACCTAATATAACTACAAATGAAACTACAACCATTACAACAACTACCGCTAATATATCAAGTACCACAGGTGAAACTACAAATTCAACGACTACTATTGGTGTATCTACGGACAATGCAACAACTACTGGTATTTTGACCAATGCAACAACAGTGGAACCAGCTAACACAACTTTAAATAATATAACTACAGTTCCCCCAAATGTTGATTCTAATATCACAACCACACTCCCCTTGGCTACGACAATGCCAGCAAATGCAACTACTATTGTTAATCCAAATGCAACTACTACTGTTAATCCAAATGCAACTACTACTGTTAATCCAAATGCAACTACTACTGTTAATCCAAATGCAACTACTACTGTTAATCCAAATGCAACTACTACTGTTAATCCAAATGCAACTACTACTGTTAATCCAAATGCAACTACTACTGTTAATCCAAATGCAACTACTACTGTTAATCCAAATGCAACTACTACTGTTAATCCAAATGCAACTACTACTGTTAATCCAAATGCAACTACTATTGTTAATCCAAATGCAACTACTACTGTTAATCCAAATGCAACTACTACTGTTAATCCAAATGCAACTACTACTGTTAATCCAAATGCAACTACTATTGTTAATCCAAGTGCAACTACTATTGTTAATTCAAACGTGACTACAACAAATCTGTCTTCAGCACCTACAACAGCGCCCAATGGAACTGTATCAACAAATACAACCACACTCAGCAATACATCATCTACAGAAGCACCATTTGGAAACATGACCACTTCAGGCCCAGGAATTTTAACCACTCTAATGCCAACTGAACCACCGGGTATGTTTACATTTTTTATGGACTTGTTTATACAGCTTCATTTAAAAAAAAAAAAAAAATTATCACATCAGTTTTATTTTTTTTTTTTTTTTTATTTTTAAGAGAACGTGTGTCACATAGTGCAGGTGTTGTATAGAGTCACATGTGTTGTATAGAGCCTCACCCAAGCATTTGTTTATTTTTACATTGTGGTCACATGCAGCCATATTCTGTTACAGCAATAAGCAAGAAAAAGATAAAGTTTCTTCTGAGTTAACAATTCTGGTGGGAAGGAGGTCTGAAAACCTGCTTGTCTCCATGGAGATGATGGACAATTTTTGACTTGGATGTTCCATATTAGGGCATTAAATGTATTTATTTTATTTTTTTTATTCTTTTATTGAGAGAAGAGAAAACACCTCTTGCTGTAAGTGGTGTGTCTCTGCACAGAACTGACCTGTAACATGGCCTGGTGGCATCAATGCTTGTTTACATGGAGATAAATAAGTTTAATTTTAATGCCATATTGTAGAAAATTCCATGCAACCCAGTAACATGTCCAAGGAGGCAAGTTATTAACTTTAATAATTAACTATTGTAATAAAAAAATACCTTTGCTACTATTACCAGGCTACAAGTGCAATTAGATTAGATTTCTCTTGTGCCTACATTCATTAATAATAAAAAAGGTAATGATTTTTTTTCTTTTAAATATCATTATTATTTATTTATTTGTTTTTTAATTCCTGGTACTAGCATGTTTACATATTGCTGTTCTAATGCTTTATTTGTTTTTGTTTCCAATAGTGGAGCCTTCATTCGCATTTCTACAAATGACAATGGCGTCATCTAGTACTGTCAGCAATGAAACACTGATCAAAGCCATCACACAGGTAACAAATCTGAACATATTCATTTGACTACAATGTTACAACACCTGACAATCATATAAAATGTTCTTGTTTTTATTTACAGTTTGTCAGAAACAGACTGGTGGGTACTGATCCTATTGTTACAGTGAAAAGCATTCGGAAAGTGAGTGGGACTCCATAGAGGATTTGGACAAACTTTGCAGTGCACTGATTATTTCTCAATTGTAATTTTGTGAAAATAACTCAATGAGTGGACTATGACTCAGCATTTAGCTTTGTTGTGATTACGTCCAAGTTCCTCTGCTTTGAGTATCATATTACGCAGTATTTGCACAAACACAATAGGAACCAAATTCAAAATGACCAGCTATAACTGCAATGGAATACAGGGGAATTTACCATCGCTATTTAAGAGTACACAAAAGGAGCTCAGCCGTGACCACCCACCCCCTAGGTCTGGGGGAAAAAAAAAAAGGGACAGTCTTGTTCAAGGCTAATTGATTTTGTGGTGACTAATGGCCACAAGACCTACAATTTGATTTAAAATCAAATTAACAAAACATTTTGCAGAACCTTGTGTTTTAAATGTGCTTTGTGTAACTTTGCTAGTGCAAGGCTGGCCACTTGCTTGCCTCTGTGGAATCTTATTGTTTGGCTGGAATGTTCCACAGTATGGCATTAAGCTTTTCTATCTCCATGGAGACAAAAATGTAATGCCAGCGAGCCATGTTTTGGACCAAATTTGAAGAAGTTTTTCTAAGTGTTTTGGAGAAATAACATTGCCTATAATTAAATAAATGCAAGACAGTTTAGATAAGCTTAATGACATACTGTGGAAAATTCCAAAGCAAAACTATGCAATTTCTATGAAGGCAAGAAGGTAGTGGACCCAGAACCTGAAAGTTACACAGTGGACCTTTAAATGTCCTTTTTGGACTTAAAACAACTGCGTAATAGTCTCCACGATGTCTTTGAAAACTTACTTCCAGAGCTGGAGCACTGCGCTCACTGCTCCACAGGACAAACTAAATCTGATTAAATGAAAACAATCATGAGATATGATATGTGTATATTTTTTGATGATCTTTTAGTAAACATTTTCAGAAATCATATAGACTGGAAGGTTTGGTTTGATATATTACAGTTACAAACAGATTTTAAAGTAAATAGTACTTTCCCATATTATACATAGACGCTACTCAGGGGTCTCCAACCTGTAGGTCTCCACCTCCTTCCAAGCAGCTCGCCAAGGGATTTCATATTGTGCTGCATATTTAAAATGTGATTAATCAAATACCTATTACCACTGTAAATATTTCATTGTGATACCTAACTCTGTGCATGGATAAATGGAAAAAGTTGTATGTTTTATACACGTCTAACTGTTCTCATCTAAGGCCGTGGATTTTATTTTATTTTTCCTCAATTTCGTTCAACTGCTAAAAGTAAAGCTCTATGGTGTTTTCGTTTTGTAAAGCAGCTCACCGGAAGAAAAATGTTGGAGGCCCCTGTACAAAAACATAAGACACTGAAAAATATGTATAATTTCTTGACATTTTTCTTTTTCTTTTTTCCTTTTGAAAGTAGAGTAGTTTTGATTCGTGCATTGTACCTCTCAAGTTTACTTTATGGACATAAAAATCATTTCAACTAAATGTATTCTGACAGACTAAACATTAAAATGCACAATATCTGCTATACAGTAATAAACATGTATGTTTATTTAACTGAAAATCTGAAGGCACAAGGTCAAAGGTTAAACTCACAGTGGTAAGAGTAGAGCCCACACCAGCATTAAGTAAAAATATTGTTACATTAAATTATATTCTTCAAGTACAAGGAAAAGTTGAAAAAAATATTGTGGTATAAGAGAGGGCATTCAAAATGTAATTCAAATCTCAGTCAAATGTATTTGTACATTTGTGTGTATTCGATGTAGCGCAACTCAATAAATCTGAATATGTAAACATAGCCATCATTCTGGGCATTGGTTGTACCAAGCATACTACCGCGCTGCACGCTCTTCTGACGTACAAAAAATGTGGAAAAAGTGAAACAGCAATAACCATATCTTATGAATTACACCAACATGATATCAAATACCAGCAACTGAGTGGACGGGACTTGAAGGACAACAAGAGTGGCTATTCTGAAGCTGATCTGATCTTTGTTATAAATGGAAAAAAATATGAAAAACTCCATTAAAAAAACATATTGATGTTTAAACGAGGATTCATATGGGTGAATAAAAGTGACAAGGTAATAATCAGATAATCCCCATTAGATACTGAAGAGAGTAGGTATATTTGAATTTCTCCACATTTATTCCCAACATCTGATAAAAAAGAATTCTATCAGACCCCTGGCCATGTAAAATATAAAAAGCTATAATCTTAAGTTAAATCAACCACTATATACCAATCCAACAAATGATAATAATCTTCACCCATTTTCAACAGGCCCTTCATAGGCATTCTGCCAGGACTTGGTGCCCTATTCAGCTTTGAAATGGGAATAACAGGACCAACTGAATGTCGTATTTACTGTTTATTAGACAATATCTCAACAGCAATCAGCAGCAGCTTTACTTCTCTTTATATTTACCAAAACTAAATCAGATTTTAATCTGTGGCATGTTATTACTATTAATTAGAGTCTCTGCTTTACAGACAACCCAGAAATTTGTCTGTACTTCAAGAATCAGAAACCACTTCCCTTTAAATTGGGGGTTATTTTAGTCATACGTTTTATGACAATCCAACGGAGTGATGCTTGTTTACTCTCACATGAGCAAAACAAGACAATATTATCTCCCAAAAGAAGAGATGACATTAATAACCTGGTCAAAGAGCTGTGCACTTGATAAAGGCCTGACTTTCAGAATGTTATGTGGTTTGTGTCCAGTAGAGGGCTCTAGAGATCTTTTCTCAGTCAATATGTGTTTGGATCAGATTTCACAGCACTAAAAAATCCAATTCAAAAATGTATTAAATCAAAATAAGTGAAATCCTATCTAGTTAAATATAAAATAAATAATAAATATTAACCAAAAGCTAAGACAGAAATGTTAGTTTTAGGACGTAGGACTGGAAGGCTGTGAGTGTGTGTTTAAAGGTGAGTAGTTCTCAGTTATATTTACTTGAGTACTTGTAATTTGCAGAATAGATTTTTGACATCATACTTTTACTCAAACTTGAGTAAATGTTTTGATTACTCTATCCACTGTGAGTAAGTCTGCAAGTGACAAAAGCTTTATGATGACAACATAAAATGATTCAAACATTGGTGTTTCTTTTCACCGCTCCTTCAGATATGATTTCATCTTTCTGATTTTTGTGTCATAGGAATGACTAGGAGCCTGGTGCCCCTGTAAACTGGGTGATGGTAACACAGTATTGTAGCTACAGTTTTCCTGGATCATCAGCCTCTCAGACCACCACCAATCACTCATCCACACACCACAAACATTCTAACAAACGTGGGTGAAGCATCTTACCTAAAGACACAATAACAGTAGTCTATGCACTACACCTGTAACTGTCTCATATTAAAATACTAACCAGCCTCAACTCTGCTTAAATTTTGAAATCAGATGAGATCGAATGTAGAGAAGCTGGTCATTTCTCATCGTCCCATGTGGTTAAAACTTAACAATGAAAATGCAAATAAAGGAACATAAAAGTTCATATTCTGCATATTCTGTTTAGAAACACTAAGGACAATTATTAAAAGGGCATCTGGTGATATAAGTCAACTCTACTGTTGACTTACAACAATAAAGGGAAATTTTTGCTTTTACTTTTTTGTGTCTGACCTGGTAGGCAGTGAACAATGAATCCAACCTTAGCAACAGTGTTTTGTACACACGGTGGTATGTGACAAAGATGAGGGTTTGTCTCCGTATTGATTTTTGAGTGCAAAGGATTTAATAGGTGTGAAAGGTAGGTACGAGAAACTGCTGATATAAATGATATGATTTATGGATGCGTCCCAAGATGAATCAACTCTGAATATTTTACCAGTGCTTTATTAACTGTTCTGCTGTTCTACAGACTAGACCTTTGCAATCTTGATCAACAGATTTCAAAACAATAAGGCAATTTGAAATCTCACTGAAATTCTACCAGACCATCATGATAGACAAAATTATTCTCTGTCTAATGATACTGGCATTTTTTCAAGGGACACCCATACAAGGTAAAGTTTAAAATGCTTCATTTTCTTTACACATTTCATTTCCCTTACTTTGTCTTTCATAACTGTGAGTTAAAGGTGTTTCTTAATGAAGTTTTGAACATTAAGTATAATAATATCAGTATTAGTGCTACGGTGCAGTGGGTCTAAATTGTGTGCCACAATAACAGTGTACTGGATACTGCATATAGCTTTCATAATTATTAAATTAGATCAAATATTTTATTCATTTTATTTGTTCCTCTCTTAAAAATGCAGAGCACTTTAATGAATAATATATATACAGTAGCAAACATTTTCATCTTTTATATTACTTAAAAGTAATCCATTTGTAATGTGCTTGCTAATGTACACCAACTAACACAGAGGAAAATATAATGCACCAATGTTAAGAGCAACAAGAAGCTCTTGACAGTACTATATAACAACAGAAACTTATTCTTAAAACATATCGTACACTGGTTTTGAATGTATGACATTACAGTTTTATAATGGCCAATATAAAAGACTGATTGCTTGCATATATGGGTTATTAACACATAGATTACATTACTTTGATATGACCTTAAACGTTACTATAGTATTAGATGTTTCAATAAAATGTTTAATTAAAGTTAATTTATATCTAGAAAATGGCAAAGTAAATGTTTATTTTACTATGCATATTTTGTACTATTATTATATTTGATTATGTTACCAATATATCTTGAATACAAACTAAAACTAATGTTTTGTTTTTTACCAAAAACTTTGTCTTTGAAAGGTTTGTCCTCTTCTCTTGCTCATGTGAAATTAAAGATAAGATCCTTGGGTGAGGTCAGCAATGAAATGCTCACTGAAAATATTAAACAGGTACATACACTTTATAATAATACTATTAAAATGTATTTAATTATAGAATATATTATTTATTTATGTGTTAATTTGTGTTAATTTATGTGTTTATTTATACTTAAGTTTATTACTGTTGTTTCCTCTTGCAGTTTTTCAAAGACAAGCTTAGCAATACAGCAACAGTAAAAACAATTACATTCAAATCAACAAGCACTAAAACAGCCGCTCCAACAACTACAACAGTCACTCCAACAACAGCTGCTCCAACAACCACAACAGCTGCTCCAACAACCACAACAGCCACTCAAACTACAACCGCTGCTCCAACTACAACAGCAGCTCCAACCACTACAACAGCTACTCCAACAACAGCTGCTCCAACAACCACAACAGCCATTCAAACTACAACCGCTGCTCCAACTACAACAGCAGCTCCAACCACAACAACAGCTGGTCCAACTACCACAACAGTCACTCCAACTACAACAGCAGTTCCAACAACAAAAACAACAGCTGATCCACCAACAACAACTGCTGCCCCATCTACCACAACAGCTACTCCAACAACCACAACAGTCACTCCAACTACAACTGCTGCCCCAACCACAACAACAGCTGGTCCAACTACCACAACAGCGACTCCTACTACAACAGCAGCTCCAACCACTACAACAGGTGCTCCAACAACAACAGTAGTTCCAACAACTACAACAGCTGCTCCAACAACAACAACTGGTCCAGCAACTACAACTGCTGCCCCGACTACCACAACAGCTGCTCCAACTACCACACCATTGACTCCAACTACAACAGCAGCTCCAACTACTACAACCGCTGCCCCATCTACCACAACAGCTGCTCCAACAACCACAACAGCCACTCAAACTACAACCACTGCTCCAACTACAACAGCAGCTCCAACCACTACAACAGCTGCTCCAACTACAACAGCAGCTCCAACAACAACAACTGCTCCACCAACTACAACTGCTGCTCCGACTACCACACCATTGTTTCCAACTACAACAGCAGCTCCAACTACTACAACAGCTACTCCAACTACAACAGCAGCTCCAACCACTACAACAGTCACTCCAACTACAACAGCAGCTCCAACCACTACAACAGTCACTCCAACTACAACAGCAGCTCCAACAAGTACAACTGCTGCCCCGACTACCACAACAGCTGCTCCAACAACCACAACAGTCACTCTAACTACAACAGAAGCTCCAACAACAACAACTGCTCCACCAACTACAACTGCTGCTCCGACTACCACACCATTGTTTCCAACTACAACAGCAGCTCCAACTACTACAACCGCTGCCCCATCTACCACAACAGCTGCTCCAACTACAACAGCAGCTCCAACCACTACAACAGTCACTTTAACTACAACAGCACCTCCAACAACAACAACTGGACCACCAACTACAACTGCTGCCCCAACAACCACAACAGCAACTCCGACTACAACAGCAGCTCTAACCACTACAACAGGTGCTCCAACAACAACAGTAGCTCTGACAACAACTACAGCCGCTCCAACAATTACAACAGCTGCTCCAACAAGTACAACAGCTGCTCCCACAAGTACAACCGCTGCTCCAACAACCACAACAGTCACTCCAACAACAGAAGCTCCAACAACAACAGCTGTTCCAACCACTACAACAGTAGTTACAAAAACAATGACAGCTGCTCAAACTACAACAGCAGCTCCAACCACTACAACAGGTGCTTCAACTACAACAGCAGTTTCAACGACTACACCAGCATCTCCAACAACAACAGCTGCTCCAACTACCACAACAGTCACTCCAACAACAGCAGCTCCAACAACAACAGCTGGTCCAACAACTACAACGGCTGCCCCGGCTACCACAACAGCTGCTCCAAAAACCACAACAGTCACTCCAACTACAACAGCAGCTCCAACAACAACAGCTACTCCGACAACAACGACAGCCGCTCCAACTACAACAGCAGCTCCAACCACTACAACAGCTGGTCCAACTACCACAATAGTCACTCCAACTACAACAGCAGTTCCAACAACAACAACAACAACAACAACTAGTCCACCAATTACAACTGCTACCCCATCTACCACAACAGCTACTCCAACAACCACAACAGTCACTCCAACTACAACAGCAGCTCCGACAACAACAACAACTAGTCCACCAACTACAACTGCTGCCCCAACCACAACAACAGCTGGTCCAACTACCACAACAGTCACTCCAACTACAACAGCAGCTCCAACAACAACAACAACAACTGGTCCACCAACAACAACTGCTGCCCCATCCACCACAACAGCGACTCCTACTACAACAGCAGCTCCAACCACTACAACAGGTGCTCCAACAACAACAGTAGTTCCAACAACTACAACAGCTGCTCCAACAACAACAACTGGTCCAGCAACTACAACTGCTGCCCCGACTACCACAACAGCTGCTCCAACTACCACACCATTGACTCCAACTACAACAGCAGCTCCAACTACTACAACCGCTGCCCCATCTACCACAACAGCTGTTCCAACAACCACAACAGTCACTCCAACTACAACAGCAGCTCCAACCACTACAACAGCTGGTCCAACTACCACAATAGTCACTCCAACTACAACAGTAGTTCCAACAACAACAACAACAACAACTAGTCCATCAACTACAACTGCTGCCCCGACTACCACAACAGCTGCTCCAACAACCACAACAGTCACTCCAACAACAGCAGCTCCAACAACATCAGCTGTTCCAACCACTACAAAAGTAGTTACAAAAACAATGACAGCTGCTCAAACTACAACAGCAGCTCCAACCACTACAACAGGTGCTCCAACTACAACAGCAGCTCCAACCACTACAACAGCTGCTCCAACTACAACAAAAGTCACTCCAACTACAACAGCAGTTCCAACAACAACAACAACAACTAGTCCACCAACTACAACTGCTGCCCCATCTACCACAACAGCCGCTCAAACTACCACAACAGTCACTCCAACTACAACAGCACCTCCAACAACAACAACTGGTCCACCAATTACAACTGTTGCCCTGACTACCACAACAGCTGCTCCAACTACCACACCTTTAACTCCAACTACAATAGCAGCTCCAACTACTACAACCGCTGCCCCATCTACCACAAAAGCTGCTACAACAACCACAACAGCCACTCAATTTACAACAGCCGCTCCAACTACAACAGTAGCTCCAAAAACTACAACAGCTGCTCCAACAACCACAACAGTCACTTTAACTACAACAGCACCTCCAACAACAACAGCTGGTCCACCAACTACAACTGCTGCCCCAACAACCACAACAGCCACTCCGACTACAACAGCAGCTCCAACCACTACAACAGGTGCTCCAACAACAACAGTAGCTCTGACAACAACTACAGCCGCTCCAACAACTACAACAGCTGCTCCAACAAGTACAACTGCTGCCCCGACTACCACAACAACTGCTCCAACAACCACAACAGTCACTCCAACTACAACAGCAGCTCCAACAACAACAGCTGGTCCAACTACCACAACCGTCACTCCAACTACAACAGCAGCTCCAACAACAACAACTGCTCCACCAACTACAGTAGTTCCAACAACTGCAACAGCTGCTCCAACAACAACAACTGGTCCAGCAACTACAACTGCTGCCCCGACTACCACAACAGTTGCTCCAACTACCACACCATTGACTCCAACTACAACAGCAGCTCCAACTACTACAACAGCTGCCCCATCTACCACAACAGCTGCTCCAACAACCACAACAGCCACTCAAACTACAACCACTGCTCCAACTACAACAGCAGCTCCAACCACTACAACAGCTACTCCAACTACAACAGCAGCTCCAACCACTACAACAGCTGCTCCAACAACCACAACAGTCACTCCAACTACAACAGCAGCTCCAACCACTACAAAAGGTGCTCCAACGACAACAGCAGCTCCAACCACTACAACAGCTGGTCCAACTACCACAATAGTCACTCCAACTACAACAGCAGTTCCAACAACAACAACAACAACAACTAGTCCACCAACTACAACTGCTGCCCCGACTACCACAACAGCTGCTACAACAACCACAACAGTCACTCCAACAACAGCAGCTCCAACAACAACAACTGTTCCAACCACTACAACAGTAGTTACAAAAACAATGACAGCCGCTCCAACTACAACAGCAGCTCCAACCACTACAACAGCTGCTCCAACAACCACAACAGTCACTCCAACAACAGCAGCTCCAACAACAACAGATGTTCCAACCACTACAACAGTAGTTACAAAAACAATGACAGCTGCTCAAACTACAACAGCAGCTCCAACCACTACAACAGGTGCTCCTACTACAACAGCAGCTCCAACCACTACAACAGCTGGTCCAACTACAACAATAGTCACTCCAACTACAACAGCAGTTCCAACAACAACAACAACAACTAGTCCACCAACTACAACTGCTGCCCCATCTACCACAACAGCCGCTCCAACTACCACAACAGTCACTCCAACTACAACAGCACCTCCAACAACAACAACTGGTCCACCAATTACAACTGCTGCCCCGACTACCACAACAGCTGCTCCAACTACCACACCTTTGACTCCAACTACAACAGCAGCTCCAACTACTACAACCGCTGCCCCATCTACCACAACAGCTGCTACAACAACCACAACAGCCACTCAATTTACAACAGCCGCTCCAACTACAACAGTAGCTCCAAAAACTACAACAGCTGCTCCAACAACCACAACAGTCACTTTAACTACAACAGCACCTCCAACAACAACAGCTGGTCCACCAACTACAACTGCTGCCCCAACAACCACAACAGCCACTCCGACTACAACAGCAGCTCCAACCACTACAACAGGTGCTCCAACAACAACAGTAGCTCTGACAACAACTACAGCCGCTCCAACAACTACAACAGCTACTCCAACAAGTACAACTGCTGCCCCGACTACCACAACAACTGCTCCAACAACCACAACAGTCACTCCAACTACAACAGCAGCTCCAACAACAACAGCTGGTCCAACTACCACAACCGTCACTCCAACTACAACAGCAGCTCCAACAACAACAACTGCTCCACCAACTACAGTAGTTCCAACAACTACAACAGCTGCTCCAACAACAACAACTGGTCCAGCAACTACAACTGCTGCCCCGACTACCACAACAGCTGCTCCAACTACCACACCATTGACTCCAACTACAACAGCAGCTCGAACTACTACAACAGCTGCCCCATCTACCACAACAGCAGCTCCAACCACTACAACAGCTACTCCAACTACAACAGCAGCTCCAACTACAAAAGCAGCTCCAACAACAACAACAACTGGTCCACCAACTACAACTGCTGCCCCAACGACTACAACAGCTGCTCCAACAACCACAACAGTCACTCCAACTACAACAGCAGCTCCAACCACTACAACAGCTGGTCCAACTACCACAACAGTCACTCCAACTACAACAGCAGTTCCAAAAACAACAACAACAACAAGAACTGGTCCAGCAACTACAACTGCTGCCCCATCTACCACAACAGCGACTCCTACTACAACAGCAGCTCCAACCACTGCAACAGGTGGTCCAACAACAACAGTAGTTCCAACAACTACAACAGCTGCTCCGACAACAACTGGTCCAGCAACTACAACTGCTGCCCCGACTACCACAACAGCAGCTCCAACCACACCATTGACTCCAACTACAACAGCAGCTCCAACTACTACAACCGCTGCCCATCTACCACAGACATGCTCCAACAACACAAACAGCCACTCAAACTACAACCACTGCTCCAACTACAACAGCAGCTCAAACCACTACAACAGCTGCTCCAACTACAACAGCATCTCCAACAACCGCTGCTCCAACTACCACAGCAGTCACTCCAACTACAACAGCAGCTTCAACAACTACAACAGCTGCTCCAACAACCACAACAGTCACTTTAACTACAACAGCACCTCCAACAACAACAGCTGGTCCAACTACCACAACAGCCACTCAAACTACAACAGCTGCTCCAACTACAACAGCAGCTCCAACAACTACAACAGCTGCTCCAACAACCACAACAGTCACTTTAACTACAACAGCATCTCCAACAACAACAACTGGACCACCAACTACAACTGCTGCACCAACAACCACAACAGCCACTCCTACTACAACAGCAGCTCCAACCACTACAACAGGTGCTCCAACAACAACAGTAGCTCCGACAACAACTACAGCCGCTCCAACAACCACAACAGCCACTCAAACTACAACCACTGCTCCAACTACAACAGCAGCTCCAACCACTACAACAGCTGCTCCAACTACAACAGCAGCTCCAACCAGACTACAACAGCCATTCCAACTACACAACAGCACTCCAACTACAACCAACAACAACAACAACAACAACAACAAGAACTGGTCCACCAACTACAACTGCTGCCCCATCTACCACAACAGCGACTCCTATTACAACAGCAGCTCCAACCACTACAACAGGTGCTCCAACTACAACAGCAGTTTCAACAACTACAACAGCATCTCCAACAACAACAGCTGCTCCAGCTACCACAACAGTCACTCCAACAACAGCAGCTCCAACAACAATAGCTGGTCCAACTACCACAACCGTCACTCTAACTACAGCAGCAGCTCCAACAACAACAACTGCTCCACCAACGACAACTGCTGCTCCGACTACCACACCATTGTTTCCAACTACAACAGCAGCTCCAACTACTACAACCGCTGCCCCATCTACCACAACAGCTGCTCCAGTAACCACAACACCCACTCAAACTACAACAGCTGCTCCAACTACAACAGCAGCTCCAACAACAACAACAACAACTGGTCCACCAACTACAACTGCTGCCCCAATAACCACAACAGTCACTCCAACTACAACAGCAGTTCCAACAACAACAACAACAACAAGAACTGGTCCACCAACTACAACTGCTGCCCCATCTACCACAACAGCGACTCCTACTACAACAGCAGCTCCAACCACTACAACAGGTGCTCCAACAACAACAGTAGTTCCAACAACTACAACAGCATCTCCAACAACAGCTGTTCCAACTACCACAGCAGTTTCAACAACAACAACAACTTGTCCACCAACTACAACTGCTGCCCATCTACACAACAGCCGCTCAAACTACCACAACAGTCACTCCAACTACAACAGCACCTCCAACAACAACAAACTGGTCCACCAATAAACTGTTGCCCTGACTACCACAACAGCTGCTCCAACTACCACACCTTTAACTCCAACTACAATAGCAGCTCCAACTACTACAACCGCTGCCCCATCTACCACAAAGCTGCTACAACAACCACAACAGCCACTCAATTTACAACAGCGCTCCAACTACAACAGTAGCTCCAAAAACTACAACAGCTGCTCCAACAACCACAACAGTCACTTTAACTACAAACAGCACCTCCAACAACAACAGCTGGTCACCAACTACAACTGCTGCCCCAACAACCACAACAGCCACTCCGACTACAACAGCAGCTCCAACCACTACAACAGGTGCTCCAACAACAACAGTAGCTCTGACAACAACTACAGCCGCTCCAACAACAACAGCTTGCTCCAACAAGTACAACTGCTGCCCCGACTACCACAACAACTGCTCCAACAACCACAACAGTCACTTCCAACTACAACAGCAGCTCCACACAACAGCTTCCAACTACACAACCGTCACTCCAATACAACAGCAGCTCCAAACAACAACAACTGCTCCACCAACTACAGTAGTTCCAACAACTGCAACAGCTGCTCCAACAACAACAACTGGTCCAGCAACTACAACTGCTCCCCGACTACCACAACAGTTGCTCCAACTACCACACCATTGACTCCAACTACAACAGCAGCTCCAATACTACAACCAGCTGCCCATCTACCACAACAGCTGCTCCAACAACCACAACAGCCACTCAAACTACAACCACAACACAAAGCACTACATACAACAGCTCCAACCACTACAAAAGCTCCAACAACCACAACAGCCACTACAGCAGCTCCAACTACAAAACTCCAACGGACAACAGCAGCTCCAACCAACAACAGCTGGTCCAACTACCACAACAGCTCCAACTACAACAGCTCCAACAACAACAACAACAACAGCCACAACAGCTGCCAACAACCACAACAGTCACTCCAACAACAGCAGCTCCAACAACAACAACTTTCCAACACTACAACAGTAGTTACAAACAACAATGACAGCCGCTCCAACTACAACGCTCCAACCACTACAACAGCTGCTCCAACAACCACAACAGTCACTCCAACAACAGCAGCTCCAACAACAACCTTACAACAGCAGCTCCAACCATACAACAGGTGCTAACAGCAGCTCAACCACTAAACAGCTGGCCAACTACACATAGTCATCAACTACAACAGCAGTTCCAACAACAACAACAACAACTAGTCCACCAATACAACTGCTGCCCCATCACCACAACAGCCGCTCCAACACCACAACAGTCATCCAACTACAACAGACCTCCAACAACAACAAACTGGTCCACCAATTACAATGCTCCCCGACTACCACACAGCTGCTCCAACTACCACACCNCTGCTCCAACTACAACAGCATCTCACTCCACTACAAACAGCACATAAACACTGCTTCCAACAAACCACAACAGTCACTTTAACTACAAAGCACCTCCAACAACAACAGCTGTCCAACTACCACAACAGCCACTCAAACTACAACAGCTGCTCCAACTACAACAGCAGCTCCAACAACTACAACAGCTGCTCCAACAACCACAACAGTCACTTTAACTACAACAGCATCTCCAACAACAACAACTGGACCACCAACTACAACTGCTGCACCAACAACCACAACAGCCACTCCTACTACAACAGCAGCTCCAACCACTACAACAGGTGCTCCAACAACAACAGTAGCTCCGACAACAACTACAGCCGCTCCAACAACCACAACAGCCACTCAAACTACAACCACTGCTCCAACTACAACAGCAGCTCCAACCACTACAACAGCTGCTCCAACTACAACAGCAGCTCCAACCACTACAACAGCTGGTCCAACTACCACAACAGTCACTCCAACTACAACAGCAGTTCCAACAACAACAACAACAACAACAACAAGAACTGGTCCACCAACTACAACTGCTGCCCCATCTACCACAACAGCGACTCCTATTACAACAGCAGCTCCAACCACTACAACAGGTGCTCCAACTACAACAGCAGTTTCAACAACTACAACAGCATCTCCAACAACAACAGCTGCTCCAGCTACCACAACAGTCACTCCAACAACAGCAGCTCCAACAACAATAGCTGGTCCAACTACCACAACCGTCACTCTAACTACAGCAGCAGCTCCAACAACAACAACTGCTCCACCAACGACAACTGCTGCTCCGACTACCACACCATTGTTTCCAACTACAACAGCAGCTCCAACTACTACAACCGCTGCCCCATCTACCACAACAGCTGCTCCAGTAACCACAACACCCACTCAAACTACAACAGCTGCTCCAACTACAACAGCAGCTCCAACAACAACAACAACTGGCCACCAACTACAACTGCTGCCCAATAACCACAACAGTCACTCCAACTACAACAGCAGTTCCAACAACAACAACAACAACAAGAACTGGTCCACCAACTACAACTGCTGCCCCATCTACCACAACAGCGACTCCTACTACAACAGCAGCTCCAACCACTACAACAGGTGCTCCAACAACAACAGTAGTTCCAACAACTACAACAGCATCTCCAACAACAGCTGTTCCAACTACCACAGCAGTTTCAACAACAACAACAACTGGTCCACCAACTACAACTGCTGCTCCAACCACTACAACAGCTGCTCCAACAACCACAACAGTCACTCCAACTACAACAGCAGCTCCAACCACTACAACAGGTGCTCCAACTACAACAACAACTCCAACCACTACAACAGCTGGTCCAACTACCACAATAGTCACTTCAACTACCACAGCAGTTCCAACAACAACAACTAGTCCACCATCTACACCTGCTGCCCCATCTACCACAACAACCGCTCCAACTACCACAACAGTCACTCCAACTACAACAGCAAATCCAACAACAACAACTGGTCCACCAACTACAACTGCTGCCCCGACTACCACAACAGCTGCTCCAACTACCACACCATTGACTCCAACTACAACAGCAGCTCCAGCTACTACAACCGCTGCCCCATCTACCACAACAGCTGCTCCAGCAACCACAACACCCACTCAAACTACAACAGCTGCTCCAACTACAACAACAGCAGCTCCAACAACAACAACAACAACTGGTCCACCAACTACAACTGCTGCCCCAACGACTACAACAGTCACTCCAACTACAACAGCAGCTCCAACCACTACAACAGGTGCTCCAACAATAACAGCAGCTCCAACCAGTACAACAGGTGCTCCAACAACAACAGTAGTTCCAACAACTACAACAGCTGCTCCAACAACAACAACTGGTCCAGCAACTAAAACTGTTGCCCCGACTACCACAACAGCTGCTCCAACTACCACACCATTAACTCCAACTACAACAGCAGCTCCAACTACAACAACCACTGCCCTATCTACCACAACAGCTGCTACAACAATCACAACAGCCACTCAAACTACAACCACTGCTCCAACTACAACAGCAGCTCCAACCACTACAACAGCTGCTCCAACTACAACAGCAGCTCCAACTACTACAACAGCTGCTCCAACAACCACAACAGTCACTCCAACTACAACAGCAGCTTCAACAACAACAACAACTGGTCTACCAACTACAACTGCTGCCCCATCGACCACAACAGCCACTCCTACTACAACAGCAGCTCCAACCACTACAACAGCTGCTCCAACTACCACAGCAGTCACTCCAACTACAACAGCAGCTTCAACAACAACAATAACTGGTCCACCAACTACAACTGCTGCCCCAACCACTACAACAGCTGCTCCAACAACCACAACAGTCACTCCAACTACAACAGCAGCTCCAACCACTACAACAGGTGCTCCAACTAGAACAGCAGCTCCAACCACTACAACAGCTGGTCCAACTACCACAATAGTCACTCCAACTACAACAGCAGTTCCAACAACAACAACAACAACTAGTCCACCATCTACACCTGCTGCCCCATCTACCACAACAGCCGCTCCAACTACCACAACAGTCACTCCAACTACAACAGCACCTCCAACAACAAAAACTGGTCCACCAACTACAACTGCTGCTCCGACTACCACAACAGCTGCTCCAACTACCACACCATTGACTCCAACTACAACAGCAGCTCCAACTACTACAACCGCTGCCCCATCTACCACAACAGCTGCTACAACAACCACAACAGCCACTCAAACTACAACAGCTGCTCCAACTACAACAGCAGCTCCAACAACTACAACAGCTGCTCCAACAACCACAACAGTCACTTTAACTACAACAGCATCTCCAACAACAACAACTGGACCACCAACTACAACTGCTGCACCAACAACCACAACAGCCACTCCTACTACAACACCAGCTCCAACCACTACAACAGGTGCTCCAACAACAACAGTAGCTCCGACAACAACTACAGCCGCTCCAACAACTACAACAGCTGCTCCAACAAGTACAACCGCTGCCCCGACTACCACAACAGCTGCTCCAACAACCACAACATTCACTCCAACAACAGCAGCTCCAACAACAACAGCTGTTCCAACCACTACAACAGCAGTTTCAACAACTACCAGACTCCAACAACAACAGCCTCCCCAACAGTCACTCCAACTACAACAGCAGCTCCAACAACAACAGCTTTCGACAACAACGACAGCCGCTCCACTACAACAGCAGCTCCAACCACTACAACAGCTGGCTCCATCAACTACAAACGTTCTTCAACAACCACAACAGTCAGCTCCAACAACAAACTCCAAACAACAACAACTGTCAACAGTACCAACAACGTGCCCGACTACCACAACAGCTGCTCCAACAACCACAACAGAACTTCCGACAACAACGACAGCTGCTCAATCTACAACAGCAGCTCCAACCACTACAACAGGTGCTCCAACAACAACAGCAGCTCCAACCACTACAACAGCTGGTCCAACTACCACAATAGTCACTCCAACTACAACAGCAGTTCCAACAACAACAACAACAACAACTAGCCCACCAATTACAACTGCTACCCCATCTACCACAACAGCTGCTCCAACAACCACAACAGTCACTCCAACTACAACAGCAGCTCCAACCACTACAACAGGTGCTCCAACAACAACAGTAGTTCCAACAACTACATCAGCTGCTCCGACAACAACCACTGGTCCAGCAACTACAACTGCTGCCCCGACTACCACAACAGCTGCTCCAACTACCACACCATTGACTCCAACTACAACAGCAGCTGCAACTACTGCAACCGCTGCCCCATCTACCACAACAGCCGCTCCAACATCCACAACAGGCACTCAAACTACAACCGCTCCTCCAACTACAACAGCAGCTCCAACCACTACAACAGTTGCTCCAACTACAACAGCAGCTCCAACCACTACAACAGCTGCTCCAACTACCACAACAGTCACTCCAACTACAACAGCAGTTCCAACAACAACAACAACAACAAGAACTGGTCCACCAACTACAACTGCTGCCCCATCTACCACAACAGCGACTCCTATTACAACAGCAGCTCCAACCACTACAACAGGTGCTCCAACAACAACAGTAGTTCCAACAACTACAACAGCTGCTCCGACAACAACAACTGGTCCAGCAACTACAACTGCTGCCCTGACTACAACAGCTGCTCCAACTACCACACCATTGACTCCAACTACAATAGCAGCTCCAACTACTACAACCGCTGCCCCATCTACCACAACAGCTGCTCCAACAACCACAACAGCCACTCAAACTACAACCACTGCTCCAACTACAACAGCAGCTCAAACCACTACAACAGCTGCTCCAACAACCACAACAGTCACTTTAACTACAACAGCATCTCCAACAACAACAGCTGGTCCACCAACTACAACTGCTGCACCAACAACCACAACAGCCACTCCTACTACAACAGCAGCTCCAACCACTACAACAGCTGCTCCAATAACCACAACAGTCACTCCAACTACAACAGCAGTTCCAACAACAACAACAACAACAACTAGTCCACCAACTACAACCGCTGCCCCATCTACCACAACAGCTGCTCCAACAACCACAACAGTCACTCCAACAACAGCAGCTCCAACAACAACAGCTGTTCCAACCACTACAACAGTAGTTACAAAAACAATGACAGCTGCTCAAACTACAACAGCAGCTCCAACCACTACAACAGTCACTCCAACTGCAACAGCATTTTCAACAACTACAACAGCATCTCCAACAACAGCTGCTCCAACTACCACAACAGTCACTCCAACTACAACAGCAGCTCCAACAACAACAGCAGCTCCATCAACTACAACAGCTTCTTCAACAACCACAACAGTCACTCCAACAACAGTAGCTCCAACAACAACAGCTGGTCCAACAAGTACAACCACTGCCCCGACTACCACAACAGCTGCTCCAACAACCGCAACAGTCACTCTAACTACAACAGCGGCTCCAACCACTACAACAGTAGTTCCGAAAACAACGACAGCTGCTCCAACAAGTCCAACCCCTGCCCCGACTACCACAACAGCTGCTCCAACAACCACAACAGAACTTCCGACAACAACGACAGCTGCTCAATCTACAACAGCAGCTCCAACCACTACAACAGGTGCTCCAACAACAACAGCAGCTCCAACCACTACAACAGCTGGTCCAACTACCACAATAGTCACTCCAACTACAACAGCAGTTCCAACAACAACAACAACTAGTCCACCAATTACAACTGCTACCCCATCTACCACAACAGCTGCTCCAACAACCACAACAGTCACTCCAACTACAACAGCAGCTCCAACCACTACAACAGGTGCTCCAACAACAACAGTAGTTCCAACAACTACATCAGCTGCTCCGACAACAACCACTGGTCCAGCAACTACAACTGCTGCCCCGACTACCACAACAGCTGCTCCAACTACCACACCATTGACTCCAACTACAACAGCAGCTGCAACTACTGCAACCGCTGCCCCATCTACCACAACAGCTGCTCCAACATCCACAACAGCCACTCAAACTACAACCGCTCCTCCAACTACAACAGCAGCTCCAACCACTACAACAGCTGCTCCAACTACCACAACAGTACACACAACAGTCCAACTACAACAGCAGTTCCAACAACAACAACAACAACAAGAACTGGTCCACCAACTACAACTGCTGCCCCATCTACCACAACAGCGACTCCTATTACAACAGCAGCTCAACAACAACAGTAGTTCCAACAACTACAACAGCTGCTCCAACAACAACAACTGGTCCAGCAACTACAACTGCTGCCCTGACTACAACAGCTGCTCCAACTACCACACCATTGATTCCAACTACAATAGCAGCTCCAACTACTACAACCGCTGCCCCATCTACCACAACAGCTGCTCCAACAACCACAACAGCCACTCAAACTACAACCACTGCTCCAACTACAACAGCAGCTCAAACCACTACAACAGCTGTCACTCCAACTCCAACAACCACAAACAGTCATTTTAACTACAACAGCATCTCCAACAACAACAGCTGGTCCACCAACTACAACTGCTGCACCAACAACCACAACAGCCACTCCTACTACAACAGCAGCTCCAACCACTACAACAGCTGCTCCAATAACCACAACAGTCACTCCAACTACAACAGCAGCTCCAACCACTACAACAGGTACTCCAACTACAACAGCAGTTTCAACAACTACAACAGCATCTCCAACAACAACAGCTGCTCCAACTACCAAAACAGTCACTCCAACAACAGCAGCTCCAACAACAACAGCTGGTCCAACAAGTACAACCGCTGCCCCGACTACCACAACAGCTGCTCCAAAAACCACAACAGTCACTCCAACTACAACAGCAGCTCCAACAACAACAGCTTCTCCGACAACAACGACAGCCGCTCCAACTACAACAGTAGCTCCCACCACTACAACAGCTGGTCCAACTACCACAATAGTCACTCCAACTACAACAGCAGTTCCAACAACAACAACAACAACTAGTCCACCAACTACAACCGCTGCCCCATCTACCACAACAGCTGCTCCAACAACCACAACAGTCACTCCAACAACAGCAGCTCCAACAACAACAGCTGTTCCAACCACTACAACAGTAGTTACAAAAACAATGACAGCTGCTCAAACTATAACAGCAGCTCCAACCACTACAACAGTCACTCCAACTGCAACAGCATTTTCAACAACTACAACAGCATCTCCAACAACAGCTGCTCCAACTACCACAACAGTCACTCCAACTACAACAGCAGCTCCAACAACAACAGCAGCTCCATCAACTACAACAGCTTCTTCAACAACCACAACAGTCACTCCAACAACAGTAGCTCCAACAACAACAGCTGCTCCAACAAGTACAACCGCTGCCCCGACTACCACAACAGCTGCTCCAAAAACCACAACAGTCACTCCAACTACAACAGCAGCTCCAACAACAACAGCTATTCCGACAACAACGACAGCCGCTCCAACTACAACAGCAGCTCCAACCACTACAACAGCTGGTCCATCAACTACAACAGCTTCTTCAACAACCACAACAGTCACTCCAACAACAGTAGCTCCAACAACAACAGCTGGTCCAACAAGTACAACCGCTGCCCCGACTACCACAACAGCTGCTCCAACAACCGCAACAGTCACTCTAACTACAACAGCGGCTCCAACCACTACAACAGTAGTTCCGAAAACAACGACAGCTGCTCCAACTACAACAGCTGCTCCAACAAGTCCAACCGCTGCCCCGACTACCACAACAGCTGCTCCAACAACCACAACAGAACTTCCGACAACAACGACAGCTGCTCAATCTACAACAGCAGCTCCAACCACTACAACAGGTGCTCCAACAACAACAGCTGGTCAAACAACAACAGCAACTCCGACAACAACAACAGCCGCTCGAACTACAACAGCAGCTCCAACTACAACAGCTGCCCCAACTACTACAACAGCCTCTACATCAACCACACCAGCCATTCCATAAACTACAACAGCCACTCCAACAACTACATCCACCACCCCAACTACCACAACACCTGCTCCAACAACCACAAAAACAGTCACTCCAAGTGCAACATCGATTCTGACAACCACCACATTGGCTCTGACAACCACCGCAGAGGGTGATCAACAGCAGTTGCTCCTGTCACCTCCACAGTGGCTCTAACAACCACAACTGCAACAACAACAACTACAACAGCTGCTCTGACATCTACAACAGTAGCTCCAATAACAATAGGCACTCCAGCAACTGCAACAGCAGCTTCAACTACCACAATAGTTTCTTCAACAACCACAACAATCACTTGAAGTACAGCAGCAGCTTCAACTACTACAACAACTGGTCCAACAACAACAGCTGGTCCAACAATTATAATCACTTCCCCATCCACCACAACAGCCACTCCAACAACCACAACAGCCATTCCCTCAATTACAACAGCAGCTCCAAAAACAACAGCCACTCCAACAACTACAACCACCACCAAAACAGCTGCTCCATCAACCATAACAGTCTTTCCAAATACAACATCAGCTCCAACAACAACCGCTGCCCCATCTACCACATTTGCCCCTCCAACGACTATAACAGAAGCTCCAGCAACTACAACTGCTGCTCCAGCTACCACAATAATCACTCCAAGTACAACAGCAGCTTCAACTACTACAATAGCTGCTCCAACAACAACAGCAGCTCTGACAAAGACAGGCAGTCCAACAACTACAGGAGCAGCTCCAACAATAACAGTTGGTCCAGCAACTACAACTGCTCCCCCAACTACCACAGTAATCATTCCAACAACCACAACAGTTACTCCAACTACATCAGCGATTCCGACAACCCCCACTGTGATGCCCACAACTAGCAAAGTGGTTCAGACAACCACAACAGTCGCTCCAAGCACCACCACAGTTTTTCGGACAACCACAACTGCAACTACAACAGCAACTGTTCTGACTTCAACAACAGTCACTCCAACAACTACAACCGCCACCCCAACTACCACAACAGCTATTCCAACAACTACAACAGCTGGCATAAAAACCACAACGGCGACTCCAACATCAATGACAGCAGCGCCAACAACCACAAAAGTAACTGAAACAATTACAGCAGCCACTCCAACAACCACCACAGCTGCTCTAACAATCACAATTGTGACTCCAACACCCACAACAGCAATTACAAGAACCACCAAGCAGCTACCACAACCATGATAGTTTCTGAAACAACCACAACAGCTGGCTAGACAACCATGATAACTGCTTGCAGGACCACAACAGTGACTCCAACACTGACCACAGCTGTTCCAACAGCCACAGCAGCCGCTTCACCAACCACAACAATTGTTCTAACATCCACAACATCCGGTTTAAGAACCATTACAATTGCTCCAAGAAATACTTCCTCTTGAATGTCTCGTATCTATAACGATGATCTTAATAAAGTGTACAGTAAAGTAATATTTACATGGTATTCTCATGTAGTGAGCTTTGGTAGCGAAGTTTTCTTTATGGTTTTAGTGTGTCTCAGGGAACTTCTTACTGATCAAGTGTAGACAGTGTTGTTTGTTCATGGAAAAAGTGAAAACAATGTGACAAGGGCACTAGCAGCCCTATAGAAAATGATTACTGACTGTCAAAACTGCCTTACATTAAGTACAGAAACAACTGATGCAATGCATTTTATAAAGAGGTAAATCCATAATTTTTATTTATTTATTTATTTTATTTAACAGATTAGAAATGTTCATGCATTGTTTAGGCATTAACCTAGACCCAAAACCAACCTTTAAAAATCAATAAAATAAAATAGTGTCCCTCATCTCTGAGTCATCACATTTTTATCTAAATTCAATGATCTTGTCACACAATGTATTGTATATGAAGCTGGTCAAATGGTTCTAAAACAGTCCTGAGGCCTCTTGGATCAATATATAAATGTGCCCAAAAAATACATGATCAGAATATAAGGCAGTATCATTTTTGTCCATTTTTTGCTAAATATACAAAATCTAAAATCTAATATTTTATACAAATGTTTGCTTACTTCTAAAAATTATTAATGGACTAACAGCACCCCCTCTAAAATGTGACGATCTACCTCAAGAGGAGAATGCAGCATTCCAAAATGCTCTTATGCAAGATCTGCATTTTCATTTGTCTCAATGAGTCAATGGAAGACAATGCAAGTAGAAATTATTATTTGTACTGAATTTAAAACTCTTGCTCGCCTGACCAAAAAATGGTTTCTGGAATGGCAGGTCCATACTCATGAGTAATGCATGTGTATGTAGGTGTATTTTTATTGTAATGTATTGGCCGTTTTTGTGCATAATCTAAGGGTGGAATTATTTGTCTTTATTTAGTAAAATATGTTAGTATAATATGCAGATCAAATGTCATCTACACTGAGACTGAATTCTTGAGATTGTAACATTCACCTGCCCAGGGACTACAGGTCTAACACTGTGCACTGTTCCTGCACAAATAAAATCGTACCGTCCCAGTTAATTACTATTCTAGACCTGATTATTTAATCCTGTGTGGAACCAGTTTATCAGGGTTAGTTTCAACACAGTTGAAGGTGCAATACATGCCTTTTAACATCGCCTGCTGTTTACGAGAAATACATGATTGTAATTGGATTGGACACATAGCCCCGCAAAATATCTGCAGAAATGGACAAAATGGATGTCTGTTTGATAATATTGATTGGATTAACCTGGGTGACTCCTGCAAAAGGTAGATACTTCCTTTACTCAAATGCTTGTTGTCTCAAATGTCTGTTACTGCAACCAAAACTTAGTATCTATCTATCTGTCTGTCTGTCTGTCTGTCTATCTATCGATATATATACATGATTATTATTATTATTATTATTATTATTATTATTATTATTATTTTGTATTTATTTATTTTTATTTAACCTTTAAAAATATAACCCATATTCAAATTAATCTTTCCTTGCTGCTCTGTGAATCATAAAAGTCACAGCAGACCATTCTCAGTGGAGCTCATAGTTCCTGTATCTAACAGACTTACAGAATGCCCCCTTTAATCAGCATCCACATTTATTCCTTTGTTTGGAATGTAGAAAGAAACTACATCTGTACAGCTCCTATTTGTTTGGGTTTTTCTCAACACCGTGTGATGTTTTTGGTCATCTTCAAATGTTATGTGGATCTGCTTTATTTCTATAGTTTTGTTTTTTGAACCCAGCAGCATACATAACTGTTTGGATGTATGTGAATCTGCCTAAATGACCTGGAATGTTCCACAACACGGTATTAACTGGTTAACACGGTTTTACATGTATTAATTTACAATTGCTTTTATTAGCTCCTATGTTTGCCTCATGAAGTTTAATGTCAGGCTGTGAAGCATACCAGTGAAGGCTGTATCAAGTGGTGGTTTGAATATTGTTTAATGAAGTTACACATTGAGTTGAAGCTTAAACACTGAAATCTTATCTGTTGAACAGTACCATTGTGTTTCCTATATAATGTGTAACCTATGTGCTTCTAAGCAATTTCCTTTGCAGAACTGGGACTGTGGAGATAACTGTTGGAGGGGGTTGTCACAAATTCCTTTGCAGAACTGGGACTGTGGAGATAACCAACTGGCTTATCTAAACAGACTTGGTGTGATTTACAATGGTTTGGAGGGGGTTGTCACTTCCCCCAAAAAAGAAATGCTGACACTTCAAGGCAACGATTCAAGGCGGGAACCTGCTCAACATATTATTTGCATATTCATATGGATGTTTATAAAAACTGGATTGAAGTATTCAGAAGGGGTCAGATGCCTGATATAAGCCCTATGTAACTTTGTAGGCAGTTAGGGGCAATGATCTGACCCAGAGTTCTGTATTAGAATTGAATTGTCAGGGGAATAAATTTTTGTAACTTAAATTGATTGAGTCTAGTAATTTTTTATAGAACACGCCTAACACCAGGAAAAGTCAACAAAAAAACTTTCATAGTGCATCTTTAAAAGAAAAAAATGGATGCTATGTGCTAACATGCTAATTTTTTAAGCCCTATATGAAACTTTGCACTATATTGTTACATGTTATAGGTGAATTGATATCCAAACCAGGGTTAGGCTTTAATTGTAATTATGTATATTTTGTGCTATTATTGTATGCAATTGTGTAGACCAAGGATTCAATCCAAAACTAATTTTGTTTATTCTTTCCAAAATGTTTGTTTTTCAAAGGGTTGTCCTCAGCTCTTGCTCATGTCAATATAAACATAAGATCCTTTGGTGAGATCAGCAATGAAGTGCTCACTGAAACTATTAAAAAGGTAAATATATGAATGAATGCCTTTATCTGTCAATTTCTTCACATGTACAAGACATACAAAGGAATTGAAATTGGACCTGTCACCCCATCCGTACATTTACAAACACATAATACATAACATGGGGGTACTAGACATGGACCGGACCAGAAGACAGGTAACAGAGGAAGAAAAAATGCAGCATAACATGAGGAGAGGGGGAGAAGAAAAAAAATGAATAGCCCCCAGACCATGTCCCTGATGGGGATATAGTATGGAACCAACACAAACACACACACAAAAAAAACACCAGCATCACAACATCAGCACATAGTCAAAACAAGGTACAGACATAACGACCAGACTTGCAATTGGGGAGGGTAGGGGGGTTGAGTTGACCCAACATAGACAAGCAGCCATCTGGATCCTGCAGCCAGTGGCGCTGGATACAGCAGGCCCGCCCACCATCCAGAGGGTGCAAAGCTGTGAAGGCGTAGAGGAAGTGTAGGGAGAGCTCCAGTCTCTCCCAGGTGAGCTGATACTAGTCGGCCTTGCCCAAGACCGGTGCTGGCTGGGGGAAGCCAATAAAATAAGATTCGAGTTGTTTGGATTTTGGGACGAGCAGCTGTGCCTATTTCCACAACAGCTCTGATCGTCTCTCTTGGTCTCAAGGTCTGCTCATCCCTCTTTGTAAAGCTTCCAGTCTCTCTGAGATGTTATTAATAATGCTCTCCAAGGCCAAAGTCCCATCTAACCTGCAGTAAATGGCAGCTAACTTTTCTGCGATGCGGTACGGAGCAGCTGAACCATCTTTAAAATGTCTCATTGTCACAGTTTGGGAGTTTGCAACTTTACCTTCCATTTCAATCACTCCGGGCAGCCAAATGGGGCATTGAACACCCACCTTGGTAATCTGAATTTTTTGAAAAATCAGGGCCATGCCCAATCCAGTCAGCAAAACTCCTGTAATCATGGTTCCGAATAGGAAAATATCTTCAATGTCCTCCACGGAAAGAGCCGCCAGACATGACGTGCCACTTCTCCCAGCTGTCCATCATGTAACTTGCACAGAAAGTTCTGGGTGGGCACCCAGGTTTGCCCAAGCCCAAGTAGTGAGCTTCTTTCGCCAGTATGCGTGAATCATGTCAGGGCCTGTGCAGTCCAGTTTTTCATACCTGAGATTCTGTCCTGGATGTCTGCCAACTGTGATAGTGACTGAAATCTGTTCAAAGAGGTTGCTGTGGTCTTCTCTCAGATCCACAAGCCACTGTGTGTTGTGATAGCAGTTGCCGTTTGTGGATGTTGGAACACTGTCTATTGACTAGGGTTACTGTAGTGGTAGCCTTCCAGCAGAGCCTTTATTCTGGCATCTCGCCCATTTCCTCTTTGTTCCGGTCACCCATTTTTCATCAAGTTGCCCTGGTTCCCCAGCACCTGACACAGACCTTGTGTGGCTGTGCGATGTCTGAGCCGGCATCTGATAAGTTTCATTGTCTCATTGTCTCTCATCATTGTATGAGGTGGGCAGTAGCACAAACGGTCTTGCCCAAATACCAACACTGGTTAGCTCATTGCGCTGTCAGGGGCTAATTCGAACCTAAGTCCCCCATGTGAAAGTTCAGTGACTTACCAGCTGAGCAAAATGTTTTGGTAATAAAAGTAACATTTCTGTGATGTCTCTTATTTTACAGTTTTTCCTAGACAAGCTTAAGAGTACAGGCATTGTGATAACAGTGAAATCAATTACAAAGTTAAATACACTTCAACCAAGACCAAACACCCAAATTCAAAAGTCTACAACTACAACCACCACACCTCCGACAACCACCACCACTAGTCCTCCGACAACAAAAACACCTCCGACTACCACCACCAGTCATCCAACAACCAACACCACCAGTCCTCCGACAACAACCACTAGTCCTCCAACAACCACCACACCTCCAACAACCACCACACCTTCAACAACCACCAAAACCAGTCCTCCAACAACTACCACCGCTGGTCCTCAGACAACAACCACTAGTCCTCCAACAACCACCCCACCTCCAACAACCACCACACCCTCTCTTCCAACAACTACCACAACCAATCCTCCGCCAACAACCACCACCAGTCCTCCGACAACCACTACAAGTCTTTCAACCACAACAACCAGCCCTCCAATAACCACAACCACCAGTCCTCCAACAACCGCCAACAGTCCTCCAACAACCACCACCATACCTCCATCAACCACCACATCTCCCACAACCACCATCACCATTCATCCGTCAACCACCACCAGTTCTCCGACAACCACCACCAGTCCTCCAACAACCAGCACCAGTCCTCCGACAACCACCACCACTGGTCCGCCGACAACAACCACCAGTCCTCCAACGACGACCACCATACCTCCAACAACCACCACACCTAAAATAACCACCACCACCAGTCCTCCAACAACCACCACCACCGGTCCTCCGACAACCACCACCACCAGTCCCCCAACAACCACTACCAGTCCTCCAACAACCACCACCACTGGTCCTCCGACAACAACCACTAGTCCTCCAACAACCACCCCACCTCCAACAACCACCACACCTTCAACAACCACCACAACCAATCCTCCGCCAACCACTAGCACTAGTCCTCCGACAACCACCACCAACCCTGCGACCTCCAACACCATACCTTCGACAACCACCACCACGAGTCCCCCGACAACAACCACCACACCTCCAACAACCACCACCAGTCCTCCAACAACCACCACGACTAGTCCTCCGATAACCAGTTCTCTGACAACCACCACTACCAGTCCTCCAACCACCACCACCCCCAAGCCTCCGACAACCACTACAAGTCTTTTAACCACCACAACCAGTTCTCCAACAACCACCACACTTCCAACATTCACCACAATCAGTCCTCCAACAATGACCACCACCAGTCCTCCACCAACCACCAGCACAAGTCCTCCGACAACCACCACACCTCCAACAACCACCACCACCATTCCTCCGACAAGCACCAGTTCTCTGCCAACCACCAGTACCAGTCCTCTGACAACCACCACCATACCTCCAACAACCACCACTACTAGTCCTCCGACAACCAGTTCTCTGACCACCACCACCACCACCAAGCCTCCGACAACCACTACAAGTCCTTCAACCACTACAAACAGTCCTCCAACAACCACCACCATACCTCCAACAAACACCACAACTAGTCCTCCAACAACTACCACCACCAGTCCTCCTCCAACCACCATCACCAGTCTTCCGCCAACCACCAGCACCAGTCCTCCGACAACCACCACCACTAGTCCTCCGACAACAACAACCACCAGTCCCCCGACAACCACCACACCTCCAACAACCACCACCAGTCCTCCTACAACCATCACTACTAGTCCTCCGACAACCAGTTCTCTGACAACCACCACTACCAGTCCTCCAACCACCACTACCACCAAGCCTCCGACAACCACTACAAGTCTTTTAACCACCACAACCAGTTCTCCAACAACCACCACACCTCCAACATCCACCACAACCAGTCCTCCAACAACTACCACCACCAGTCCTCCACCAACCACCAGCACCAGTCCTCCGACAACGACAACCAAACCTCTGACGTTCACCACCATACCTCCGACAACCACCACCAATAGTCCTCAGACAGCAACGACCACCAGTCCTCCTCCAACCACCACACCTCCAAGAACCACCACCACCGTTCCTCCGACAACCACCACACCTCCGACAACCACCACCAGTCCTCCAACAAACACCACAACCAGTCCTCCGACAACTACCACCACCAGTCCTCCTCCAACCACCAGCACCAGTCTTCCACCAACCACCAGCACCAGTCCTCCGACAACCACCATCAAACCTCTGACGTCCACCACCAAGCCTCCGACAACCACCACCACTAGTCCTCCGACAACAACGACCACCAGTCCTCCAACAACCACCACACCTCCAACAACCATCACCACCACCATTCCTCCGACAACCACCACACCTCTGACAACCACCACCAGTCCTCCAACAACCAGCACCAGTCCTCTAACAACCACCACTACAAGTCCTCCGACAACCAGTTCTCTGACAACCATCACTACCAGTAATCAAACCACCACCACCAAGCCTCTGACAACCACTACAAGTCCTTCAACCACCCCAACCAGTCCTCCAACAACCACCACCATACCTCCATCAACCACCACATCTCCCACAACCACCATCACCATTCGTCCGTCAACCACCACCAGTCCTCCGACAATCACCACCACCAGTCCTCCAACAACCACCGCACCTCCAACATCCAGCACCACCAGTCCTCCGACAACCACCACCACCAGTCCTCCAATAACCACCACCAGTCCTCTGACAACCACCACCACTGGTCCTCCGACAACAACCACCAGTCCTCCAACAACCACCACCATACCTACAACAACCACCACACCTCCAATAACCACCACCACCAGTCCTCCAACAACCACCACCACCGGTCCTCCGACAACCACCACCACCAGTCCTTCAACAACCACTACCAGTCCTCCAACAACCACCACCACTGGTCCTCCGACAACAACCACCAGTCCTCCAACAACTATCACCAAACCTCTGATGTCCACCACAATACCTCCGACAACCACCACCATTGGTTCTCCGACAACAACCACCAGTCCTCCGACAACCACCACACCTCCAACAACCACCACCACTGTTCCTCCGACAACCACCACCAGTCTTCCAACAACCACCACTACTAGTCCTCCGACAACCAGTTCTCTGACAACCACCACTACCAGTCCTCCAACCACCACCACCAAGCATCCGACAACCACTACAAGTCCTTCAACCACCACAACCAGTTTTCCAACAACCACCACACCTCCAGCATCCACCACAACCAGTCCTCCAACAACTACCACCACCAGTCCTCCGCCAACCACCACCACCAGTCCTCCAACCACCATACCTCCATCAACCACCACACCTTTAACAACCACCACCACTAGTACTCCGACAACCACCACCACACCTTCGACAATTACCACCACCAACCCTCCAACAACCACCGCACTTCTATACACCATCACCACTCTGCAACCAACAACAACCACTCCCCAACCCAGCACTCCCACCCTTCCACCAACCACTACCACCACACCGCCTACAATAACAACCACACCTTCACCCACCACCACACCACATCTAACAACCATTGTACTTCTACCCAGCACCACCCAGCCTCCACCAACCACCATCACACCTCCAACAACCACCACCAGTTCTCCGACAACCACCACCAGTCCTCCAACAAACACCACCAGTCCTCCGACAACCACCACCAGTCCTCCGACAACCACCACAAGTCCTCCAACCACCACACTCCCAACAGCCACCACCACCAGTCCGTCACCCACCACCAGTCCTTCAACAACCACTACAACCATTCCTCCACCTAACACCACCCCATAACCAACAAAAAACACCCCTCCACCCACCACCAATATAACATGTCCTCCAACTACCACCACTACTCATCAAACAACAACCACTCCTCTACCCACCGCCCCCCACTTCCAACAGCAACTACACCTCTATCCACCACCATCCCAAATCCTAAATCCAAATCCATTTTACTTCTATTGTACATTTTACAAACAAAGCAGTTTCCAAAGTGCTAACCATAAGTCAAGAAGAGAACAAAAAGGAAAATTGCTAAAATTTGGTCATACCAGTCCTAAAACAATAAAACCATTATAATTAAAATAAAATCAAGAATCATAAAATCATAAAATAACAGTAAATAAGAAAAAATAAATCAAATAAATAAATAGGAGACACAGTGGACCACACAACTCACTCTTAAAAGAAGCTACAGAGAAGGCCCTAGTTTTAAGTCTTGTTTTAGGCACCACGAGCGCCAACAACAACCACCCCACCATCCACCACTACCATGCCACCTCCACCCACCACCATCCTGTCTCCAACAATCAACAACCCTTCACCCCACAATCAACAAGAACCACTCCTCAATCCACCACCAGCACACCTCTGCCAACAACAACCACCCCTCCACCCACCAACACAAACCCTGATGGAGCAATCACAACTACCACACCCCCTTCAACATCACTGCTGTCTCCAACACTGAATTTACTGGCACATGTACAAATGTGGATTAGAGCTTCTGGAAACATCAGTGAATTTACAATTATTGAACACATCAAGCAGGTAAAATATGTTTTAATATGTAATTTAAACCAACATTCTAAGCATTAAACATCATTCTCTCTTCCAGGTCTTGAAAGTTTAACTAAAGATCAACTGTGTGACCAGGATCCTGATGTCTTTGTTATAAAAAATTGAGAAAGTAAATGTTTAATTTTAGACATCATTATTCTCCATTTTGTTGTGGATCAAATGTTCTACCCATAAGCTTTCTATAGCAAGTATGTATAGTATCTTTATGTTAATACATGTTCGATGTACTGTTTTACTTTGTCTCCATTTGATTTTAGCTCTCCATTTTGATTTTTATGATAACCTTTAGGAGTTTTATGTTTTTGTTTTTATGTTTATGTTTAAATTGTTGTATTTATGGATGAAACAATGGGATGGGGTGGGGGGGTTGCTCTTGTTTTTAATTATTGTATTGTAATTTTTCTGTTGCATATGAAGCACTTTGTGCTACATTTCAAATGTATGAAAAGTGCTATACAAATAAAGTTTGATTGATTGATTGATTGATGTGTACAATACATGTAAAATGATGCACATAATACTTTTGCCACTTTATATATGTGTACATACAGATGACTTATTTAAGTAAATATTGTTAATTATTATAACACACTAAACAGTTTACATTGTCTTTTTTATTAATCATCATCAATTAATGAGTGCAGTACCATTTCATTTTAATAGGTTAATAATGGGATATTACGGCCTTTTAAAAGTCACTTTTAATTCACGCCCATTTAATTCACAGAACTGAAGGACTATTTACAGCAAGTTTGGCAGATGCTCAACGGTTGAACCAGTCCAGTTGTGCAAAGAAACTGTCAGTGCCCTCAAAATAAATTGGTATCACTGGCAATTTTTTAAGAAAGAATAATGTGAATGTTTTGATGACTATTAATATAAAATTATTAATAACAAACACCAATTAAAAAAAAATATATATATATATTATTATGTGCCCAATTTTTTGGTGTACGTTAGTCTTGAGCTTCACAAAACCGTAACTTTAGTATTTTAGTGTTGGCCGGCAGGGCAGTTGGTGATTGTGGAATATATATGGAAAAAAAAAAAAAAAAAAAAAAAAAATTATACTCTCCACTAGATGTCATCTTAATCTTTTTTTTTTCCTTTGGATTTTCCCGGATGTGATTACCTGTAATTATTTATAATTTTGAGTGGCTGGAATATGATGATACGTTTTTACAAACAAAGAGGTGATCATGGTAAGCAGGCATATGTGAAACCAGTCTGACAGGGTTAGTTTTACCACAGCGGAAGGTGGAGCATATCACATTTAGGTCAATGCAGCCTGCTGTCTATGAGAAATAGATGGTTGAACTTGAACTGGCAACATAGCCACACAAAATCTGCTGCAATGGTCTGTTTGATAATATTATTTGGATTATCCTTGGTGACTCCTGGGAAAGGTAAATACTTATTTTATTCAAATACTTGTTTGTTACTACACCCAACGTTATACTGAAGCAAACCTTTAATGGTTGATTTACATTGGTTTTCAGATTCTAGAATGTGATGATGTTATATTTGCAGATGGGGGGCGAGAGCCAGTTTTCCCTATTGGTTGCTACATATGTTTCCATGAAATAATCAAAAGGAAAATGCATACATGTTTAAACTGATCCTTTCTTCTTTTTTTTTTAATTGACTAGACTTGAGATCTCACTAGTTTACAACAAAAATCTGCATTTTAACAAGACACATTTTAGTTGCACCCATCTGTATTAAATAATGTTTACATATGCTGCTCTACAGAGGCAAAAGAGCTTAACTCACCAGAGTGTGAAACTGAGAAAAATGACTTCAAAATTTCTGTTTTGTCCAGACAAAAGTATAATAGGTAGGGCTCCCAAAACTTGACAACTAGTTGCTATAATGAAGAAATGTTTGTATGTGAAAAATATTGAGCTCAAAATGGACCTTTGACCCTTATTTGGCAGCATCTGTACTCTACCTTTGTATCATGTGCCAAAAATAAGGAGTTGTGCAAAAGCAAAAGGCAGTGACTGACCGCAAGACTGTGAGACCGTGCTCCGTGTGTGCGCTCACCACTGCCCTTGAAACCAATGGCAAGCCAAACACAAGTGTCAGTCAAATGTGGCATATACCAAGGACAACAAATCATACACAAATATATGTATAATTCTGGCCTAGATGCCCCCCCCCAAATTATCCACTTAATGCCTGAAATTATATAGATGTATATAAAAATTGTGTGTGTTTTTGCCTTTAAGTAGATGGTAAATTAAGTTGAGATTATTCATTTGACCATAGTAAAAAGATAAATAGAAATTTGGGTATGGAATGGACAAAAATGTGGCTGTTTGCTGCAGGTGTTCCAATCAGTGGGAGCAGGTAGAGGGTGCTCTTGGAAAACAAATCAAAACTAAAAGACAACAGACTCCAGGCACTCCAAAGAAGTAAAAAAAAAAAAAAAAAAAAGTGAAAAATCGCATGAGGAAAAATATTGTTAAAAGTAGTGCTGTCATGCGATTAAAAAAATTGAGAGATTAATTAATTATGATCTGTAATTAATTAATCTAATTAATCTCTTTTTAATCTCACCTAAAACTTGCTGAGAAAAGCTTCAATTTGAGGTATTTTCATTTAAATTCATTATTACATTATTGTGGCAGATCAAAAGACTGATATAGAACAAAACTAGAAAAGCAGTCAGAGAGCGCAGACCTCCACCAAGGACTACAGTCCCCCTCATATTAATTGTGTTTTCCATAAATATTTGTCTCGTATCTTTCAATTTGGAATATGAAAGAGGATCCCATTGTCCATCCCTGAGTCAAATTTCATGGGGTTTGGTCAATAATTAACTGAGATATTGAGAAACAAAATTTTTGGCCCCATTTACCACAAGGTTAACTAAAATTTCAAAGTGATCCAGAATCCAAGATTTCTTCCGGATCACCCCCAAAATGAAATCAGTTCTTCCTTTTCACATTTCCAACAAATCCTGAAAAGTTCATCAAAATCGGTCCATAACTTTTTGAGTTATGTTGCTAACAGACAAACAAACAGACAAACGCCGGCAAAAACATAACCTCCTTGGCGGAGGTAAAAAGTGACTTTATAAAGTCATTTATTGTTTAACAAATCTCTCCAAATTGTCTGTTGAGCCCAAGTCTCCATGAATAAGAAACTGTTTGCTGTAAAGTAGCAAAGACTAGGAAATCTGAACATAATAACTTTTGTCTACTTAAAGACAATAAAAAGTCCAGTCTTTCCTTCACCATATTAAAAATATTATTGATAGAGAAATGTTTTATATATGAGATCACTGGTTTTAATCCTTGTTTTAGTCCTGGTTTAGACCTGCTTTAGTCCTACTTTAGTCCTAGTTTAGTCCTGGAATGAGTTAGTCCTGGTTTTAGTTCTGGTGTTAGTCCTGGTTTAGACCTGGTTTAGACCTGGACTGGGTCAGTCCCAGTTTTAGTCTTGGTTTACGCAGCGTACGCGAGAAAACGTACGCGGCGCACGGGAGCACGTCGGTGTCCACGCAGTAACTACGGAAGGAAACGTGGTCCGTGTGTTCTCAGGTTAATGACGATGATGAAGGTGTGTGTTTGTGTGTGTGTATTTGTGTGTGTTTGTGTTTATGTGTGTGTTTGTGTGTAGGACAGTAGTGCAGACATCATGAGCCTATGCAGGTTGTTTTCACTAGTGACATTTAAGTTGTAGGTGATTTTATATTTGTTATTTTCTTTTATATTTCACGTCGGGAGAATAATTTCCAAGACATGAATGTGTTTTTACCTGTGCACTGCTGACTCTGTTCTACTGGCTCTTCCACCTCATCCATTGTGCGACTGACACCGCCAACGTTAACATGACGTTTATATCGCTCTTACTGTGCGCATTTTGTGTGGGTTTCCGGCAATGAGTGGAATTACCGAAATAAAAAAAATTATAAATGTGTTTTTTTGTGTGTTGTTGTCCCAACAACACATAAAAACTGATTTTATAATAAAGCAACTCGCATACAGAAACAGTAAAGTTAGAGATTAAAAATGAGATAAACGCGATAAAAAAACATAACGCGCTAAATATGACTGTAATTAATTAATCACAATTAACACGATAATGTGACACCCCTAGTTAAAAGGCCTTTATATAAATGGCCAAAGTCAACATGTTGCGACCTTAACTGGTCTTCAGCAACTAAGCCCTGATGAAGACCAGTGGTCATTTAAATAAAGACCTTTTGACTATATTTTTTTCCTTGTGCGATTTTTTTACTTTTTTTTTTTTACTTCTTTGGAGTGCCTGGGGTCAGTTGTGTTTTAGAATTTTGGGTATGTTGCAAATTTATGACAACTAGAAACAAGTGCTTGCTAAAGGTTCCTAGGAAAGTACTGCATATGCACGAACCAGGACTGGGGGAATGCAGCAGCTATCTTGACTTATATCTTAATCCAAATGGTTTGTTGCATATTTGTGATTTTCGACATTAAGGGGTTATACTACAACCACCGCCACTGCCCAATAGCCATTTCGAAACATCATTCTGACCCTCGCCGTCAGTCCTCTCATGTCCTCTTCCCATCAGTACCTCAACCAACTCTTTCTGTCTCATTCCTTATTTTACTTATCTTAATTCATCTATTGGGGGTCCTGAATAGACTGGGCTGACAACCTGAGACAGAGCCCCCATCCTGAGTGTCCTCCCAGCCACCACATCTATCTGTCATCAATAAATACCTTTATCATATTTCATTGTTGTGGCATAGTCCTTGCTAGTGGAAAAGAAGTTAAACATATGCTCTCTCTCTCTCTGTTTTTACCTGCAGCAACAACAACTGTTCCAATAATAACCACAACTACTGCTCTAACAACCACCTCGCCTGCTCCAACAATCACCGTCCCAACAACCACCGCTCCAACAACTGCTTCAACAACCACCGCTCCAAGAACAACTGCTTCAGCCACCTCCACACCAACAACTACTGCTTCAACAACTGCCTTGCCTCCTCCAACAACCACCACAACTAGTGCTCCAACAACCACCACCATTACACCTCCAACAACCACCACTACACCCCACTACCACCCCACCCTACAACCTCCAACAACCACCACCCACTACAACTCCAACAACCACCACCACTAACACCTCCACCACTACACCTCCAACAACCACCACCACCACTAAACCTCCAACACCTCCAACAACCACTACCACTACACCTCCAACAACCACCACCACTACACCTTCAACAACCACCACCACTACACTTCCAACAACCACCACCACTACATCTCCAACAACCACCACCACTACACCTTCAACAACCACCACCACTACACTTCCAACAACCACCACCATTACACCTCCAACAACCACCACTACACCCCCTACAACCACCACCACTACACCTCCAACAACCACCACCACTACAACTCCAACAACCACCACCACTACACCTCCAACAACCACCACCACTACACCTCCAACAACCACCACCACCACTAAACGTCCAACACCTCCAACAACACTACCAACCAACCAACCACCAACACACCTCCAACACCACCACTACACCTCCAACAACCACCACCACCACTAAACCTCCAACACCTCCAACAACCACTACCACTACACCTCCTACAACCACCACCACTACACCTTCAACAACCACCACCACTACACTTCCAACAACCACCACCACTACATCTCCAACAACCACCACCACTACATCTCCAACAACCACCACCACTACACCTCCAACAACCACCACCACCACTAAACACCTCCAACACCTCCAACAACCACCACCACTACACCTCCAACAACACCAACCACACACCTCCAACAACACCACCACCACTAAACCACCTACACCTCCAACAACCACCACCACTACACTACACCCACCAACAACCAACAACCACCACCAACTACACCTCCAACAACTCCACCACTACACCTCCAACAACCACCACCACTACACCCTCCAACAAACCACCACCACTACACCTCCACAACCACCACCACCACCACTAAACCTCCAACACCTCCAACAACCACTACCACTACACCTCCTACAACCACCACCACTACACCTTCAACAACCACCACCACTACACTTCCAACAACCACCACCACTACATCTCCAACAACCACCACCACTACACCTCCTACAACTGCCACCACTACACCTTCAACAACCACCACCACTACACCTCCAACAACCACCACCACTACACCTCCAACAACCACCACCACCACTAAACCTCCAACACCTCAACAACCACCACTACCACTACACCTCCAACAACCACACCACTACACCCCACAACAACCACCACTACACCTCCAACAACCACCACCACCACCACTACACCTCCAACAACCACCACCACTACACCTCCAACAACCACCACCACCACCACTAACACCTCCAACAACCACTACCACTACACCTCCAACAACCACCACCACTACACCTCCAACAACCACCACTAAACCTCCAACAACCACTACCACTACACCTCCTACAACCGCCACCACTACACCTCCAACAACCACCACCACTACATCTCCAACAACCACCACCACTACACCTCCAACAACCACCACCACCACTAAACCTCCAACACCTCCAACAACCACTACCACTACACCTCCAACAACCACCACCACTACACCTCCAACAACCACCACCACCACTAAACCTCCAACACCTCCAACAACCACTACCACTACACCTCCTACAACCACCACTACACCTCAACAACACCACCACTACACCTCCAACAACCACCACCACTACACCTCCAACAACCACCACCACTACACCTCCTACAACCAACACCACTACACCTTCAACAACCACCACCCACCACCACTACACCTCCAACAACCAACCACCACTACACCTCCAACAACCACCACCACCACTAAACCTCCAACACCTCCAACAACCACTACCACTACACCTCCAACAACCACCACCACTACACCTCCAACAACCACCACTACACCTCCTACAACCACCACCACTACACCTCCAACAACCACCACCACTACACCTCCAACAACCACCACCACCACTAAACCTCCAACAACACCTACCACACACACCTCCAACAACCACCACCACTACACCTCCAACAACCACCACTAAACCTCCAACAACCACTACCACTACACCTCCTACAACCGCCACCACTACACCCTCCAACAAACCACCTCAACCACCACCACTACACCTCCAACACCACCACCACACTACACCTCCAACAACCACCACCACCACCACTAAACCTCCAACACCTCCAACAACCACTACCACTACACCTCCTACAACTGCCACCACTACACCTTCAACAACCACCACCACTACACCTCCTACAACTGCCACCACTACACCTTCAACAACCACCACCACTACACCTCCTACAACTGCCACCACTACACCTCAACAACCACCACCACCACTACACCTCCTACAACTGCCACCACTACACTCCAACAACCACTACCACTACACCTCCAACACCACCACCACTACACCTCCAACACCTACCACCACTACACCTCCTACAACCACCACCACTACACCTCCAACAACCACCACCACTACACCTCCAACAACCACCACCACCACTAACCTCCAACAACCACACTACCACTACACCTCCTACAACCGCCACCACTACACCTCCAAACAACCACCACCACTACACCTCCAACAACCACCACCACTACACCTTCAACAAACCCACCACCACTACACCTCCAACAACCACCACCCCCACTAAACGTCCAAGACCTCCAACAACCACTACCACTACACCTCCTACAACTGCCACCACTACACCTCCAACAACCACCACCACTACACCTCCTACAACTGCCACCACTACACCTTCAACAACCACCACCACTACACCTTCAACACCACACTACACCTCCTACAATCACCACTACACCTCCTACAACTGCCACCACTACACCTTCAACAACCACCACCACTACACCTCCAACAACCACCACCACTACACCTCCAACAACCACCACCACTACACCTCCAACAACCACCACCACTAAACCTCCAACACCTCCAACAACCACTACCACTACACCTCCTACAACTGCCACCACTACACCTTCAACAACCACCACCACTACACCTCCAACAACCACCACCACTACACCTCCAACAACCACCACCATTACACCTCCAACACCTCCAACAACTACCACCACTACACCTCCAACAACCACCACCACTACACCTCCAACATCTCCAACAACCACCACCACTACACCTCCAACAACCACCACATTACACCTTCAACAAACACCACCACTACACCTCCAACACCTCCAACAACTACCACCACTACACCTCCAACAACCATCACCACTACACCTCTTCCTCCAGCATCACCGAATTTACTGGCACATGTACAAATGCGGATTAGATCTTCTGGAAATGTCAGTAAAGTTACAATCACTGAACACATCAAGAAGGTAAAATATGTTTTAATATGTCATTTAAACCAACAATGCAAGCATTAAACATCATTCTCTCTTCCAGTTCTTGAAAGATCAACTAAAAGATCAACTGAGTGGCCAGGATCCTGATGTCTTTATTTTAAAAATTGAGAAAGTAAATGCCTAATTTTAGCTGTCAACACTCAGACTGCTATAAACCTCAAACCGCAATACGGATAACATCAGAGAGAAGCTTGCAGCCCTCCAAAGACAAATGGATAGACACGGAGATCAATATGGTCAAAGAGAGAAGTTGTGGGAATTGAAATGGGGCTACTCGCTCGAAACCCAAAACCATGAATCTTATCTGCTTTTGGCCTCCCTCATTTCCCTCAAACAAGGCCACTGCTGGAACAACAACTCCCCTCAGAGGACATGACAATGAGATGCTCTTGCATTCCTTCTCCACTCGAACTGGCAACTGCGGATGTTGACCCTGTGTGGGACGATGGTAAGCGGAGTCTCCAGGCCCTCTCCACATCCCATGCCTCCGTTGTTGTATTGTGTTTTTGTATTGTGTTGGTTTTGGCTGTAACCACTCCCCTCCCCTGTTACAAGTTGAGTCTTCATGTTGTACTGTTTTTGATTATGTGCTTATGTCAAGCAGTTGTTTTTTTTTCTTTTTTGTCCTGGTCCCACATTATGCTCCCCACAGGAGCATAGTCTGTATTTTATTTTTTTTTTTTTGAAGATGTGCCTGAGAAAGCTGCAAGACCTGGATTTCCCCTTTGAAGGATCAATAAATTATTTATTTATCTATCTAATGCTACTTTTTATATGCCTATATGCAGGTGACTTATTTAAGTAAATATTGCTATTTATAATACATTAATCTGCTTACATTGTCTTTTTAAATTAATTTTCATCAGTTAATCAACCCATTGCCATTTCAGTTTAATAGTTTAATAATGGAATAATACAGCCTTTGAAAAGTAACTTGAAATGCCCATTTAATTAACAGAACTGAAGGACTAGTTGCAAATTTTGCTGATGCACTACAGTTGGATCAATCCAAAAAACTTTCATTGCCCTCTAAATAAATTGGCATCACTTAAATTTTTAAAATAGGAATCATGCAAAAGTTTTGATGAGTGTTAATATAAAAGTATTAATAACAGCTGTAATGGACCAAATAGAAAGACAAAGACAAGGTATAAGTTTAAATTTAATACAGTAAAAAAAAAGAAGATGTAATTTAACAAAGGCTCAAATTAGGTCAATCATTAAACGTAGCTTAAAGCAAATTGAACAGAACAAACCTAACCCAACCAGACAAAGAACAGAAGGCAAATAAGTGGATCCTCTGTGTTAAACTCTCCACCAACACCTCCACCCTCCTCGTCACTGCCATTTTGCAATTCACCTTCTGGCTCACTTGGCACCCTCCTGATTACAGCCCTTATCCAACCTCTCCCTCCTCCAAAAGGCATCCCCATTTTTTTTCTTCAGGAGGTTGGTAGTGCAAAAAAAAAATGGAATTGAATGATCCCACCACTGCCACCAACTGTAGTGGATCAAACAGAAAGGCGAAGACAAGGTATAAAATAAGTTTAAATTTAACATAGTCAAAAAAGATGTAATTTAACAAAGGTTCAAATTAGGTAAATCATACTAACCAGACCAGACAAAGAACAGGGGTGTTTAAAGATATGAGGGCCAACTAAAACTGAGCACAATTAACTAAAACTACTAGCTTAATCAAAGTGACAAAAATAACAGGTGATAATAAAGTAACCTTAAACACTCAAAAAAAAAAAAAAAAATCTGATATTTGGATTATTCTTGGTGACTCCTAGGAAAGGTAAATACTTCCTTCACAATACAATACAATGCAATACAATACTTCCCATATACTAAACAAAAAAATCTACACTGATAACAGAACTCACAAAAACCAAAAAAAATCCAGTTGAACTAATAATGTTGTTTTAAGTATTTTGTTAATATGTTGTGGTGTTAATACTCATGTGCTTTGGATGATGTATTATCATAATCAGGGGTAAAACTTAGGTCGTTGTAACATCAATTTACTTTTGACAGCAAATTACTTATTTCATTTGTATCTGTATGTTTTCGTTATAACATGCTTAAAGACCTCTTCCACTTTTAAAATGTAGTTGAAGTTGGATGTGTTGATGGAGGAACATGCAAACATGCATGAAATTCATTTTGATATGTACTGGTCAAAAAAAATAATAATAATAATAAAAGGAACACTTTTCGAACACATCAGATCTCAGTGTGAATATCTATCTATCTGTCTCTATCTGTCTCTATCTGTCTCTCCCGCTCTCTCTCTCTCTCTCTTTCTCACCAACACAACTGCTGACTGACCGACCAGTCGTCTGTGACTACTGCAGAACCTGTCAGACCAACCTGTGTACTGCCTGGATTGATTACAAGAAAGCCTCTGATTTAATGCCAGACACATGGATCACTGAGTGTCTGGAGTTGTACAGTATCAACAGGACTCTAAGGGCTTTCATTGCAAACTCAATGCGGTTGTGGAAAACCACCCTTGAAGTCGATGGGAAGCCACTTGCACAAATGTCAAATCAAATGTGGCATATATGAAGGAGATGCACTGTCCCCACAGCTGTTCTGCATAGGCCTGACCCCCCTCAACTAAATCATTGAATGCACTGGCTACGGATACCGACTCAGAAACGGGGCCACCATCAGTCACCTCCTCTACATGGATGACATCAAGCTGTACGCTAAGTGTGAGCGAGACTGGAATGTCATTCGGGCTTGAGAAATGTAGTAGGATGGTGACAAAGAGAGGGAAGGTAATCCACAAAGAGGGGGTCACACTCCCAGAGGGAACAATAGAGTTCCGAACCCCACGTGACTCACAGTGGGCGGGCCGCCATTTTGGCAGTAAAAATTGATAGCGCCACCGCCGAAGCTTTCAAGCCATCGGAGTACTCAGCTCACTTTAAATCACAAGACGTTGAGCTTTATATCAAAAAATTAAACCGATTAAACATTACCGACCAGTATAATGCCCCCTGGGTGCTTTTTAAAAATATTTCCGCTGAAGAAGACATCCCAGATCTGCAGTACATCGCCAAACAAACCAAAACTGGTCCGATTGACGTGCCTCTGTTTCCCGGTAGAACAGCGATACCTCCAATTATCAATACCGATGTTCCCTGTTAAGACCACGTGCCATCCTCATCTCAAGTGTCACCATGAACTCATAAAACAGCAGCATGTAGAACTTTGTACAAACTCACCACATCAGCCCAGAGCAGAAGCTCTGAGCTTGGGAAACAGCAGCAGCCAACAGTGATAAAGAGGAGCAGTCACCATACCGCGCAGCTCCTCTGGACGGGGCTGGGGTCGGGTCCTTGGTCTTGTCCTCCGAGCGCGTTGGTCTGTTGGTCCAGAGCAGGGGTGCTCAATACATCGATCGCGATCTACCAGTCGATCGCCAAGGTCGTGTAGGTAGATCGCCGTGTCTCGTCTCGGATTCGCGTTTGGACTCGGTCTTGTGTCTCACTCGAGGTGTGACACTCAACAAGTGTGATCATATTTCATTACGGCCACTGCTGTTGGTAATAAACTTGTAGCGGGTGCAGGAGCGTGTGGGGCGTCTCAGTGCAGCCTGTGCGCTCATTTGAAACCCGCGGAGACTCTACGGCGCATCACAAACACACACGCTCCCTATGCACGGCTCGTCTGCAACAGCGTGTGCCCTCGTGTACCAGCGTGCATCACAGGGCAGGTTCAACTTCCTAAACATCCTACCTGTCCATCTGCCTCACGTCAGCACGCCGCCCCTCGCCTTTTCACGCTCTCGCTCCTTCTTGCGTACAGTGAACACAAGCCCCTCCCACAGTGTGGCTGATTAGAAGAGCAAGATGAAATGTGAAGCAAAAATCAGTCTAAATTTTTGTTCCAGTGTTGGCACAAAGCAGGTCTACAGCATAGAGCGGATCTACAGAACAAACCTACTGCCACATTTGGCTGAAGTTTGCCTAATTAAAGTGCACAAATGCATCTGTGTTTGTCACGATGTGTGTTTGGTTTGGTAAATGTGCAGAGGCTGGTAAATATCACTGCAAAACCAGAAAAGAATGTAACTCCAGTTTGGAACTTTAAAAAACAGGTTTAAAAATCTTCCTTCACTTTTTTCACAGTTTTGTGTAAAGTGCCAGAGGAAGTTCTCTTAAAGAAGGGGTTCTCAAACTGTGGGTGAGGGTCCAAAAAAGAGCACAGAGTGTTTCAGTGCAGTTTGCTTGGCTTTGTTTTAGGTAGATCTTTATGACTTGGTCATTTTGTAAGTAGCTCACATGTTGAAAAAGTGTGAGCACCCCTGGTCCAGAGATTCCATCCTCCATGTGCTGGTTCCAGACAGGGGCGAGCAAGGCCAGTGCTTGATGGTCTGGGTCCGAGCGGGTACGTGCCGTTGTCTGAGCGTGCAGCAAAAGCGAGAATGTGCTGTAGACTACAGGTCCGCTCAAGAACTGTGGCTGGTTCCAAGGTGGTGCAGCATCCGGATAGAAGCGTGAGTCCAGTTTGGTTGGTTATTTGTTGTTCTGAGCATCCGTACTCCATGCTCTTGGCTCTTCCCGGGGAAAGTTCTTCTCAGGCCGAGGCTCCTAACACCACTCCCCACTTCAGCTCCTCTGAACCCGGACTGAACTAGAGCTGCTCCCGCTGGGTCAGGAATCTGGTTTGGATCTAATCCGACTGTATTTCTCACACTAGGCTAAAAGCAGAGCATTTTGTTATAGGGCCCGGTCAAGCAGAAGTAAACAGCAAGGCCAAAAATTCAACTTAATGCATCTGATATAAAAATGTATTGAACAGATAGCATATGTACTCTAGTTTATGAAACGGTTTACCTTTTTTCTGTACCATTTTTGGTTCTAAAGTTCCATATGTTTTAAACAGACCATGTATGAAACATGGAACAAAAATTATTTCCCAAATTTCAAAGACCTGCAAATTATGTAAATAAATGGATGTATTTCATCATATCTTGTGTTATTCCATCTTTGAACTGTTGATGAAGGTACAGGATTTTTCAAAAAAATGTATTTCAAATGATAAAAATTTGCTTGGAAGGACTGACATATTTTATAGAAATAGTTTCCTTTCATTTTGAAGTATATTAAAGTATTCGGAAGAAAAAAGCTGATAAATGATGTAAAATCCTGCACCTTCTACTTGTTTGTACAATTTCCCTCCATTACTTTTCCCTCTGTTACCATGACCTTTCTTAATAAAAAATCTCATGAGTCAAAAAGTAAGAGATTTTTTAACCTAATCTTGTACCATATGGTAGAAAACTATATGAAGCAAATATTCAAACCAGTTTGTTAAGGATATGGAAGTGAGAACCAAGAGTTATCACTGTTTGTGTTTATTGCTCAAAAAGTGCTGCATATTTCATTCCCTCTGTTACCGACATGAGTTTTTAAATTTTTTGTCAACAACTTGAAAGAATATCACAGGTTTAACTTGACCCTGTTGGAGTGTAACTCTTTCCTACATTCTGATACTTTACTTATTTCAATAGTCCCTCTAGTTTCTGAATAAGAGACATTTGAATGTCAAAAATCTGCCCCTGTTTCCCTCCGTTACCACTTGACCGGACCCTACATGAACACGGGGAACACCGGAACCTCTCTGTGCCCCAATTTTGACTCACTCTGGAGCCACACGTTCGCACATTGGTTCTTGCTCTTATCTTCGTGTATTACAATTTCTGTATTGGCCATTGTTGGCAAAATAATTCGGAAATGAATCACGGCTTCATTTGGAAAACAATCTGTTATTGCGCTGGAGTTGAACAGCGCGAGTCAGCCGATCTGCCGATTACTGCCAAAATTGCGACACCTAGTGCGTGATGAGCCGGTATGACGTCAGCTCCCAGAGCTCTATAGCAGACATTGAGGACAGTTACAAGTACCTTGGTATCCTACAAGCAAATGGCAACCTCGAAGCGGCTATGGCCAAATACCTGCAAAGAGTGAGACAAGTCCTAAGAAGCAAGATCAATGGCAAGAACAAGGCACAGGCAGTAAACAGCTACACCCTGCCAGTGATCAGATACCCAGCAGGAATCATAAGCTGGCGAAAGGAGGAAATACAGACCACAGATGTTAAGACACGAAAGCTCCTGACCATGCATGGAGGGTTCCATCCCAAATCCAGCACCCTGAGACTGTACATGAGCCGTAAGGAAGGAGGTTGAGGGCTCTAGTTCTAGCCAAAGAGCTCTAGTTTTGTCTCATTTGTCCAAAGGACATTCTCCCAGAAGCTTTGTCTCTTGTCAATATGCATTGTAGCAAATTCCAGTCTCACATTTTTATGATTTACTTTCAACAGTGGTGTCCTCACATGAAGTCCACTTTGGCTCAAAAAGTGACCAATGGTGTGATCTGACACTGATGTACCTCGCCCTTCAAGTTAACATTTAATTTGTTTGGAGGTTGTTCTGGGCTCTTTGGTTACCATTTTTATGATCCATCTCTTCAATTTGTTATAAATTTTCCTCTTGCAGCCGTGTCCAGGGAGGTTGGCTACAGTCCTGTGGACCTTAAACTTCTGAAGAACATGTACAACTGTAATCACAGGGACATCAAGCTGCTTGGAGATGGTCTTATTGTCTGTATCTTTAACCTGCTTGCCTATCTTTTTCTTTCTAGTCTCCTAACACAGTTCTCTTCTTCTCTTTCTCTGGTTCATGTTCAGTGTTGTGTCCATCATGTCTCCAAACAGCACAATGACACATGTCGCCCTTTAAACAGACAGAATGACTGAGGACAAGTTTGAAGAACCTGTGATGCAGATTAGAGACACACCCAAGTTTAACATGTCCCTATTGTTCAGTTATTTACAATCTTTTCTAGAAGTACCATCATTTTTGTCCAGGCCAGATTCATTAGTTTTTGTTTTGTTTTTTTAATTCTGCTGAACAGCAATTCAAAAACAGTGTCTGTTTTTCATTGGTTATTTGTCAGGATTTTTTAAATTTATTATTGCTTATTATTTCAGTGACCATTGTTGATTTTTCTTTTTCTTTCATTACCAAGAGGGATACCAACAATTTTGTCCACGTCTGTATATACACAGAAAGAGAGAGAGGAAAGATAGATAGATCTGGTATGTTTTTGAATTGTTCCTTTTACATTTTTTGAGCAGTATATATATATATATATATATATATATATATATATATATATATGTCACAAACTGGCTCAGGGTTTGGAGAAGATACAGTCTGTATTTTTAAAAGGATTTACAATAACAGATATTTATTAAAAACAAGGTGCAAGTAAAATCATGGCCACATGGTGGAGAGAACAGATTGTTGTTTGAATTGATTGATTGAATATTCAAGAGCTGATCTTTTAAACAAGAATATGTGAAACTAGTTTAACCGCAATTGAAGGTGGAGCATATGACTTTTAAATGAATGTAGCCTGTCGTATTTGAGAAATGGATGGTTGTGTTTGGACCGGTCACAAAGCCATAGAAAATCTGCTGCAATGGACAAAATGGATTTCTATTTAATAATATTATTTGGATTATCCTTGGTGACTCCTGGGAAAGGTAAATACTTCCTTCTCCTGCTCAAATGCTTCATTTATTTAACAACAACAACTATGACAGCGAAACAATGAAAAAAACGCATGTATAAAATGAAGTAAGTCTTTATTTTTATAGTGCTTTTCCTAGACATGTCACAAAGACGTTTTACAAAGCATTATTCAGCATTATTCATTCACTCCATACCCAGTGGTGATAAGCTACTATTGTAGCCACAGATATATATATATATATATATATATAGATATAGATAGATAGATAGATAGATAGATAGATAGATAGATAGATAGATAGATAGATAGATAGATAGATAGATAGATAGATAGATAGATAGATAGATAGATAGATAGATAGATAGATAGATAGATAGATAGATAGATAGATAGATAGATAGATAGATAGATAGATAGATAGATAGATAGATAGCGCATTAGTAGTTTGGACATTGTCGCTATTCTTAAATGTTGTTGTTTTGTAGTGAAGGTACTTCCTCACACATTAAATAGAGAAAACTCTAAAAAGGGGTGACCAACTAAAACACAGCCAAATTAAATAAACTGAAAATAAAGAGGAAGTTCTAGTTTTACATAAGTTCATATTTATTCATGTAGCATGTGGTTTTAAATAATGAGTTCTGTTTTACGTTCACATCTTCAGTTAAGTTAATTCCATACTTCTCTTCCTAGCATAGTCAATCATTTTGTTCACTTAAAGATTGTTCAGTCCATGCCAATAATTTAAAATGGAGTGTTACACATTTCACTTTATAGTTTATATACAAAGGCAAAACAACAGCTCCCAAAAAGGTCTTTTAAACAGCTCCGTTTTGTACACAGTTTCTCAAGTTGTGCTTCTTGGTAAAATACATGGCAATAGTTTTATCAACAATAAACACAAGGCTCTCTGAACTCTGAAGCCAGGTTGCTGCCTTTCTCATTTTAGTCATCAGTCTCTTGGCAGTCTCTCTTGCATTTTTTCCAGGGGTGAATACACCAGTCTCATCAGCATACATAATTATCCTGACATCACACACTGAGAGGAGTTCATTTATGTATAAACTAAAAAGCAAAGGCACCACCACCACACCCGAAGATCAAGCCCTGCAGTACCCCTAATGTGAAGCTTTGGAGAAAGGATAATATGTGGTTTGCACTCACATGTTGCTCTCTCCCTCAGGTACCATGCAAATCAGTCTATTGCAGGTTGTGATCGGACTGCAAGAAACTAAAGAGAAGGACTAAAACTAAAACTTCTGAGCTGCCCTCGCAAATAAATGAAAGAGCACAGACGAACGTATGACCAGAGTTTTGATTGTAAAACTCGGTTCTGGAAGATGATTAATGAGTTTTGAAAGCAAAACTGCATTTTGCCAAGGTTAAATGTTGAGGAAAACAAAAATTTTGACAAAAGTAAATATAATAAAAATAAATAAATAAATATATATATACAAATTGAGAGATTAATTAATTATGATCTGTAATTAATTAATCTAATGAATCTAATTTTAATCTCACCTAAAAATTGCTGAGAAAAGCCTTCAATTTTAGGTATTTTCATTTAAATTCATTATTACATTATTGTGGCAGATCAAAAGACTGATATAGATTTAAAAAAGTGACTTTATAAAGTCATTTATTGTTTAACAAATCTCTCCAAATTTGGCTGTTGAGCCGAAGTCTCCATGAATAAGAAACTGTTTGCTGTAAAGTAGGAAAGATGAGGAAATCTGAACATAATAACTTTTGTCTACTTAAAGATGATAAAAAGTCCAGTCTTTCCTTAACCATATTAAAAATATTATTGATAGAGAAATGCTTTATATATGACATCACTGGTTTTAGTCCTGGTTTAGACCTGGTTTAGACCTGCTTTAGTCCTACTTTAGTCCTAGTTTAGTCCTGGAATGGATTAATCCTGGTTTTAGTCCTGGTGTTAGTTCTGGTTTAGTCCTGGTCTAGTCCTGGTCTAGTCCTGGTTTAGACCTGGTTTAGACCTGGTTTAGTCCTGGTTTAGACCTGGTTTACACCTGGTTTAGACCTGGTTTTAGTTCTGGTTTTAGTTCTGGTTTAGTCCTGGTTTAGTCCTGGTTTAGACCTGGTTTAGACCTGGTTTTAGTTCTGGTTTTAGTTCTGGTTTAGTCCTGGTTTAGTCCTGGTTTAGACCTGGTTTTAATTCTGGTTTTAGTTCTGGTTTTAGTTCTGGTTTAGTCCTGGTTTAGTCCTGGTTTAGTCCTGGACTGGATTAGTTCTGGTTTAGAGGTGCACACGAGGAAGCGTGGTTTACGCAGCGTACGCGAGAAAACACGATCCGGAAACGTGGTCCGCGCGTTTTCAGGTTAATGACAATGATGAAGGGGTGTATTTGTGTTTGTGTGTGTTTGTGTGTGTTTGTGTGTGTTTGTGTTTGTGTGTGTTTGTGTGTGTTTGTGTGCGTGTCCCCTCATGTGGCAGGTCACTATAGGACAGTAGTGCAGACATCATGAGCCTATGCAGGTTGTTTTCAGGCGATTTTATATTTGTTATTTTCTTTTATATTTCACGTTGGGAGAAGAATTTCCAAGACACGAATGCGTTTTTACCTGTGCACTGCTGACTCTGTTCTACTGGCTCTACGACCTCGTCCATTGTGCCTGACGCCGCCAACGTTAACGTGACGTTCACATCGCTCTTACTGCGTGCGTTTTGTGTGGGTTTCCGGCAATGATTGGAATTACCGAAATAAAAAAATGTATAAATGTGTTTTTTGTGTGTGTGTGTGTTGTTGTCCCAGCAACACATAAAAACAGGTTTTATAATAACGAAACTCACATACAGAAACAGTAAAGTTAGAGATTAAAAATGAGATTAACGCGATTAAAAAACATAACGCACTAAATATGACTGTAATTAATTAATCGCAATTAACGCGATAATTTGACACCCCTAATTATATATATATATAATCATAATAATAATAATAAATATAATAAATAAATAATAATAATAATAATAATAATAATAATAATAAATGTAACAAGTGAGCAATCTATTTTGTTTTTGGCATAATGCTCTGTAAGGTTAGATGTCCTCCAATATCTCCTTTAGGTTTTGTAATTGGATGCAACAACACACGAGCATGATTAACAGTATGGAAAAGCTGTAAAATAAGTCTTTTATGTACGATTTGTTCTGAAATCTAATTTAGTGTGATAATTGGAGAAAGATGTTCAGTTACCATTTTGATACAAAGATATAACTTTTGCAATCTTTAGGTCAAAATGCAACAACAACCACGCCAACAACAACTACAACAGCTGCGCCAACCACAACAACCACTCCAACAACAACCACGACACCCGCTGCAACAACAACCACAACAACCACTCCAACAACAACCACGACAGCCCCTCCAACAACAACCACGACAGCCGCTGCAACAACAACCACGACAGTCCCTCCAACAACAACCACGACAACCACTCCAACAACAACCACGACACCCGCTGCAACAACAACCACGACAGCCGCTGCAACAACAACCACGACAGTCCCTCCAACAACAACCACGACAACCCTCCAACAACAAACCACGACAGCCGCTGCAACAACAACCACGACAGCCGCTGCAACAACAACCACGACACAGCCGCTGCAACAACAACACCAACAACACCACCACTCCAACAACAAACCACGACACCCCTCCAACAACAACCACAACAACCACTCCAACAACAACCACGACAGCCCTCCAACAACAACCACACAGCCGCTGCAACAACAACCACGACAGCCTCCAAACAAACAACCACGACACCCGCTGCAACAACAACCACGACAGCCCCTCCAACAACAACCACGACACCCGCTGCAACAACAACCACGACAGCCCCTGCAACAACAACCACGACACAGCCGCTGCAACAACAACCACGACAGCCGCTGCAACAACAACCACGACAACCACTCCAACAACAACCACGACAGCCGCTGCAACAACAACCACGACAGCCCCTCCAACAACAACCACGACACCCGCTGCAACAACAACCACTACAGCCCTTCCAACAACAACCACGACAGCCCCTCCAACAACAACCACTACACGACACCGCTGCAACAACAACCACGACAGCCGCTGCAACAACAACCACGACAGCCCCTCCAACAACAACCCACGACAACCACTCCAACAACAACACACACCAAACCAACAACAACCACGACAGCCCCTCCAACAACAACCACGACGACAGCCGCTGCAACAAAAACCACGACAGCCCCTCCAACAACAACCACGACACCCCCGCAACAACAACCACTGACAGCCCTTCCAACAACAACCCACGACAGCCGCTGCAACAACAACCACGACAGCCCCTACAACAACAACCACAACAGCCGCTGCAACAACAACCACAACACCCCCAACAACACCACCCCTCCAACAACAACCAACACACCCCTCCAACAACAACCACGACAGCCGCTGCAACAACCAACCACGACACCCCCCAACAACAACCACTACAGCCGCTCCAACAACAACCACGACAGCCCCTCCAACAACAACCACTACAGCCGCTGCAACAAACAACCACGACAGCCGCTGCCAACAACAACCACTACAGCCGCTGCAACAACAACCACGACAGCCGCTGCAACAACAACCACGACAGCCCCTCCAACAACAACCACGACAGCCCTGCAACAACAACAACAACACCACGACAGCCCCTACAACAACAACAACCACGACAGCCGCTGCAACAACAACCACGACAGCCCCTCCAACAACAACCACAACAGCCCTCCAACAACAACAACCACGACAACCCGCTGCAACAACAACCACGACAGCCGCTGCAACAACAACCACGACAGCCCCTCCAACAACAACCACTGACAGCCCCTCCAACAACAACCACGACAGACAAGCCGCTGCAACAACAACCACAACAGCCACTGCAACAACAACCACGACAGCCGCTGCAACAACAACCACGACAGCCCCTCCAACAACAACCACGAACAACCACGCGCTGCAACAACAACCACGACAGCCCTTCCAACACAACAACCACGACAGCCGCTGCAACAACAACCACGACAGCCCCTCCAACAACAACCACGACAGCCCTTCCAACAACAACCACGACAGCCCCTCACACACAACAACAACCACGACAGCCCGCTGCCAACAACAACCACGACACAGCCCCTCCAACAACAAACCACAACAACCACTCCAACAACAACCACGACACCCGCTGCAACAACAACCACGACAGCCGCTGCAACAACAACCACGACAGCCCCTCCAACAACAACCACGACAGCCCCTCCAACAACAACCACTACAGCCGCTGCAACAACAACCACGACAGCCACTCCAACAACAACCACGACAGCCCCTCCAACAACAACCACGACACCCGCTGCAACAACAACCACGACAGCCGCTGCAACAACAACCACGACAGCCGCTGCAACAACAACCACGACAGCCCCTCCAACAACAACCACTACAGCCGCTGCAACAACAACCACGACAGCCGCTACAACAACAACCACGACAGCCGCTACAACAACAACCATGACAGCCGCTGCAACAACAATCACGACAGCCCCTCCAACAACAACCACGACAGTCCCTCCAACAACAACCACGACAGCCGCTGCGACAAAAACCACGATAGCCACTGCAACAACAACCACGTCAGCACCTCCAACAACAACCACGACAACCACACCAACAACAACCACATCTGCCCAAACATCTACGACAGCCGCTCCAACAACAACCACGACGGTAGATCCAACAACCACACTTCCACCCACCACCACCACACCTCCTACAACAACCACCCCTCCACCCACCACCACACCGCCTCCAACAACAACCACACCTCCACCCACCACCACCACACTGCCTCCAACAACAACCACACCTCCAACCTCCACCACCACCACCACACCGCCTCCAACAACTACCCCTCCACCCACCACCACACCGCCTCCAACAACAACCACTTCTCCAACCTCCACCACCACCACACCGCCTCCAACAACTACCCCTCCACCCACCACCACCACACCGCCTCCAACAACTACCCCTCCAACCTCCACCACCACACCGCCTCCAACAACAACCACACCTCCAACCTCCACCACCACCACACCGCCTCCAACAACAACCACACCTCCAACCTCCACCACCACCACACCGCCTCCAACAACAACCACCCCTCCACCCACCACCACCACACCGCCTCCAACAACAACTACCCCTCCACCCACCACCACCACACTGCCTCCAACAACAACTACCCCTCCACCCACCACCACCACACCGCCTCCTCCAACAACTACCCCTCCACCCACCACCACCACACCGCCTCCAACAACAACTACCCCTCCACCCACCACCACCACACCGCCTCCAACAACAACCACACCTCCAACCTCCACCACCACCACACCGCCTCCAACAACAACCACACCTCCAACCTCCACCACCACCACACCGCCTCCAACAACAACTACCCCTCCACCCACCACCACCACACCGCCTCCAACAACAACTACCCCTCCACCCACCACCACCACACCGCCTCCAACAACAACCACACCTCCAACCTCCACCACCACACCGCCTCCAACAACAACTACCCCTCCACCCACCACCACCACACCGCCTCCAACAACAACCACACCTCCAACCTCCACCACCACCACACCGCCTCCAACAACAACCACACCTCCAACCTCCACCACCACCACACCGCCTCCAACAACAACCACACCTCCAACCTCCACCACCACCACACCACCTCCAACAACAACCACACCTCCACCCCACCACCACCACACCGCCTCCAACAACAACCACACCTCCAACCTCCACCACCACCACACCGCCTCCAATAACAACTACCCCTCCAACCACCACCACCACCACACCGCCTCCAACAACCACCCCTCCACCCACCACCACCACACCGCCTCCAACAACAACTACCCCTCCACCCACCACCACCACACCTCCAACCTCCACCACCACCACACCTCCTCCAACAACAACCACACCTCCAACCTCCACCACCACCACACCGCCTCCAACAACAACTACCCCTCCACCCACCACCACCACACCGCCTCCCAACAACAACTACCCCTCCACACCACCACCACACCGCCTCCAACAACAACCACACCTCCAACCTCCACCACCACCACACCTCCTCCAACAACAACCACACCTCCACCCACCACCACCACACCGCCTCCAACAACAACGACACCTCCAACCTCCACCACCACCACACCTCCTCCAACAACAACCACCCCTCCAACCTCCACCACCACCACCACACCGCCTCCAACAACAACCACCCCTTCACCCACCACCATCACACTGCCTGCAACAACTAGCCCTCCCTCCACCACCACCACCACACCACCTCCAACAACAACTACCCCTCCACCCACCACCACCACACCGCCTCCAACAACAACACCCTCCACCACCACCACCACACCGCCTCCAACAACAACCACCCCTCACCCACCACCATCACACTGCCTGCAACAACTAGCCCTCCCTCCACCACCACCACCACACCACCTCCAACAACAACTACCCTCCACCCACCACCACCACACCCCTCCAACAACAACTACCCTCCACCCACCACCACCACACCGCCTCCAACAACAACCACACCTCCAACCTCCCACCACCACCACACCGCCTCCAACAACAACCACACCTCCAACCTCCACCACCACCACACCGCCTCCAACAACAACCACACCTCCAACCTCCACCACCACACCACACCGCCTCCAACAACAACCACACCTCCACCCACCACCACACCGCCTCCAACAACAACCACACCTCCAACCTCCACCACCACCACACCGCCTCCAACAACAACTACCCCTCCAACCACCACCACCACCACACCGCCTCCAACAACCACCCCTCCACCCACCACCACCACATCGCCTCTAACAACAATTACCCTCCACCCACCCACCACCACCACACCTCCAACCTCCACCACCACCACACCCTCCCAACAACAACCACACCTCCAACCTCCACCACCACCACACCGCCTCCAACAACAACTACCCCTCCACCCACCACCACCACACCACCACCTCCAACAACCACACCTCCACCCACCACCACCACACCGCCTCCAACAACAACTACCCCTCCACCCACCACCACCACACCTCCAACCTCCACCACCACCACACCTCCTCCAACAACAACCACCACCTCCACCACCACCACCACACGCCTCCAACAACAACTACCCCTCCACCCACCACCACCACACCGCCTCCAACAACAACTACCCCTCCACCCACCACCACCACACCGCCTCCAACAACAACCACACCTCCAACCTCCACCACCACCACACCGCCTCCAACAACAACCACACCTCCAACCTCCACCAACCAACCACACCCTCCAACAACAACCACACCTCCACCCACCACCACCACACCGCCTCCAACAACAACCACACCTCCAACCTCCACCACCACCACACCTCCTCCAACAACAACCACCCCTCCAACCTCCACCACCACCACCACACCGCCTCCAACAACAACCACCCCTTCACCCACCACCATCACACTGCCTGCAACAACTAGCCCTCCCTCCACCACCACCACCACACCACCTCCAACAACTACCCCTCCACCCACCACCACCACACCGCCTCCAACAACAACTACCGCCTCCAACCCACCACCACCACACCGCCTCCAACACAACAACTACCCCTCCACCCACCACCACCACACCGCCTCCAACAACAACACACCTCCACCTCCACCACCACCACACCGCCTCCAACAACAACCACACCTCCAACCTCCACCACCACCACACCGCCTCCAACACACAACCCACACCTCCACCCACCCACCACCACACCGCCTCCAACAACAACTACCCCTCCAACCTCCACCACCACCACACCGCCTCCAACAACAACCACGCCTCCAACCTCCACCACCACCACACCGCCTCCAACAACAACCACACCTCCAACCTCCACCACCACCACACCGCCTCCAACAACAACCACACCTCCAACCTCCACCACCACCACACCGCCTCCAACAACAACTACCCCTACACCCACCATCACCTCACCGCCTCCAACAACAACCACACCTCCAACCTCCACCACCACCACACCGCCTCCAACAACAACCACCCCTCCACCCACCACTACAAACCCTGGTGGACCAATCACAGACACCACATCCCCTCCAACATCACCGCTGTCTGTGAAACCAAATGTACTGGCACATGCACAGATACGGATTAGATCTTCTGGAAACATCAATGATGTTACAATAATTGAACACATCAAGCAGGTAAAATTTTTTTTAATATGTAGTTTATACCAACATTGCAAGAATCAAACATCATTCTCTTTTCCAGTTCTTGAGAGATCAACTAAAAGATCAACTGAGTGGCCAGGATCCTGAGGTCTTTATTATAAAAACTGAGAAAGTAAATGTTTAAGTTTAGACACCATGTGCTTGGTCTGCATTTTGTTGTGGATCAAATCTACCCATAAACTCTCTATAGGAAGTATGTCTAGTATTTATATGTTAATACATGTTCAGTGTGTACAGTACATGTAAAATGATGCACATAATACTTTTGCAACTTTATATATGCCCGTATACATGTGACTTTTTTAATTAATTAATTACTTTTTTATGAATTATCATCCATTAATAAAGTCATTATCATTTCAGTTTAATAGTTTAATAATGCAATAATACAGCCTTTGAAAAGTAGCTTGATATGCGCATTTAATTCACACAACTAAGTGACTATTTACAAGAAATTTTGCAGATGCTCAACGGTTGGACCAGTCCAAGTTTACAGAGAAACTTTCAATGCTCTCAAAATAAATTGGCACCAGTGGCAATATTTGAAATAGGAATCGTGTTTTGATGTGTTATAATGCAAAATTACTATTAACCAAATAATACAAAATAAACTGTATTTCTGACATTTTTGTTCATGTGATTACTGATGTGATTGTTGTTTAGATTGTTAAGTGGCTGAAATATATTATTTTTATGTTTTTACAATCCAAAAGCTGATCATTTAAGCAGGCATAGTTTCACCACAGTGAATGCAGGAGCATATCACATTTATGTCAACGCAGCCTGCTGTCTATGAAAACTGATTGTTACAAAATCTGCAGCAGTTAACAATATGTCTCTTTGATAATATTATTTGGATTATCCTTGGTGACTCCTGGGAAAGGTAAACATTTCCTTTATTCAATTACTTGTTTGTTTTTAGACCCTATCAAAGTCATTTTGAAGCAATATTAACAGTTGATTTACATTGACGGTTTTCAGATTTTAAAATGTGATGTCATACTTCCAGATGGGGGGGAGAGAGCCAGTTTTCCCTTTTGGTTACATTGTACTTTTCCATGAATAAACAAAAGGTAAATGCATACATTTTTAAATTGATAATTTTTATTTTTGACTAGACTTGAGATCTCACTAGTTTACAACCAAAACTGCATTTAGACAAGACACATTTTAGCTGTCCAGCATCTGTTTTAAATAATATAGGCCTATAAAGTGCTGTGATGTCATCTGAAACCCAGCAATTTAACTGACTTATTCATGTGAATTTGTTACAATTGTATAAGACATATTATACAAGTATTATTTAGGTATGCTTATGTTAATTCATAGTAAACCTTTAAGAAACATACTATAAAATGACCGCATATAGAAGTTACCTATATGATTTTCCACAACTGCTCCTCCAGCAACAACTATAACTGCTCCAACAACTGTTCCAACATCCACAACCACAACTATGCTCCAACATTAATCACAACAGCAGCTCCAACAACAACCATGACAGCAACTCCAACATCCACGACCACACCTCCAACAACAACGACAACAGCCGCTCTTCCAACAACCTCAACTTCCACTTGTAACAACAACCACAACTGCCAATTCAACATCCACAAATGCTCCTCCAACAACCACAAAAGTCAGTCCAACATCAACAACCGTGCCTCCAACAACAACCACAACCACACCTCCAAAAACTACACCTCCACCCACTGTCACTCGTCCAACAACAACCACCACCACCACTATGCCCTCAACAACAACCACCACACCTCCACCCACCACTACTCCACCTCCAACAATTATCGGTGTAACTATCACAAACACACTGCCTCCACCCACTACTACCCCGCCTCCAACAACCACAAATCCCAGCAGAACAATCATAACCACCACCCCACCTCAAACAACCACACCTCAAACAACCACTATCACTCCTCCAAAAACAAACATCAGAGCTTCAGCAGAAATCATCCCCACACCTGTAACAACAACCACCAACATGCCCCCAACAACAACCACCACAGCTCCACCCATCACTAGCCCACCTCCAAGAATCACCAGTGTAACAACCACACCACTACCTGCCACTACCCAACCTCCAACTATCACCGATGTAACAATCACCACCACACCTCCACGCACCTCTAACAACCACAGCTCCCAACAACCAGCACCACCACATCTCTAACAACCACCATGCTCCCAACAACAACCACCACACTTCTACCCATCACAACACCATCTCCAGCAACCACAAACTCTGGTGGAACAACTACCTCCACCTGCCACTACCCCGCCTCCAACAATCACCGGTATAACAACCACCACCACCACACCTTCACCCACCACTACACTGCCTCCAACATCACTGCCGTCTTCAACACCAAATTTACTGGCACAAGCACAAATGCGGATTAGATCTGCTGGAAACATCAATGAAGTTACAATCATTGGACATATCAAGCAGGTAAAATAAGATTTAATATATCATTTAAACCAATATTGCAAGCATTAAACATCATTCTCTCTTCAAGGTCTTGAAAGCTTAACTAAAAGATCAACTGTATGACCAGGGGCCTCATTTATAAAGCTTGCTTACGCAAAAATCCTTGCGTACGTGCTCTCTACGCCAACCGCGGTATTTATGAACCTCGACTAAAGCGTAACTCTACGCCAACTCGGGACCTTCTGTAAGCTCTATGCAAAGTCTGGAGACACGGGGAAAAAGTGACACTTGTGGAGAAAAGCAGAAGTGAACAGAGTTTGAGGAAGTGTTTGATCAAAAAATCCACATATACAGAAGAATTACCTTCAGATTTGAGCATTGAAGTGTTTGGTTCACCAAAACAGGGAGGAGGGCTGTTTATTCCACTCATTGTTCTCCACAATATTATACATTTAAAACTTGTGCACGAGCGTGGCCACATTCCCGGTGTAGCGTAGGGTCTCCCACAGTCCACACCATGACCACAGACTCCTATAGAACACAGACTGTGACCAACACAGAGGACAAAATAATGACCCAACCTGAGAGAAAAACTCTTCCCTCAGACGCAGTAGAAGCCAGGCTTTGATTTAATTAATGCAACTTTATCACTTTTACTTTAGTCTTCACGCACCGAGCGCCAGAGTGACCTGAGTCTGCACTCGACATGAAGCCTACTGTCCGAACCCTAAATCTTCCCTACATTTTTGTGTAATGGGGAACTCTTGCAAATGAGAACTACTCTCTGACAATATGATGAACAGAATAATGCCCGTGCCCGTCCCGACCCAGACCCACACTCACAGAGGTTAGACCCACACTCACAGGTTCAGCAGTTTGGATGTTTCGTGTGGACTTTAATTGGCAGAATAACAGCGCCTGATCTGTATCTAATGTGTTTCATGCTAAATCTGTGTCCACGTATCCTCATGTCCCTCCCTTGCTCCTTTCCCTCTCCAGGGGAGGGCATCTGAACCTCTCACACGCGTTCATAATTTCGCCATTCAGATCAGCGCGTGCACGTATCTACGTGTATATACATAAATATACAGGGCCAGTCCACACATACATCATAGATAGACTTAAAAATATAGCGATAAAACTCTTGAAACAGCGAAAAAACACATGGGCTTTACTGCAAAGATGTGCTGCCTAAATATTATGAAATATTATTAAATGAACAGATGACTTGTTGTTGTCACTTTTAGTTTTGTATTTATTTGTAAAACCTTGTTTAAGTCTTTGTCGTGATCACGTGGTGCTGCGTGGAGCGTCCTCCTCCCTCTGTCCCGCGTGTCTCGGTCAAACCCACTGATTATCGGCTCATGTTTAGGGAAATCTCATTCACCAGTCACTTTACATGCTCCTTTTATGGTGAGGTGGAGGTGTGAGAGGGCATGACATGATATGGATTTATGTGCACAAATTCTAGTTGCAGGTGGGATTTATAAAGCAAAGGTAGCGTGGTTTAGTGTGTGCGGTGGGTTTTCTAAATATGGAGTGGCTACAGGCGTACGCACTAACTTACAACAACTCCTGCGCAGTTTTTTTTTGTAAATGAGGCCCCTGGATCCTGAGGTCTTTGTTATAAAAATTTAAAAAAAACAATGTCTAATTTTAGACATTATGTACTTCGTCTGCATTTTGTTGTGGATCAAATAGTCTCGTAAAAACCCATGAACTTTCTCTAAGAAATCTGTATAGTATCTGTCAATGCATGTTCAGTGTGTATAGTACATGTAAATGTACATTTAAAGTAATACATGTACATGTAAAATAATACACATACTTTTGCCACTTTATGTATGCCTATATACAGGTGACTTATTTAAGTAAATATGGTTAATTATTATAATACACTAATCTGTTTACATTGTCTTTTATTAATTACTGACAGTTAATCAATGGATTATCATTTCAGTGAAATAGTTTAATAATGGAATAATACAGCCTTTCAAATGTAACTTGACATGCTCATTTAATTCATAGACCTGAAAGACTATTTACAACTAATTATGCAGATACTAAACAGTTTACCCAATCCAGGTTTCAATTATGGAGTAAGAAACCTTTCAGAAATATTCATGTGCATAGGATAGAAATCTGTGCATATTTGGGAAATCTGTGCATATTTGGTTGTAGTTGACCATAATATAAATATCCATAAACTCTCAAATGAGTCCAGTCATACAGAAAATATATTGTGTGTATTTTATCCATCAGAATACGAACTGAAAAATTATGACATCAAGAATTACAATATCGGAATGAAAGTTTACAATTACACTTTCTTCAGTACGAATACCAATTTACAGATGCGACTTTACTATCAAAAACACATCATCACTTCACAGGCTTTATTTATTGAGTAGAAGAAACATCGATCGAGGTGCCAGAATTTTGCACTGCATACGGACTAAACCGGAACTGAACCAGGACCGAGTGTTGGGACAGGTCCGGAGGTGCGCCTGCATATGCCATAGGGTGAATGCAGGAGAAAGGACCAGTGCAGAGCTTCGCACACAATGGGCCTTAGCACAGCAGTCGCCTGATCTTGCTTTGCGGACACCCTGCTCCACTGGCTGGGGGCTCTCCCGCTCCCTCTCTCAAGTCCAATATTAGTCCTGGTTTGGTCCTGGTTTAGACCTAGTTTAGTCCTGGTTTAGTCCTGGTTTAGTCCTCCTGGTTCAGTCCTGGCTTAGTCCATATGCAGTGCAAAATTCTGGCATCTCAATCAATGTTTCTTCTGCTCAATAAATAATGTCTGTGAAGTGACGACGTATTTTTGACAGCTGAGTCATGTCTGTGAATTTGTATTTGCACTGAAGAAAGCGTAATTGTACATTTTTATTTGGCGATTGTAAATCTTGCTGTTGTAACTTTTCAATTTGTATTCTGATGGATAAAATACACACAGTACATTTAATGTACAACTGGACTCATTTAAGAATTTACAAATATTTGTCTTATGCTCAACTACAGCCAAATATGCACAGATTTCCCAAACATTCGTGGATTTCTATCCTATGCTCATGAATATTTCTGAAAGCTTTCTTACTCCATATTCAGTGCTCTCAAAATCAATTGGAATTACTGGCAATTTTTGAAATGGGAATCACGTACATTTTTGGATAAGTGTTAATATAAAATTATTTATAACCAAACAAAATGCAAATTTCAAAATTACTATTATGTGCCATTTTGTTTAACCCCAATTAACCCAATACATTTATATGTGAAAGGTTTGAGCTTCACAAAACCATAACTTCCATATTTTAATGTTGATCTGGGCAGTTGGTGATGGAGGAACATATATGAAATTACATGTTTTATTGATTCTCCACTATATTCTCCACTAGATGTCACCTAAATGTATTTTTTTTCTCTGCATTTAACTATTTACACTTTTGAGTGGCTGGAATTGTAAGCATGCTATTTATGTTTTTACTATCAAAGAGCTGATCATTTAAGCAGGCATAAATAAAACCAGTTTGACAGGGATAGTTTCATCACAGTGGAATGTGGAGCATGTGCCTTTTAGGTCAGTGCAGCCGGCTGTCTTTGAAAAATAGATGATTGTACTTGGACTGGCAACATAGCCATACAGAAAATCTGCTGCAATGGACAAAACGGATTTGTGTTTGATAATATTATTTGGATTATCACTGGTGACTCCTGGGAAAGGTAAATACTTCCATTATTTCAATGCTTGTTTGTTATTACACCCTAGCAAAGTTATACTGAAGCAATATTAATGGTTGATATCAGTGAATTTGTATAGATTCTATTATATAAATAAAATATGTATGATTCAGGCCTGTTAATTCATGTTAATTTATAGTAAATCTTTAAGAAACACACTATAAAAAGACTGCACATAGAAGTTAACTAAATGATGATTTTTTATTTTTTTTTACCTGCAGCACAATCAACATCCCCAACAGCAGCTCCAACAACCATAACAGCTCCAACAACCACAATCACTCCAACAACTACAACTGCTGTTGCCACAACCACAACAACAGCTCCAACAACCACAACAACTGCTCCAACAACCACAACAATGACTCCAACAACTGCAGTTGCAACAACCACAACATTACCTCCAACAACTACAACTGCTGTTGCAACAACCACAACATTGCCCCCAACAACCACAACCACTCCAACAACTACAACTGCTGTTGCAACAACCACAACATTGCCTCCTACAATCACAACAACAGCTCCAACAACTACAACTGCTGTTCCAACAACCACAACAACCACTCCAACAACTGCTCCAACAACTACAACGACGACTCCAACAACTACAACAACGACTCCAACAACTACAACAACCACTCCAAAACCTACAACTGCTGTTGCTACTACCACAACATTGCCTCCTACAACCACAACAACAGCTCCAACAACTACAACTGCTGTTCAAACAACCACAACAGTGCCTCCAACAACTACAACAACTGCTCCAACAACTACAACAACCACTCCAACAACTACAACTGCTGTTGCAACAACCACAACATTGCCTCCAACAACTACAACTGCTGTTCCAACAACCACAACAACAGCTCCAACAACTACAACAATCACTCCAACAACGACAACTGCTGTTGCAACAACCACAACATTGCCTCCAACAACTACAACTGCTGTTTCAACAACCACAACAACAGCTCCAACAACCACAACAATGACTCCAACAACTACAACTGCTGTTGCAACAACCACAACACTGCCTCCTACAATCACAACAACAGCTCCAACAACTACAACTGCTGTTCCAACAACCACAACAACCACTCCAACAACTACAACAACTGCTCCAACAACTACAACGACGACTCCAACAACTACAACAACCACTCCAACTGCTGTTGCTACTACCACAACATTGCCTCCTACAACCACAACAATGACTCCAACAACCACAACAACAGCTCCAACAACCACTCCAACAACTACAACTGCTGTTCAAACAACCACAACAGTGCCTCCTACAACCACAACAACAGCTCCAACAACCACAACAACAGCTCCAACAACCACAACAACCACTCCAACAACTGCTCCAACAACTACAACAATCACTCCAACAACTACAACTGCTGTTGCAACAACCACAACATTGCCTCCAACAACTACAACTGCTGTTCCAACAACCACAACAACAGCTCCAACAACCACAACAATGACTCCAACAACTACAACTGCTGTTGCAACAACCACAACAAAAGCTCCAACAACTACAACTGCTGTTGCAACAACCACAACAACAGCTCCAACAACTACAACAACAGCTCCAACAACCACAACCACTCCAACAACTACAACTGCTGTTGCAACAACCACAACATTGCCTCCTACAATCACAACAACAGCTCCAACAACCACTCCAACAACTACAACTGCTGTTGCTACTACCACAACATTGCCTCCTACAACCACAACAACAGCTCCAACAACCACAACAACAGCTCCAACAACCACAACAACCACTCCAACAACTACAACTGCTGTTGCAACAACCACAACAACAGCTCCAACAACTACAACTGCTGTTCAAACAACCACAACAGTGCCTCCTACAACCACAACAACAGCTCCAACAACCACAACAACAGCTCCAACAACCACAACAACTGCTCCAACAACCACAACAACAGCTCCAACAACCACAACAACTGCTCCAACAACCACAACAACCACTCCAACAACTACAACAACCACTCCAACAACTACAACAACCACTCCAACAACTACAACTGCTGTTGCAACAACCACAACATTGCCTCCAACAACTACAACTGCTGTTTCAACAACCACAACAACAGCTCCAACAACCACAACAATGACTCCAACAACTACAACTGCTGTTGCAACAACCACAACAAAAGCTCCAACAACTACAACTGCTGTTGCAACAACCACAACATTGCCCCCAACAACCACAACAACAGCTCCAACAACCACAACCACTCCAACAACTACAACTGCTGTTGCAACAACCACAAAATTGCCTCCTACAATCACAACAGCTCCAACAACTACAACTGCTGTTCCAACAACCACAACAACCACTCCAACAACTACAACTGCTGTTGCTACTACCACAACATTGCCTCCTACAACCACAACAATGACTCCAACAACCACAACAACAGCTCCAACAACCACTCCAACAACTACAACTGCTGTTCAAACAACCACAACAGTGCCTCCAACAACCACAACAACAGCTCCAACAACCACAACAACAGCTCCAACAACCACAACAACCACTCCAACAACTACAACAACTGCTCCAACAACTACAACAATCACTCCAACAACTACAACTGCTGTTGCAACAACCACAACATTGCCTCCAACAACTACAACTGCTGTTCCAACAACCACAACAACAGCTCCAACAACCACAACAATGACTCCAACAACTACAACTGCTGTTGCAACAACCACAACAAAAGCTCCAACAACTACAACTGCTGTTGCAACAACCACAACATTGCCTCCTACAATCACAACAACAGCTCCAACAACTACAACTGCTGTTCCAACAACCACAACAACCACTCCAACAACTACAACTGCTGTTGCTACTACCACAACATTGCCTCCTACAACCACAACAACAGCTCCAACAACCACAACAACAGCTCCAACAACCACAACAACCACTCCAACAACTACAACTGCTGTTGCAACAACCACAACAACAGCTCCAACAACTACAACTGCTGTTCAAACAACCACAACAGTGCCTCCTACAACCACAACAACAGCTCCAACAACCACAACAACAGCTCCAACAACCACAGCAACCACTCCAACAACTACAACAACCACTCCAACAACTACAACTGCTGTTGCAACAACCACATCATTGCCTCCTACGATCACAACAACAGCTCCAACAACTACAACTGCTGTTCCAACAACCACAACAACAGCTCCAACAACTACAACGGCTGTTCAAACAACCACAACAGTGCCTCCTACAACCACAACAGCAGCTCCAACAACCACAACAACAGCTCCAACAACCACAACAACAGCTCCAACAACCACACCAACCACTCCAACAACTACAACAACTGCTCCAACAACTACAACAACCACTCCAACAACTACAACTGCTGTTGCAACAACCACAACATTGCCTCCAACAACTACAACTGCTGTCCCAACAACTACAACAACTGCCGTTCCAACAACTACAACAACTGCTCCAACAACTACAACAACGACTTCAACAACTACAACAACCTCTCCAACAACTACAACTGCTGTTGCAACTACCACAACATTGCCTCCTACAACCACAACAACCTCTCCAACAACCACAACAACCGCTCCAACAACCACAACAACCGCTCTAAAAACTACAACTGCTGTTGCAACAACCACAACATTACCTCCAACAACTACAACTGCTGTTCCAACAACCACAACAGCTCCAACAACCACAACAACAGCTCCAACAACCACAACCACTCCAACAACTACAGCTGCAGTTGCAACAACCACAACAACAGCTCCAACAACCACAACAACTGCTCCAACAACTACAACTGCTGTTTCAACAACCACAACAGCTCCAACAACCACAACAACCACTCCAACAACTACAACTGCTGTTGCAACTACCACAACATTGCCTCCTACAACCACAACAACAGCTCCAACAACTACAACAATGACTCCAACAACTACAACAACCGCTCCAACAACCACAACAACCACTTCAACAACTACAACTGCTGTTGCAACAACCACAACATTACCTCCAACAACCACAACATTGCCTCCAACAACCACAACAACAGCTCCAACAACCACAACAACCGCTCCAACAACTACAACTGCTATTGTAGTTACCACCTTACCAACCACACTTCCAACAACCTCAACATCACTTCCAACAAGAATCACGACTCCGCCAACCACTCCCACAAGTAATTTATATAATTAACCTATTAAATTCTGTAAAATACAAACAGTCTTTCTCACAATTCTAAATATTTGTATTTAAACCACTCAAAATTACACAAACGTAAATCACATATTTATGTTTGTGTATTATGTTTATCCCATTTTTATTGACACCCATATAATAACTGTCCTGAGGAAAACACATTTTGTTACTTCAAAAAAATCGTTAATTCTATCTTTAATCTGATTGTTAATCTTATGATGTTCTTTTATCAGACGATAATTTACTGGCACATGTACGAATGCGGATTAGATCTTCTGAAAACATCAGTGAAGTAACAATCAAGGAACTCATCACAAAGGTAAATTTTTTTTTTTTTTTTTTGTGATTTTAATGTCATGTATTTTAATGAACATTGTAGGAATTAAACTTTTTTTTTCTCTCTCTCTTCCAGTTCTTGAAAGATAATTTGATTGGCTTGGATCTTGCTGTCAGGGTTATAAATATTGAGAAAATGTCTAATTTTTGACATTGATAAAAAATATTGACATTTACCCATACATTTTCTACATAGGATGTTTACTTTTAACTTTACAGTGTCTATATGTGAATGCATGTTCAATTCATAGTATATGTAAAATAATGTACTAGTTTGTTACACTTATCACTTTGTACAGGTCTATATACAGTAATGGTGATTTATTAAAATTAACGCATTGATAATTATTATAATACTTGAATTAATAAAAATAATAAGTTATTTGCTAAGGACTATATTATTGACATACTCATTTAATATACAGAGCAAAAGTACTATTCATAACAAGTTGTGAATAATTTAAAATCTTGCAGGCCAAAAATCATAAGAATGCAAATGCTCAACATCTGGACCAAGTTAAAGTCCTAATATTCTTAGGAAGGAACCTACAGTGCCCTCAAGATATACTGCAGGTAAGATGGGTGGTTAAAAAAAAAAAAAAAAAAAAAAAAAAAGCCATATTCCAGTTTTCTTTTCTGTCAAAGTTTTAGTCATAAGTTTTAATAGTCAGTCATTCAATTCAATTCATTTGGAATTCATTTAAGTTTATACTAGCCTTGTAGCTTGATTTACCAGTCATTTTAAAGATTTTCATGAAAATACAAAAAAGCTGCCATGTTAATAATAAGACTGATTATATGTAATACCCATATCAGACAGTGAAGTACAAGTCAAGGCACGACAGTGTGAGGTATTGTAAAAACCCATTTAGCCAATCAAAAGTGATATTTACATTGAGGAGCAAACCAGAGCACCATATTGATCTAACTACATGTAAATAAATCTATCAGGGCTCAGAAGGCCTGGAAAATAAATGAGACAAAAAACTAAATTTAACCAAATAAAATTACCTTTGACAGTTACACAGTGAGATCAATGTTAGGTCTCACACACAGTAGATGATGTAAGCCTGACACTGCATTAGTCCAGCACAGGTGACTGCAAGTGGAATGTCAGGCAGTGGCATGTTCTGGGTTTGTTGATGAACTGGTTTAAGCTAAATATTTACAATGACCAATGGATTCAATGGTTCAAGTATAGACGAACTGAAAGCTAATGCAATATATAGTTCTATGTATGTTTTTTTTTTAAATACACAGTAAATCATATAGCAATACAAAGTTTAAAATCACAGTAAAACTTTATTGTCATGGAATTAAAACAAAAATAGTATTAGTGCACTTTTTCAGTTTTAAAATTCTATAATAAATAAATCTGTGATTCAAGTGTGTCTAAAGATGAATAAAATATTAAAGTAGCAGTAAAACACAAGCAGTGGTATCAAGGTAGGTGAAGTGTCTAGGCCCAAGGAACAACAACGAAAATTGAGTTGTCATCCACATCCCACATCCTGTGAGGTCCTCCTGATCCGCCCACTGGCCTTAAAGCAGTGTTCCTCTGGACTCAAATATGTGAAGCCCTCAGACTCATGTACAGCTCTGTTCAGCAACCCCAACAGCTCCACAGCGCCACCTGTCCGTCTTGGTAGAAACAGCTCCAGAGTACAAAGGGAGGCAAATGGCAGACGCACAACTGATGAAACAGAATCCTGACAAAAAATCCAGAAGACAAGTTACTTGAAAATCACAAGGATAAATATAACCCCAGCCTCTTGCTCTAATTCAGAGTGTTCAACTTGCTGATATCACAGTAATAGTATCAGATCATAGAATAGTTGGTAATATAGACAACAGTACTAATATTTTGGTCAGTGAAACAGCCTCTAAAAAGATAATCTTTATTTGTCCCATAGTGGGGAGGTTCCAGTGTTGTAACGCAAAGTTCAAAACAGCACACGAGGTCCAGAATGATATATCTCTATTTTTTATACAGTATAAGTCTCGTCACTTCTCCCTCTATCCTGCCTCAAGCCAGATTCACAGAACCATATGATCAGATGTGTTTTTTTTTTCAGTGATGTATTTGAAACGAAGAAGCTCATTGGTCACACATCATTTTTTAACTAAATCAAACATATCACCTCAGATGAACAAAGGCAATGTGTGAGTACCACAGAGTATAAATACAAGGCTAAAACATAATTTCAGTTTGACAGACCTGTGAGTAGAAGCGCAGGGTGATGGAGCTGGAGAAGCCCAGAGGAGGTACCTGGTCCACTCCTGAGACAAATGTCAGGAGGTCTTCAAAGGACAGAGCAGCTCCACCATCTGACAAACAAGTAGCGAATATTATATATGTTATAAGGAAGGTGTGAACTTGCACGTCATGACATTGTCATTATGTAGAGGAGTTCATAAATTGATCTGATAAAAAGGAGGAAGACTTGGGACTCGATTAGGATTTGGAGCCCAAAAATGAAAATTTAAAGTTACAATAATGAAAGCTGTATTCGGTGATTTGATATAAGAACTTGAATTTAAAAGTATAGGACTTATCTTAACTCAAGGAATGACCTTTTTGCTCATATGCTCCTAACGTGAATCAATATTTCTCTATTTAATGCAACACTATTTTATGATCAAACACAGACACTTTCTCCACCCATTTCTCATATTGGTTAGGTCCAGAGTTAGGCCCCGCTTGTGGTAAAAATGACAAAATATCTTATTAGAAGTGCCTTTCCTTTAGACGGTGACAGCCTTTTGGGGCTTAAAAACACAAAAACCTGATATCATCCTCCAGAGTGGAATAAAAGTTGAATATGCTCCGCTGTAGCGTTTCCTTCTACACTCCGTCAAACTCTGGTCAGAGCTGCTCATGTCACATATGTGTTGACGTCACATACATCACCACCTAGTGTCACCATCGAGCTGCCTGACATGCATACCCAATCAAATTCCACTTTTGCATACGGTGGTATGCACGCAGATTTCCTCCCGAAAACGTTCTTCTACACGCGAAATAAAAAGTAAAGACGCGACACCACTTTTGCGTCTTCTGTTCAGACCCTCTTCATATAAACGTAGCCTTAATCTTGCATCATGAGATCTAGTCCCCTCCCTAATTGGCAGGAAGATTTTCTGTGCACTCACCACTGATCAGACCCAGAGCTGTCTCCCAGTGCGCCGCCGTCTCCTCCTCTTCCTCTTTCAGCTCCTCACAGTCTGAGCTGAAGCAGATGCTAAAAAGTGCTCTGAAGTTTGACAGCGTCAGAGGTCTAGAGCCTACGGAAGTCATCACTGGAGCGAAGGCCTCCCAGTGGGACCTCATCACATCCCACAGCCCGTCACAGCTGTTCAGGCCCTGGGTAAACTGGTCAATCATCCTGGACACCCTGAAGAGAAAAGCATCGGCCCTATTCATGGAGCTGCCTGGCTACTTCGGCTTCTCTCAAAGACTGTGGAGCTGCACCATTCATTGTGTATTGGGAATAGAGCATGGAAAACCGACTGAAGTTCGGACGGGTTCGGACAAATATTTAAAACTTATGTTGGGGCTCGGATCAGACTCAGACACATCAGTGTGTCAGCTGTTTCCTGTCTACTGTAAAACCAGTCGCTCTGAGAAAAGTGTTCAAAGATCAGACTCTGCACTTCTGGTTTAGATACAAATCAAAACTGTGTTAGTCCAATGAGATTCATTTGGTCTTCCGATATTCTATGTTATTAGGTTCTTTTTTCAGACCTAGAGTGTTATTTCATACCTGACAGTTTCGACTGCTCACTAGCGTCTTCCTCAGACTGGAATCAGCTGACCAGACACGTCACAGCAACATCACGTGACCACTCTGAGGAAGACGTGAGTGAGCAGTCGAAACTGTCAGGTATAAAATAATACTCTAGGTCTGAAAAAAAGAACCTAAAAACTTCAAAACTGTGTTATTATTTTTTGGGAAATGTGGTGCAAATCTTCAGATACATGATTTATAAAGCATAAAAGATTGGAGATAAAGTCCACAGGAAGTAGAGTTACTATCGTGAATCTGCAGCTTCATCTCGATCTGTGCGCTGTGTGGATGTAAACAAACACACGTGAGGAACTACTCCCACCTTTTTACTTTTAAAGAATGACTCAAATTGAATTAACATTGCAGTTTTGTGGACTGGTGTAATTATTTGCAAAGGACAATTTCTATGAGAGGTGAGGAATAAAATCTAATCATTATTTTCAGTATATCCCAAGTTTGTATTTTACATCTCTGTGTCCGTTAGAGGATCACAAACAATATCCTACATGTGTCATGAGTCAGCTGGTGAAAATTGTGTGATTTTAATTGTGCCAGGTTCGGTCGGGTTAGGACACAAATATGTTAATGCCTCAGGTCAGGGCTCGGGTTGGATTTGATCACTACTCTGTCAGATGCAGGCTGGGCTCAGACAGAAAAATTCAGCCCGATCCACACTCTAATTGGGATTTACCCGAGTCGTGCGATGCAGGTTACAGATACAGATTTACAGTCAGTGTGTTTTTCAGTCACCTTTGTTACGATGTATATACTCCGCTGGAGGAAGCTTCTGTGCTTAGAAAAGTAGGTCCTTGAGTCTCAAAATTAACACTACTAACTGAAATTAAAATGAACTGATGTTAAAATATCTATCTGAAGGATTTTGCACAGAAAAACAACTGACTTGTCATTAGATGTAATTTTATGAAGTTGTTTTGCATTCTATCTTGAGATTTAGATTAAGTTGACGCATTAGCTTTTAGACACCTACTTTTATACACACAGAAGCTTCCTCCAGTGAAGAATTTACATCGTCGTAAAGGTCTGAACACACTGTCTGATTATCCAAGTGTAACCTGCTGTCCTCTGTATAATATTTATATACAGATTTATTTTCCCATGACTCTGCACTCTTTGGAAGAACCGGAACTAGCCAAAACAAGTGGTTGTTTTCAAGTTAACATCTACCTTTTGATTTTTGTTCAGTACAGATTGGCAATTACAGGGCTGAAATTATCCAAATGATTCTGGTGAAGGTGTATGGAGTTTAAAAACACAGTGGAGCACTTCCTGTATGACATCACAAGGCGTTACAAAGTGTTTTCTGTTTGAGAGAAGAAATCATGAAACAAAACCCAACTCCAGGTCTGTTTGTGATGAGGAATCTACATTATAATAACATAGATCAGAAAATAAGGCAGTATGGACCCTTTAAAAATTGGTGGTGTTTTGATACTCTCTTACCTGTCATGGATGTAGTGCTTAACAGCTCTTTTGTAGATGTTTGAAATGTCCTCAGTGGTTGCAGAGGAGATCTCAGGCACACCACAATGAGACAGCCACTCACGCAGACTGGGACTGAACAGCCTCACATCTGAACAGGTTTGTAGCTGTGGAAATAAAAGTACAACGAGGTAATAATAACAAAAGAAACTGTGGAAATACATATAAGACTCATACAAATCCAGTCTTTATCTTGCAAAAAAAAGACAATAAGAGCAATCACATTATCAACTTTTAATCAACCAATGCGTTATTAATAAACCTTCAAACTCTGAAATTTTATGATTTAGTCGACCTTTACACTCTGAAAATCATGTTCAAAGTAAACAACAATCTCCTGTCAAAATCTTTACAGAACATGTTCAAAATCCGAAAGAGCCAATCTGAGCTCAGAGGCACGGGCATGTTTATCAAAAAGAAAACATGATGAAATTTTGTAAATCTGTTAAAGGGCTGGAGCTCTGGAACAAATGTACAGAAAACCTAAAACTGTGCACCAGTCTCTTTCACTTTATAAAGAAGTTTAAATGTTTAACTCTGGACAGACACATGAATTATGATACTGAGTTTGTGCCGTAGAACTTTGTTGTTCTGTTTCTGATTTGTTTGTTTCTTCTTGCTGTATTTATGAAGATGAACTGGTGTCAAGATGAAGCTCTGATAAAGGAACAAAGGGTAAAGGGCATAATAAGCTTAAGCTTCAGCCTGCACCTTTTCAGTCTGTGTATTTTAAATATGACTGTCTGTGAATTAATGTCAAAATATACCTGCGACTGAAATAAATAAATAAATAAAATAAACAAAGCACAAATTTCTCAGGACTCATGCCGTTTTCTGCAGCTCCTCAGACATCAACCTGGAGCCAAACAAGACGGACAGTTGGAAAACATTTGATAGTTTTCAGATTCTAGAATGTGATGAAAGCCAGATTTCTCTATTGATAACTGATAATTGACAATTGATTGTACTTTGCTATGAAATATTCAAAATGGGTAGACGGCGTACCCCTGCATAACCACACCCACTACACCCCTGATGGAGATATTTTCAAGTTTAACTCCTTAAGTGGAACGTTCTAAGCAAAGGCAATGCAAGTGGTGGACTCTCTATAAGAAAAAAATAAATAAATAAAAATATAGCTACTTATAAAGGTGCATTGTATAGGTGAGTTTCATTGTTGACAAAAGCGCGCGTTGCATGCTGGGAATTATTTTGGTCGGCGGCAATAAACACTAATTCAACATGACGGACGGAGTGAGAAAGCACGTACAGGGTATTGATCCCGGTTATTTATCCACTCTAACGGCAGAGGACCCAAGACCATTTGACCAGAAATTGGTCATAAGCATCGATGGACGACAAATCACCCTTTTCAACCCCGACAAAAGGTGGACCAAACCAAATTTCTGGTCGGAATCGCCAACTACCTGGACAAATATTCACTTGGGTGATATCCACAATGACTTGGTGGAAACTCCTGGGTCATTCACAGCAGAAAAGATGAAAACCTCCAAGAGTCTGGATGTGTTGTTGAACTTGTTGGAGTCCACGGTTTGTTAGGATCTTCTACGTTTGCTCTGTGAAACTTTGAAAGCCGTTTAATTCACCGTTAGTGGTTCTTTTCACTCAGAATACGAAAAAGACATTTTCCTTTTTCCGTGCTTCTATTTGTGCATCCGATAATGCAGCAGGAATTTACCATTATCGGGGAGAAATACACGAGGTTATGCACTGTGTTTCTTGCCTCCGACCAAAATATTTCCCAGCATGCAACGCAGGCTTTTAATAACAATGACGTCAGCTGAAACTCGCCTATAACTTTCCTGGTGGAGGGTGCACCAACTTCTTGTTTCCATGGAGATGTCCTTGGTTTACCTGGAATTTTCTACACCATCAATTTCAAAAGAAGCAATGCTGCAAGGCCAAGTTACTAGTCAGATCTTTGGAGAGGCGACTACACTGACAATGAGACGGCATGTTTTTAACGTAATTTAAGCAATAAAAATATCTGAAATTCACTTAACATAAAATAGATAATAACAGTTTTATGGCATACTATGGAACATTCAAGGCAAACCAGTAACATCTCCATGGAGGCAATAAGGTAGCATCGGACCCTCTACCTGAAAAGTTGCCTAGTGTGCCTTTAATAAAAACTAAAAACAAACAAAAAACAAGAATAAAAGTTGGAGTTGGGTTGGACAGGAGCATGGCTGTGAGTGATTTGACAGAATTAAAAGCACCATTTTGTCACAGCAGAGATCACTATTGATACCGTCATGCCACGTCACGCACCTTCTTATTTACATGTGGCTTTGACTAGGCCTGTCACGATAATGTTTTGAAGTGCAATGCATTTCTGAAGTAAATATAAATAACTAATAATACTGAAACTAATTTATGCCACTGACGTAATAACCCAAGAACAGATTTAAACCACAAAAACTATTCTAAATGTTCAATATTGTCAAAAAACGATGAGCTGTAATAAATAAACAGAACAAAATACTTTAGTTTGCATCTGTAAAGAGCCATAGAAGGCATTTATTTATTTATTCAACCTCTTAGGGTTTAACTCTTATCGGATAGCTAAAAAATAACCACAAATTTCTCACTGTTGCAAAGAAAAAGTACACACGATAAATACGGATCCCCAAAAAGTATTATTCCAGCTTTCATATATTAAATGATAAGATGATGTAATAATTATCGTATCAGTGTCACAGTTCTTAAAGTACGAATGACAGATTTTTATGATTCTCTAATTTTGACTTAATTTAATGGGATTATAACATTGTAAATATAAATTATAGTTTTACACCAATCAACAAACTATTTTGGGAGAGAATTTGAGCTCTTAGAACTTCCTCTTTTGAACATATTTTTTAAAACAGATTGATGACATCATACTAGAGAGAATTCTATCAAAAAGTTAAGCACAGTTTACACAAAATAAAGGTGTTTTCTTCTATATTTGTTAAAAATCATTTCTCCAGAAATAAAGAGATTTTACACCACTGTATAATATGTTTTTTAGGTAACAATTATGGAACTCCCTTTAGCCTGATGTCATGATTTCCAACCAGGAAGTACAATTTTAAACCTAAAAAATGGTCAGAGTGTGAAAAGAATGATTCCTTTTTTAGCCAAATCTTAAATATAATGACCTTAACCCCCAGTTTACACCAAAGTGGTAACAGCACACTCTCTAAAACCACTACAGTCGTATAAACACCGTGCGACGCATCCAGGAGCTCAAGGAATGACTCGTGATGGACTATGGAACGTTTACAGCCGTGGAGGATAAATTAAACACTTTATGACATCAGACAGAAACGTTATAAGAACAACTTCTGAAGGAAAAGGCGCGAGGAGCAACGACCAAAGTGAAATGGTGAGTAGCTTCATTAATGCAGCACCGCAGATACGGCTCATTATCGCTGTTAACTTTTGTTTTGAGATTTAAAACATAATTCATCCAAAAAACAGTGAATACATAAGCAATGTAAAAAGTTTAGTGTTTAAATGTGAGAATCCACAGAAGTCGGCGTCACAGGAGCAGCTCTGTTGTCTCTGGTGTAAATTTAACCTTTTAAAAGTAGGCTCATCTGCAGCTCTGCCTATGTTACATGCCACTGACGCTCCTGGTGTAAATTCTGGGTGTGTTTTTATTAAAATGAGTCATCTAATCTGTCATAGGCACTTTAAGAACTTATCGTAGCATCTACATCACCTACATCAACCTGTAGCTCCGGAACTACCAGTAGATCTCCACCGCCTTAAAAGTAGCTCACCAAAAGATTTCAGAATTTCACCATTGTGCTGAATAACAAAAAAATAAAAAATAAAATAAAAAATGGTTAATTAGTTGCCTTGTGTTGTAAATGTCATTTTGAAGTCCAAGTTGGTGCACTAATAAATGGACAGTGGTTTATGTTTTATAGGCATCTAACTGTACCCAAAGGCTCATCCTATTTCTCTTAAATCGTCTCAATTTCTTGTGGCTGCAAAAATGAGTAACTCTTTGGTATTTTAGTTTTGTAAAGGAGCTCACCGCAGGAAAAAGGTTGGAGACCCCTGATCTACATTATCTTCTGATTATGGACTGTTTATAAAGTGTTATATTAAAAAAAAAAAAAAGCATTAAGTGTTAATTCATTTTTGTCATTTTGGTGCAAATGCTCATGTCTTAAAACTGTCTAAAAAAATGTTTGATTTTGGCCTCTCCTTTAGTGTCAAGATAAACTGGACCAGATCAGAAGTGCCTGGACTAGAACAGGACCAGCCCCAGTTCAAAGAAGATTAGTCACATTTATTCTGAATTATTCAAAATAGTACACACACACACACCCACACACACCCATACAGTCAGAATGATTCCTGGGACTAACCTGCTGGAGATGACTCTGTATTTCAAAGTCTGCCACATCTCTCCAGCTGAAGTCGTCCAAAGAGGAGCGGTGGCCACACATCAACTGAAAAGAATGGACTGACATTAAAAGGTGTATTATGTAACTTTTTGGTTGGGGGATCCGTCACCTGCTTGTTTCTGTGGAGATGTCATTGCTCTGCCCGAAATGTTCCACAGTATGACATTAAAGACCTCTACTTTACAGTTATTCAATTACAGGTGGTTTTATTGCTCAGAAACACCTTGAAAAACAGACATTCTGACTGTGAGCGGGGTCGCCCCTCCACAGATCTGACCTGTAACTTGGTCTGGTTTGGTCTCCATGAAGATAGAAAGGTTTAATGCCACACTGTGAAACATTCCAGACAAAGCAATAACATCTCCATGGAGAAAAACATTTGACGGGAAGTTACACAACGCAAATGAAAGTGAATCTCTTTGGGATTTTCATTCAATATTAGACCAGACATATTATGCTTTTTCTGGTATTTACAATTAAACTATAACTTTTGTAGATCACTATTTCAATTATATACATTTATTATCAGTAACAAACATTTCCCAGCATTTTATAGTGGCATTTCACCAGAGCAAATACACATTCTTATTCCTGAGCGTGTCAAAGAGCGGACAGAAGCTCAGAGGGGACAGAGCTTTTACATCACATTAGACAAGCCTCTTCTGTACCTGTTTGTAACTCTCGTCATAAAACGCACTTGTTCACTTTGGCCTTTGACACAGTATGAAATGTTGAGATTTTATTAGATTCAGTTTTTATTAGATTCTGTTTTATTCATATGTTGATCACTATTTTGATACAGTTACGTCACGTCATGCACCTTCTTATCTACATGTGGTTTTGACTAGGCCTGTCACGATAATGTTTTGAAGTACAATGTATTTCTGAAGTAAATATAAATAAACAATAATACTGAAAGTAATTTATGCCACTGACGTAATAACCCAAGAACAGATTTAAACCACAAAAACTATTCTAAATGGGCCCGGTCAAGCAGAAGTAAACAGCAAGGCCAAAAAATCAAGTTAATTCATCTGATATAAAAATGTATTGAACAGATACATATGTACTCTAGTTTATGAAACTGTTGACCTTTTTTCTGTACCATTTTTGGTTCTAAAGTTCCATATGTTTTAAACAGACCATGTATGAAACATGGAACAAAAATTATTTCCCAAATTTCAAAGACCTGCAAATCATGTCAATAAATGGATGTATTTCATCATATCTTGTGTTATTCCATCTTTGAACTGTTGATGAAGGTACAGGATTTTTCAAAAAAAAAAAAATTTAAAATGATAAAAATTTGCTTGGAAGGACTGACATATTTTATAGAAATATGAGGAGAAAATTCAGTTTGTCGACTGGACAAAAGTTAGTTTGGTTGAAGATGTTTCTCAGCTCATCCAAGCTGCTTCTTCAGTTCTGGTCAGACGCTGGTGGACACTTCCTTATATCTGCAGGGAGGAGCTAACTACTCTGAAACTAACACACACACTTGTTTACAGTTTGTGTTTGTTAGTTCGACCTATTGACCTGTACAGGGTGTTGGGTCTAATTAGCAGAACAATTCATGACCATAATGGAGCTTCCACACCTCTGGACCTGACCTGACTACACCTGTTGTTCTCTTGTTTGTTTTGAATTAGGTTTGAGGATGGAGTTGTAAATAGAAATATTTTCCTTTCATTTTGAAGTAATATTAAAGTATTCGGAAAAATAAAGTTGACAAATGATGTAAAATCCTGCACCTTCTACTTGTTTGTACAGTTTTCCCTCCGTTACTTTTCCCTCCGTTACCATGACCTTTCTTAATAAAAAATCTCATGAGTCAAAAAGTAAGAGGTTTTTCAACCTAATCTTGTACCATATGGTAGAAAACTATATGAAGCAAATATTCAAACCAGTTTGTTAAGGATATGGAAGTGAGAACCAAGAGTTATCACTGTTTGGATTTATTGACCAAAAAGTGCTGCATATTTCATTCCCTCCGTTACCAACATGAGTTTTTACATTTTTTGTCAACAACTTGAAAGAATATCACAGGTTTAACTTGACCCTGTTGGAGTGTAACTCTTTCCTACATTCTGATACTTTACTTATTTCAATAGTCCCTCTAGTTTCTGAATAAGAGACATTTGAATGTCAAAAATCTGCCCCTGTTTCCCTCCGTTACCACTTGACCAGACCCAAATGTTCAATATCGTCACTAAAATATGATCTGCAATAAATAAACAGAATGAAACACTTTACTTAGTTTGTATCTGTAAAGAGTCATGGATGGTATTTATTTATTTATTTATTCAACCTTATGGCTTAACTCTTATCGGATAGCTAAAAAATAACCACAAATTTCTCACTGTTGCAAAAAAACTGTATACACACAATAAATACGGATCCCCAAAAAGTATTATTCCAGCTTTCATACATTAAATGATAAGATGATGTAATAATTATCGTATCAGTGTCACAGTTCTTAAAGTACGAATGATTTTTATGATTCTCTAATTTTGACCTGATGAGATTATAACTATTGTAAATCTAAATTATAGTTTTACACCAATCAACAAACAATTTGGGGAGAGAATTTGAACTCCTAGAACTTCCTGTAATTTTTTACATATTTTTGAAACAGATTGATGAATTCTCCCTAGTATGATGTCAAACTAAATGTTAAGCACAGTTTACACAAAATAAAGGTGTTTTCTACTGTATTTGTTAAAAATATAAATTTCTAAATTTCTAATTTCTAAATAAAGGGGTTTTAGACCACTGTATAACTTGACTGGAATGTTTGGCAGTCTGGTATTGAACCTTTCTAGCTTCATGGAGATGAAACGACAGAAGTTACAGGTCAGATCTGTGGGGAGGCGACCTCACTGCAGTCACAGTCACAGTGTTTCTTTAGGTGTTTTTGAGCTATAAAACCACCTGTAAGTGAATAAATGTAAAGAAGAGGTGTTTAATGTCACACTGTGGAACATTCCAGACAGAACCGTGACATCTCCATAGAAAGAAGCAGGTGATGGACCCGCAGCCAAAAAGTTCCACGTTGCACCTTTGATTTTGAGGGAATGCCATTATGGTTAAAAGCTAATCAAGTAAATTGTACATGTTATTCATCTTTAAATGAATCCTTTAACACTGGTTATGAGGTTAAGTAACAATGGACCTGACCCACATGACGTGAGAACAGTGAGCTCACAGTTTGTGTAACAGTCTATCACATCAATCAGCAGAAACACAAATACGAGAAGTGTAGGCGTTTTTTCTTCTAAGTGTCATTCAGTTCATACTACCTTAGTTTGACCTTATGTATTCAGTTTAAAAAAGGGAAAGGAATGGCACAAACTTGAAAATATAGTTCTGGAAAAGACTTTGTGATAGTGCCGTGGTAGTTCTGTGACTGGTTAAAGGTGAACTGTGTAACTTTGATGATGATTTGCTGCTCAAAAATACTATGAGAAACATGCACTCCTACAGTTACACACGGCACCTTTAACTGTAGACTGGCAGCCACACTTCACACTGTCAACATGTCCCAGGGCAGCTGTGGCTAAAGTAGAAGTCTACCACCTGGAAGTAGGGTTTGCCAGATACAAAACAACACTAACACTACTATCAAAACTAGGCAGACATTTATCAACTCCAAAATTAATAATTAAATAAATAGAACAAAACTGGACCTGAAGATTTTTGATTTTTACCAGAAAAATAACTAATAATGATGTAATGATCTGACTGAACCTCCTGAGGCACGGCCTATTCATTTGTGTCCTTTATAGTGGACATTGAGTCTATCTATTTTTGTCTATTTAAGTGTTTTGAAGTATACTCTTAATGGGGAGAGTAGTTAGTTTGTGGCTGCACTATGATTAAAAAAAAAAAAAAAAAAAAAGAAGAAATTAAAAGTGCAACTTTTTGAGATGACTGAGGAAGCTCGTTAGTTTTTGTTAGGTCGTTAACTTCACATTCACCAACATGTCCCTGGCGTCCATTACAGAGGACATGTTACAAAATTTGAAATAAAAATAAAATGAATAAAATGTAAATCCTAAATCCTAAATCCTAAAGGTGTTTATTTACCGGTACTTCCAAATAGAAAGAAAATCACAAAAAAGTATATATTGCAATACACTTTTTTTTTCTTCAGTTGGAGGATATTATGGCGTGACACCTTTGATTTGACACCTTTTGTTGTTTTTGTACAGTAGCCCCTGTGTCCAGAAATTAAACAAGAAGAACTTCAGTGTGTATCCAGAATAATAATAAGCAAGTTTTTTACAGGCACAAGAGACTAGATTACTGCAAAATAAAGTAAAAATAAGATTATTGGAGATTGTCTGTGCTGTGAAACAAGTGGAGAGTGGGGCTGGAGGAGGTCAGTGGGGTATGAAGGGACCTGGTTAAGGGTTGAGGACGACTTTGTATGTGGAGTTGTTTTAGATCGGGCGATATGGATATGAAATGGATATAGCCAACGCACTACTGTAGATGCTGCATTCCAAATCGGAGGGTCACATGCAGCACTTCCAGCTCTTTCTGACTCTGGCTCCCGTTGACTTACATTAGAATATCGTGTCCCCTCTGTGCAACTGCTGCTGTGAGTCTCGTCATTTGGTCTTAAAATGTTCGTATTAACCCACTCGTTCCAGGATTTATTTATTTTTTTATTTCGTCTGTCAAAGTAATCCTATTCATAACATAGAGCCTGGCTTCAAATTTACCCCTGTAACTGTGAGCATCGTGAGCATCATTTGAGCGGTGCTGAGCTCTATGGATGACGTCACGCCAGAGTCCTGTTTTTTTGGGGGGTTTTTTTGAGTTTTTTTTTTTACATTTTTGGAGACCCGCACCTGCCCAGTTCAGCACCGCACCCGCCGATAACCCGTGATTTTACTAAAGTTAAACCCGCACCCACCCGGACTCGTTAACATTTCACCCGTTACCCATCCGTGCCTGTAATAAATCACACACAATTTGAAAGCATTCTAAATGAAGCACCATTAGAATATGAACTGAAAAGTTACATCTTCAGGAATTACAATCACAAAATGAAATGATACAGTTACACTTTCTTCAGTACGAAAACAAATTCACAGACGCGACTCGGCTGTCATCACTTCACAGGGATTATTTACTGAGCAGAACAAACACTGATCGAGATGCGGGACTTTTGAGCCACACATGCCACAGACCGAACCAGGACTAACCCTAACTACTGCACTTTGAGACACCGCGGACTCAGGGTTCTCTCTCTCTCAAGATTAGTCCTAGTTTAGTCCTAGTTTAGTCCTAGTTTAGTCCTAGTTTAGTCCTAGTTTAGTCCTGGTGTAGTCCTGGTGTAGTCCTGGTGTAGTCCTGGTGTAGTCCTGGTGTAGTCCTGGTGTAGTCCTGGTGTAGTGCTGACCAACCACTGTGTAATAACTACCCGCCTGTAAAATACCAGAAAGTTAAAACCTGCCTGTTTCAGCAATTATTTGCCGGTACCCGACCTGGTGCATGACTCTGCATCACACTCTTCCACATTTTTATACAGTCTATGATTGTGACACTACCTTGAACAGATCAGGGTGCAGACAACGTGGCCCCGCCCCACCGTGAGCCAGGGACCAGCCAATCAGAACGCCCGCCTCATAGTAGCCCCACTCCTCCAGCGCCGAGAGGTCGGAGGTGAAGAGGCGGCGACCAGGTTGGCCTTCAAACAACGACGTTTTCTGGAGCTCCTGCAGCATCAGCCTGGATCCAAACAAAACAGAAAGCTGGAACACTACTGATACTTCGCAGCAGATCGCAGTATGGTCCACTTCACTTTTGCCTCAGAAGAGTATTGTTGTTCATAAACTTAAAAATAAAGGCTTCTATTTTCAGTAACATGCTTTAGGTTGGAGCCAGTGCAGCCAAAATGCCGTGCGGTTATAGTTCACCTGAAGAACTCCCGCTGCACCCCGTGGTGGCCCTCTGTCTCCTCTCCACTGAAGGACACGATGGGGACGTCTCTGAAGCAGAAGCCAGACCTCCTCACAGCCTTCAGGGCCCAGGGCAGCACCTCGCCTCTCCTCACCTGCAGGGGGAGCTCCACCCCGGCGGCATCACGTGTGAAAGAAGTAAGGACGCTCTGCAACTCCTCCCTGAGCTGACAGATAGAACACCATGATGCCAGTACCATTTCTATGTGTATCTCTATGGCGTAATGTCCAGCAGTTGTCATGGTTACACAAAGCACATATTAGCAAACACAAAAATGTATTAAAAATAGTCTAAACTCATAAAAATACTAAATTGATTTAAAGAACACATTTTCAGTAGCCTCACTCACTGAAAAACTAGTCACTCTCACCTTTTGCTCTCTAACTTGTGACCGTAGTTTTATGTGCGAGAGAAAATGTGTTGTTTGATCAATTTTGTTTGTTTTATTCTTTGAGTATTTAGACAAACTTAAAACTTTTTTTTTGACAATGCTTGCAAAAGTGTGCATTATGTTACCATGGAAACTGCTGAACATTTCACCCTTAAGATGCACATAGACCACCCCCAGTGTGATGTCACCGCAAAATATCAAAGGTAGCCTGAGGATGGACAGAGGATGGACAGAGGATGGACAGCAGATGGAAAACAGATGGACAGATGATGGACAGCGGATGGACAGAGTCCCTCACCTCCTCTTCCAAACTCAAACAGAGCCGTCCAATCAGGTTAATTTATTTCCCTCACTCATCCATCTTTTAAAACTAAATCAAACTCCTCCCACAGATCGTGCCAGTGTTTAGTGCTTCACTTCACAAGTCTGCAATGTTTTCAATTCCTCCATGTCATTTTGTTTTCAGTAATGGACCATGCATTTCTCTGATTGGCCAATCCACCTGTCAATCATTCTTATCAGAAGATCTAAAATAGATTAGGACCCAGAGTGCATGTGTTTGTATAGAACAGAAAGTCAGACTCTTAGTTTGTACAACCATAAACTGGAGGAAAAAAAGAAAAACCTTCCAGATAATACTCCCTACAACTGTACATAACTCACCCTTATATAATAGATGATACTCCCTACAACAAGTCACCCTTATGTAACAGATAATACTCCCTACAACTGTACTACAACTCACCCTTATGTAACAGATAATACTCCCTACAACTGTACAACTACTCACCCTGATGTAATGGATAGCCTATGTCCTGTCAATCATCATTTCATTGTTGCACTTCTTGTATGAAGCTGTGATTTTTATATTTTATTACTTATTTTTCTATTTTGACTTGTATTTATATCATTATGTCTTATTTGACTCTTGCCTCTTGCTCTTTTTTGCTACTTATTTAGAATGTATTATTACCATTTATATTTTTCTCTTTGTTATTAGATTATATTGTGATGTGTGAGTGAATGTGCCCAAAAAAATGTCCCTTGTGGATCAATAAAGTTTGTCTAAGTCTACGTTACGTCACGTTCTCACGGTTCACTGAAGTGCTCCGTTTCTTCCTTACAGTAAAATCACGTAACTGAGAAACTCCAGCTGTCAGTCTGTCATTAAGATGTCCACGTCTGTACTTTCTGCAATTTACACAACTTCCCCAGGTGTGATTTTTTTTTTTTTTTTTTTAAATCTCTGTCACATCTCAGTCACTGGGGCTCTGAACAAATCACCAGGTGGTATTCTGACACTATCTTGTTTTAAAAAGAAATAGTTGACACGTTTTTCCTGGTTGGTTCAGAAGCTTACCTCCTCTGACCTCTTGTTGCTAGTATCATTATCTTTGTTGACTTCTGGGCCAGCATCCTTTCTGGAAAAAATAAATAAAATAAAATTCACAACATATTTCCTTTTTGGTCAAAGCGTACTGTAACTCTTCTCTCACCTGTTGTTCTCTGATCGATACAAAGGCGTCTCACTCTTAACCTTCGGGGAGCAAAATTATCAGACAGAATTACCTAATAATTGCTGGGGAAGTTTCAGTGAATGAAGAATTTAAAACAGCATCACAGACAGGTCTATCAGCTAAACTCTGGCCTCGATTCAACAATAATTCAGCAGAGAGCAGACAGCATTACGAAATAGTTTGGCAGGACATTATGGGCACAGAGAAGGATGTTGGCTACAAGTGACAAGTTTAGACACACCCTCTCATTTAATGTATTTTAATTTGTTTTGTTTTGTTTTTGTTTTTAACTACTTTAACTCTAAGTTTTCTTCTTCCCACTCCTTTTTTTTTTTTTTTTTTTTTTTTTTTTGTGGTTATTTTCATTTCTATTATTTCACTTATGTTATATGTTCCATTGTATAAGAATGTAAATCTCTACTTGCCTAAAATAAACATAAATATTACTTTCTAGATTTTAGATACATACAGAAGATATTGAAAATATGGTGTAAGATATATGAATTATGTAGCAGTGTACCATATTTTTCGGACTATAAAGGTGCACCGGATTATAAGGCGCAATATCAATAATGTTGAATTCTCTCGCATATTTTCATACATAAGGTGTACTAAATTATAAGGCGAATTAAGTGAAACAAACAGACGACACTTGAGACTGATCCTTAGCCCAGATGTCCACGATTGTGGTGTAACTCGCCCGCTGTTACCTCCCTGTCTTGGTGAATGTGGATTATGAATGTGAATGTGGGTGGATCTTTTAAGGTTACATTCAGACTGCAGGCCTTAATGCTCAATTTGGATTTTTTTTTGTGAAATCAGATGTTTTTGCTAGGTCATTCACATTTCCAATTAAACGTGACTTGTATGTGATCTCCAGTGTGTCCCACATGAGCATTGGAGACACGACAACGTCAACCGCAGTGAGCGTCTCTGTGTTTACAGAAGTTGTCCAAACATGGACGCAGCATCGAGCACCTGGAGATTTTAAAGTTCCTCTTGTACCAGAGCCAAAACATGAACAACTTACTTGTTTTAAGGAGGAGATTGAAAAGGAGAAGGACGAGGTTTTTGGTCATGGTGTTTCTTGGGGCAATCCGTTGAAAGGAACTTTTGGCTACGTCTCCACATCCAAGAGTGGTGGGATAGTGATGTGCTTCGCTTCAGTGACATGGAGTTCATTAACAATTTTCGTATGGCGAGAAGAACGTTTGTGTACATTTGTGAGCACCTACTTGTGCCACTCTCGCGGCAGGAAACATATTCGGTGGCCTATTTCCATGAGCAAACGCATCGGTGTCGGGCTGTATTGGCTTGCAACAGGTGCTTGTTACTGCACAATAGTCAACCTGTTTGGCATAGCCAAGTCCACCGTGTGATAACCTGTAGGTGGATGAATGCACTTTGGCCGTTCAGACTGAAGTCACATGTCAAAAGATCGGGTATGTATCGGTTTTAGGAGCACATATCCAAGTGTCCTGGGTCACATTTGAAAAAATCTGATCTGTGTCACTTCAGGCTGCAGTGTGAACGTAGTCTAAGTTTTTTTTTTTGTTTGTTTGTTTGTTTTTTTTCCTATAAGGACGACTCAAATATACATTAAGTAATAATGTGTTTAATGCAGCTTTGTGCACATTTGTTTACGTTTTACAGAAAACTTAAAACCACATGACTCATTTGCGTAAACTACGAGTGCTGAAAAAAAAACGCTCTCTCCTTGTGTGCTGGTGTCCTCAGCTTCTGTCGGACTCTGCGAGGCTCCTGACTACAGTAGCTGTAATGCTCCGACAATCCATCAAGCGCTGCGACTTCATAGTTTAGCAAAGTCGCTCTAAAACATTTTGACAGATTTTTGAGCGCTGTGTACCACATAAAATCAGTTCGAGGTCAGTAAACACAACCAGAATTAATACATAAAATGCACTGGATTATAAGGCACACTGTCAATTTTTTTGAAAATTTAAAGGATTTTAAGTGCGCCTTATAGTCCGAAAAATACTGTCCTATCCCGCCAAAAACTTGAAAGAGAATTTATTATTTTCTAATCCCTGTTTAAATGTAGTTTCCTTATCACAAACAGATCTGTAGTTGTGTTTTGTTTCATTCACACATGTTTAACACACAAATCCTGAAAATTTAGGCTGAGTTATTAGCTCAAACAGAAAACGCTCTGTTCCACCTTGTGATGTCATGTGGTAGTACAGGAAGTGCTCCACTGGGTTTTAAACTCACTAGAAGTATTTGGATAATTTTAGCTCTAGAAATGCCAATCTCTGCTGAAGTAAATGTAAAAATGTAGCTAAATAAAATCACAAGGTGGATCAGAACATTTGGATCTTTGAAGATGTAGACAGACTAATAATAAAGAGTTAGTCAAACATGTGAATGAAACAAAACACAACTCCAGCTCTGTTTTTGAGGAAGTAAAAACATTATAACATGACTTCAAGTTCAGAGGTAATTTTGCGTAATATTAAACTTTAAATACCTGTGAGGGGGAGGTGTTTTGGTGAATGAGCAGATACAGAGGCCCCAGAGTAGAGACCTGGAGCACACGGGCCCCGCTCCAGCCCTCATCGGGGGCCACGGGGACGAACAGACATCTGGAGCTCTGCACACACTAAAAACAACACAAACACACCGTTAATATGCGGTTAAAAAGTGCTCTGTGTAACTTTTCTGGTAGAGGATCCGTCATCTGCTTGTCTCCATGGAGATGTTGTTGATTTGTCTGGAATGTCCCAGTGTGGCATTAAACGTATCCATCTTGCATTTACTCAATGACATGGGTTTTTATTTACTTCAAACCTTAGATTAGATTTATTGTCACTGTACAAAATATAATGAAACTTTGATAGAGCACATCTGTAGCAGTACAAATAAATATCGACACATCCCTACTACTACTACTACTACTACTACTACTACTACTACTACTACTACTACTAACTACTATACTAATAATAATAATAATAATAATAATAAAAACATTAAATAAAGAAATTGATTATTGCCTATAGTCCTATGAGGCCTTTTATCTGTGCTTGTGCTCCTGGAGCCCCAGGACTGAGACTAGGACTGAGACCAGTTTAGTCCTGGTTTAGTCCTGGTTTAGTCCTGGTTTAGTCCTGGTTTAGTCCTGGTTTAGTCCTGGTTTAGACTTGGCTTAGTCCCGTTTTACTCCTGATTCAGTCCTATCCATTTTTTCCTTTTCGTTTTAGAGACAAATAATGACAAAAATAGTTGTTCTTTCCTTTTCTTATTTTTGGTTTTATTTTGAAAAACAAATAAATGAATGCTACATGGATTCTGTAAGCAAGGAATTTACAACTTGTTGCATAAACCTGATCCAGCGGTTTCAGTTCAGACACTGCTAAGTTTTTACTGATAACTGATGCAGAGACTGAAAATAAAAAGGAGTCCAGCAGTTACTCTGAAGCCGAGTCATCAGATCACTGTTGTATCTATCAAACCATCCCTGCAACATTTGTTCTGATTTTAACAAATGTCCTTCTAAAACTCACACTTCTAACATGTAGCAATCCTGAGTGCACCTCACATCTCACCTGTAGATATGTGAAGTCCATGCTTTTCGCCGCTGCTTTCCCAAACTGTCTCTGCAGCACGAGTCTTAGTCTGGCGTCCATCTCTGCAGCCGACCAGCCCTGGTCCACCGTCATACGAGCAGTGACCGGAGACACCTCTCGTCTCTGGGAGAAAACATGGCTGAAAACAGACGAGGGTTACATTACATGCTTTAGATGCTTTTAGTTATTAGTTCTGACCCTGCAGAGCCTCTTACTTCTCCAGGTGTTTGTGGTAGCTTCTGCAGTGACACACATTTTATTGAAATAATTATATTGCAAGATCAAAATGAAATATATCAGATACTCATTCATAGTCCAATGAGGTTCATTTGGTCTTCTGATAAGTTATGTAATCAGATTCTTTTTTTCAGACCTGTCAGTTTGGACTACTCCCTGTGCTCTTTTTCAGAGTCGTCACGTGATGTTGTTGTGATGTGTCCGGTCAGCTGATTTAAACAAGTTTTGGCGCCGTCTTCCTACCTGAAAACCTGACCGGACACGCTACAGTAACATCACGTGACGACTATGAGGAAGAGCGCAGGAAGCAGTCCAAACTGTCAGGTATGAAAACAAACTCTTGGTCTGAAAAAAGAACATAATAACATAGATACTCAGTTCAGTTCAGTTCAGTTCATTTCATTTACTTCTAATAAAAAGAAACAGCATTAGTCACATATCGTGCTTTTCGAGGCACTCTTCTGCACAATTTTGCACAGTATTCACTCAGTTCATACTCGGTGGTAGCTACAGCTGCCCTGGGGTAGAGTGATCAAAGAAAGACTGCCAATCTGTGCAATCGGCCCCTCCAACCACCACTCACTCACACAAACACATTTACACTAGGCAAGGTTTGGGACTAAGTGTGTAACTAAGGACACCTCAGTAGTTTCCACGAGAGTCGGTGTTTCATCTGCTATTCCCAGTGGTTTCCCATCAACATTCTAAGATGCCCCAGACCTGATTAACTTAAGAGACTAAGACGAGAACAGGCAAGGAATACAAAACTTGGTCATGATACACACAGAAGCTCTTCCTGGTTACTAGTAGTGTATTTAGTATAAAGTGTATAAAGATTAAATGCACTTTAAATGTGTGTGACTCACCTCTCGATCTGGGCCAGGTACTGGTCTCTGGGCAGAAACACCAGATCTTTGACCACAAAACGACTATTCTGCAGAGGCAGCTTCTTCCACTTCAGACGCCCCGCTCTGTGCTCACAAGAAGACTGAGGAACAAAGGGGAAAAAAAAGAATATAAACCTTTTTTCCCCCTCATTTTGAAAAAGAAATTGTATTGTATAAAATCACAAACTTTATTATTATTAACACAAGCGTCGAAATGTAAAATGTACCTTATATTTGGACACCTTAAGAGAATGGAGAACCTGCAAAATAACAAAATAAAATCATGATTTGAAGGCTGATGCTTATTAATTAAGGTATTAAGAGGGATTAACTTAAATATGGACTAAATAAACAGTAGTACTAACATGATTCTAAAGCAAGGTTTGACCAACTTTAAAACTAAATTCAGATGTTTAAATGTAATGAAACAACTTCTAATGCATTTGAAACCGCAGTGACATAACAAAAGTGCCCGCTGCTCACCTCCATCTCTATGAGCATGTCGTTCTCCACTCCTGTCCTCTCCTGGTTCTCCTGGTTCTCTGCTCCAGTGAGGGCCTCTCTGCTCAGCCTCCTGTCCAGTGAGAGGCTCCTCCGTCTGGGCTCTTTTTCTCCCTGGACCAGCGGGTGCTCCACGAGTCTCTGAGTGCAACATAGAAGAGAATAGATGAAACTGAATCTCCTGTAGTGACATGTCATTGTGTAACTTTTCTGATGGAGGGTCTGTAAAATGCTTTTCTCCATGGAGATATTATCACTTTGTCTGGAATGTTTCACAGTATGGCATTAAACCGTTCTATCTTCATGGAGACCAAACCTGACCAAGTTAAATTAGAGGTCAGATCTGTGGAGAGGTGACCCTGCTCACAGTCAGTATACCTGTTTTTCAAGGTATTTTTGAGCTATAAATCCAGCTGCAATTAAATAAATGTAAAGTACAGCTGTTTAATGTCACACTGTGGAACATTCCATAAAGACAAATGACATCTTCATACGAACAAGCAGGTGATGAACCCCAACCAAAAAGTTATACAAGTTATAAAAGACTGTGGACACCATTGGAACTGAAAACGCTCTTTTAAGCAAACACATTTTAATTCTTTTCAAAACTATGGTAAGAAATGATACCATATTTTATTTCATGTTTACTGAACTGTCCTGAACACAAACCTGGTGTAGTCCCTGCGTTTGGATCAGCACGCACGACTCCTCAGAAGAAAACAGCTCCATCTCAATGCTCTCTTTGACAGACACCTCCAAATCGGACTTCATCCTGTTTGCAAACTCTCAAAACTGGTTTAAAATTCAACTTTCACAAAAAAATGACTCCCAACATTTCTGTTTCTTCCACCTTCCCTTCAAACCCCCGCACCCACAAAGCCACAAGCTGGGCTCCATTACTACCTGAAATCTGATTGGGTTAGAGTAAAGGTCCAGAGCTCTGATTGGTTGGAAGGACAGTAGTGGTTTGTGATTGGTTGAAGGGGTTCGACAGTCTTTCAAAGTAAAAGTGCTGACCTGTGATTTGAAGTGCCAAAGGTTCACTGCTGATTAGATCATGTTTTACTGACCAATAATGTGATCACTGATACATTCTGGGGCAGTTTACTCTCCAAACAACACAGGATTTAAAGGTGCATTATGCAACTTTTCCATCACTGCTTGGTTTTATGGATACGTCATTGCTCTAGTATGACATTAAACAGCTCTACTTTACATTTGGGCCCGGTCAAGCAGAAGTAAACAGCAAGGCAAAAACTCCAATTAATGCATCTGATATAAAACTGTATTGAACAGATACATATGTACTCTAGTTTATGAAACTGTTGACCTTTTTTCTGTACCATTTTTGGTTCTAAAGTTCCATATGTTTTAAACAGACCATGTATGAAACATGGAACAAAAATTATTTCCCAAATTTCAAAGACCTGCAAATCATGTCAATAAATGGATGTATTTCATCATATCTTGTGTTATTCCATCTTTGAACTGTTGATGAAGGGACAGGATTTTTTTCAAAAAAATGTATTTAAAATGATAAAAATGTTCTTGGAAGGACTGACATATTTTATAGAAATAGTTTCCTTTCATTTTGAAGTAATATTAAAGTATTCAGAAGAAAAAAGCGACAAATGATGTAAAATCCTGCACCTTCTACTTGTTTGAACAATTTTCCCTCCGTTACCATGACCTTTCTTAATAAAAAATCTCATGAGTCAAAAAGTAAGAGGTTTTTCAACCTAATCTTGTACCATATGGTAGAAAACTATATGAAGCAAATATCCAAACCAGTTTGTTAAGGATATGGAAGTGAGAACCAAGAGTTATCACTGTTTGGATTTATTGACCAAAAAGTGCTGCATATTTCATTCCCTCCGTTACCGACATGAGTTTTTAAAATTTTTTTGTCAACAACTTGAAAGAATATCACAGGTTTAACTTGACCCTGTTGGAGTGTAACTCTTTCCTACATTCTGATACTTTACTTATTTCAATAGTCCCTCTAGTTTCTGAATAAGAGACATTTGAATGTCAAAAATCTGCCCTGTTTCCCTCCGTTACCACTTGACCAGACCCATTGATTCAATTACAGGTGGTTTTATAGCTCAAAAATACCTAGAAAAACAGACATTCTGACCTCTCCACAGATCTCCTTGAAGACAGAGGTTTAAAGGTTTAAAATCATACTGTGAAACATTCTAGACAAAGCAATAATATCCATGCAGAAAAGCATTTGATGTGCCTCCACCAGAAAAGTTACACAATGCACCTTTACCTCAACAACTGCCCAAAGAAGCACACAAAACATGTTTTTATTTCACATCACATTTTGTCAATTGATTCATGAGTGAAATTACAAAATCAAGAACTTTCTGAGAGGTGCACTATGTTTTATTGGTACTTTGCATCAACATTCCCTGGAGGTGTGACGCTAACTGAGGCACTGCTCTGTCTGAGTTTAGTTAGACTTTAATCAGAGTTTTGTTTTAAAATAATTTGATCAAAAAGAGATGACTTAGTTGAACTACAACAGGTGAGATGATTTGTGCTGTTAAAGAAGTCTCTTACAAAAGATTGAGTCAACAGTTTTTCAGTGAGTTACTCTGACCTTTGTGTTGAAAATCAAACCCCTACATAGGACCGTGAACGCTCTTGAAAATGTGCTCTTTAAATCAATGTTGTTACTTTTTCTTGAGTTTTAAGACTATTTAAAAACTTTTTGGACAGTGTTTGTTAATGTGTGCATTGTATCTCCATGGTAACTGCTCAACATTCTGGCAAATGCACACCTGTAGAACACCACCAGCATGATGTCACCACAACGTCCATCCATCCATTTTCTTCTGCCTAGGGCCAGGTCACAGGGGCAGCAGTCTAAGCAGGGACTCCCAGACTTCCTTCACCCCAGACATTTCCTCCAGCTCCTCCAGAGGCCAGGGGCTCCCAAGGTGTTCCCAGGCCAGCCCAGAGACATAGTCCCTCCAGTGTGTCCTGGAGCTTCCTCAGGGTCTTCTCCCGGTGGGACATGCCTGGAACATCTCCAGAGGGAAGCGCGCAGGATGCCACCTCAGCTGCTCCTCTCGACGTTGTGGAGCAGTGGCTCTACTCAGAGCTTCTCCCGCATGACTGAGCTCCTCACCCTATTTCTAAGGGAGCACCCAGCCACCCTATGGAGGAAACTCATTTTGGCCGCTTGTATTTGTGATTTTGTCCTTTCAGTTATTACCCAGAGCTCATGACCAGAGGTGAGAAGAGGAACGGAAATTGACGGTAAATCTTCAACCACAATGGTTCAATACAGCGACCGCAAAGTATGAATATGTTTCTGGTAGTGTCATCAGGCCAAGTTACAGCCAGATCTGTGGAGAGGCAACCCCACTCACTCAAGAATGCATGATTTTTAAATATTTTTTTAAGCATCAAAAACACTGAATAAATAAAACATTTTAGTTTAAAGCCATACTATGGAAAATGACAAAATAATAACATCTCCATGGAGACGAGCAGATGGCAGGTTGCTGTTTGAAGCATACTTTCTTGGTAAAGAGTTAAACAGTTCCAGTAACAATATATTATTCTAATTACAATGTGTACGTGGCTAATTGCTGACTTTGGTATTCATCTTATTGTTTTATGTAACACTGTCATTTACTGCCAACACAAATAAATACAATCTCACAACAAATCTCTCATTTTTAACACAAAATAAAAAGTTCATGTGTGTATAGAGCAGGTGAGTTCAGTGCAGATGTGTACAGGGGCTTCTGGATGCAGGTGTGTTCAGGTGTTGAAGTCAAGACTGGGGTTGGGCTGGGTGGGGGTTGTTAGTCTGCACTGATTTAACACTGACAATACTTTGGACAGAGTTTCGTTTCCGTGTATTTACTGAAATGACAAATGCATTCTGAGTCTGAGGTCTCTGGGTGCAGGTGAGTTCAGGTGGTGAGGTTCCTCCAGGTGCAGGTGTGTTCATGAGGCCCACGGGTGCAGGTGATGTGCTTCTAGCTGCAGGTGATTTCAGGCAGTGAGGTCCCTCTTGCTGCAGGTGATTTTATGGGGCCTCTCAGTGCAGGTGTGCTCAGGTGAGACGCCTCTAGTGACAGGCGTAGACAGGTGCCTTTAGATGCAGTAGGGGCCTCTGGGTGCAGGCGTCTTGCAGGTGAGGGTCCTTTGGGTGCAGTTGTGTTTAGGGGCCTCTGGGTGCAAGTGTATTTCGGGTGAGGGTTCTTTGGGTGCAGGTGAGTTCAGGCGGTGAGGTGCCTCTGGCTGCAGGTGAGCAGGTGAGGGACAAAGTACGCCGCCGTGCCATCGTCTGGGATCAGCTCCAGGAACTCCGTCGGACTTGTCTCCATGGAAACCACCACCAGTGTCTCTATTGTCACAGAAACAGATTTTCATTCACTTTCTTGGTAAACAGGCAAACAGGTCAACAGTTCCAGTAACAATATATTATTCTAATTACAATGTGCACGTACCTTTCAGAGGACAAAGCAGCAATTATCGTGCAAACAATAGCAAACATTTATCTTATGGAGCAGCTATGGTGTCAGTGGAGGTTTAAATATAGTTGGAGCTATTTGTTTTTTTAAGTTCATTATTTCTTTCTTGCTAAAGTTAATATTTTGCATATTATTTGTATTTGTTAAAAAATATATGCATACTGTATTTTAAGTATACAGTTTGTGACATTATTTTTAGACAATTTCTAATCATTTCCAGGTTTGAGCAGGGATGTCCAGTCCTCTCCTCAGACACTTCCTCCAGCTCTTTCAGGGGGATCCTGAGGTGTTCCCAGACCAGCCCAGAGACACGGTCCCTCCAACTTGTCCTGGCAATTTAGTAATCATTCACCGTTTCCAAGGTCTTCTCACCTGGACAGTCCCACAGTGGTTTTGATTTGTTTGGTTTAAGTTAGTTTAAAGGTTCATTTAAATACTACACTATTTTCTAATCTATGTTATAGTGTTGTTTTCTCATCACAAACAGACCTGGAGTTGTGTTTGTTTCATTCACACATGTTTTAACTCACAAATCCTGCATATTTAGGCTCTATGTGTGATTTCATGTGGCAATACAGGAAGTGCTCCATTGTGTTTTAAAACTCCAAACACCTTCACTAGAATCATTTGGGTCATTTCTGTTCTGGAATTCCCAACCTCTCCTGAACTACAGGTAAAAGGAGCTGTTCATGACCAAGGGTGGAAAGTAACTAATTACATTTACTCACATTACTGTGATCGAGTAGTTTTTATGAGTAATATGTCATTTTTGAAATAGATAATTTTACTTTTACTCGAGTGCTTTTTGACCCAAGTATTTTACTTCATTACATTGGAACCCGCCCTCGTTACTGAGTAAAATCAGATTGAAAGAGAGAGAGAGAAAAAAAAGAAGTTTGTTGTTCACAGGGAGCATGGATTACAGCTACAAACATCAGTCAAACTGAACTAGAGGTTTACAGTCTAATGCCATAGGATCCAGTGGGCAGAATATTCTGGAGGGCACTTTTTCATTTCTTCTATCAGCGTCAGTGTCCAATGTGTGCAACATTTTAATTTTGCAAACTTTGATTTTGGTTTAATTTTCTTTCTTTTTTATTGTAGTGTTGTGAGTTGGTAGTCAGGCTGGTGCCACCTAGTGCCTCTGCTCAGTTTTATTTCTCTCCAGCGACTAGATCAGGAATCAGAATACACTTGACAGTTCACAAAAACCCCGGAAGTGCAAGTTCAGGCACCAACCAATCAGTGAAGAGCCATATATTCAGTGTTGTCAACGATTCCCAAGATCGAGGATTTAAAGCTGGAACAAAGAGAATGTTTGGTGAATTTTATCAAGGGGAAAGACGTTATTGCTCTTCTTCCTACAGGATTTGGAAAAAGCTTAATATACTAGTTAGCCCCGTTAGCGGCACATTACATACGTCACGACCAAATATCAGCGACACTGCGAGGTCAGACGGTTTCTACAAAGTGAAACCCACTGATAAATTAGGCTAGTGACTTGGACCATATAATTCAGAATTAGTTAAACTGTTAATTTGTTTAATTTATTCTGTTCTGTTCTGTATAGTTCTATAAAAAGAAGGAAGAGCTCAGTGTTAGTGTTTGTGAGCTCAGTTGTCTTTAACATGTACAGAATTTGCACTGTGTCTTTAAAACAACATGTGCTACATTAGATCTGTGACTCATCCTTTTTTTTTTACATCAAATAATTGAAAGTAACTAAGTCACTTTTACTCAAATTACATTTTAAATGAAGTACCTTTTTACTTTTACTCAAGTAGATTTTTCACTTTCATTTTTACTTGAGTAGGAATTAAGCAAAGTAAAGATACTTGTACTTAATTACAATTTTTCAATACTTTTTCCTCCTCTGTTCATGACATCACAAGGTGGAACAGAGCATCTGGAGCTTTGGAGATGTAGACAGACTCATAATAAAGAGTTACTCAAACTTGTGAATGAAACAAAACACAACTCCAGCTCTGTTTTTGAGGAGATAACAAGATTCCATCATGGCTAAAATCTCACAAGAGTCAATTTCAAGTAATATAAGACATTTCAATTTGTTTTATCGGCAAATCACAACAATTACAATCATTTTTTTAAGTACAGCTTTTGACAATATGTATTTAATAGGCCAATATAAAGATAATAAGCTGAAGTTGTGCTGCTGGGTGCATTGTTTGGACTTACAAAGAGGAGTGTCCCAAAAGCTTTAATTATACAGATTCAAACTGACCTAATTGAAAGTATAAAAGGGAATCAGTCAAACAAAGCACATTCTAAATTGATATTACTGGAAGGTGCAGCTAAATTTATATAACGTATTACCTGGACTGTGACGTAGACTGGGGGTTTTGTGAGACAGTAGTAGTAGAAGTATGTAATCATAAAGTAATCACAATTACTGGAGGGAAGTTTTTACTTTGAAATGAAATGAAGATGAAAACCATACACCGAGTTATAGAAGGAAGTTCTGTTAACAGGAAATGGACTCCTGTGAGCTTTTATGTTCTAATGCTGTTACCTCATAAACAGAGCTGGAGTTGTGTTTTGTTTGATTCACACATGTTTGAGTAATTCTTTATCATCAGTCTGTCAACACTGCCAAAGCTCTAAGGGCTTTGTTCCACTTTGTGATGTCATAAAGTTGTAGTTTTCAAGTTAAGAGCTCCTTTTACCGTTTGTTCAATAGAGATTGGCAATTCCAGGGATGAAATTATCTAAATGATTCTAGTGAAGGTGTATGAAGTTTATAAACTCACTTCCTGAACACTTTCTGTGTCACCACATGTTTACACAGACACAAAGAAGTTTGAATAAAAAAAAAAAAAAAAAGTTCAAATCGAGATTTGTCTACAGCAAGTCATAGAACCAAATTGGTGCGAACAGGGAGCTACGGGACATTCAGGGGCGTCTAGTAATTTAACATTGGTACTAAAACTTTGCAGGTATAATTACTAATAACAACAGCTATCATAGTTTCTGAATTTTAGCATTTTATTGTTTTATGTAACACTGTCATTCACTGGTGACTTCAACGCAAATAAATACAACAGCACATGCATTTGACTTGGTTCATGAACACAAAATAAAAGTTCATGTGTGTATAGAGCAGGTGAGTTCAGTGCAGATGTGTACAGGGGCTTCTGGATGCAGGTGTGTTCAGGTGTTGAAGTCAAGACTGGGGTTGGGCTGGGTGGGGGTTGTTAGTCTGCACTGATTTAACACTGACAATATTTTGGACAGAGTTTCGTTTCCGTGTATTTACTGAAATGACAAATGCATTCTGAGTCTGAGGTCTCTGGGTGCAGGTGAGTTCAAGCGGTGAGGTTCCTCCAGCTGCAGGTGTGTTCATGTGGCCCATAGGTGCAGGTGTGCTCCAGCATTTGAAGGGCCTCTGTCTGTCTGTGTTCAGGTGATGTGCTTCCAGCTGCAGGTGAGTTCAGGCAGTGAGGTTCCTCTTGCTGCAGGTGATTTCACGGGGCCTTTCTGTGCAGATGTGCTCAGGTGAGAGGCCTCTAGTGACAGGTGTGTACAGGTGCCTTTGGGTGCAGTTGTGTTTAGGGGCCTCTGGGTGCAAGTGTATTTCGGGTGAGGGTCCTTTGGGTGCAGGTGAGTTCAGGCGGTGAGGTGCCTCTGGCTGCAGGTGAGCAGGTGAGGGACAAAGTACGCCGCCGTGCCATCGTCTGGGATCAGCTCCAGGAACTCCGTCGGACTTGTCTCCATGGAAACCACCACTAGTGTCTCTATTGTCACGGAAACAGATTTTCATTCAGTTTTCATTACAAAAATGGGGGGGGGGGGACTACAGTTATCATCACCATCTTGAATCGGTACAGTTGGATTAGAACAAATGTCATAGGTCAATATAAACTGTTGTTAATGTTTTGATTTGCATTTCTTGAACATATTATACTTCATTCATTTAAATGTGACAGTACCTTGTAGAGCAGCCAGTAGGATGCTGTTGTCCATGGCCGCTCTGGTTCGGTTACAAAGCTCTGGCAAAAGTTTCTGCCACCACAATGCCTGCAAAAAATAAATGATAAAAAAAATAAAATAAAATTAGAAAATTAAAAAAATGAAAAGTAAAAGTAAAAATATTTAATTACATATTACACTACAAGTCAAAAGTCTGGACACACTTCTTAATTAGTTTTTCTTCTTGATTTCCAGGATTGTTTACAGTTTGTAGATTCTAACTGAAGGCATCAAAAGTATGAATGGACATGTTTGGAATGTAGGGTACAAAAAAATAAACTCAAAATAACCCTGATGAATGTAATTATTACTTTTTCTTTATATATATCCACCCTTTGCTTGGAGCACTGCCTGAAGGATTATTCTAATATGACTCAAACAGAAACTGTAAACAAATGTAGTTAATACGATTAACTGAGATTCAGGAGCAGGACCACGCCTCAGCCGCCCTCTCCTCTCACCGGCGAACCACAACTCACCTCGACCACGCCTCTAATTTCCCAGAAGCCTATATGTAGCAGCCTTTCCCATCATCCCAGTTTGTCTTGGTGAACTCGACCCCACCCTCCCATCCCCTATTTTGTCTTTCAGTCATAAGACCCCTACAAGGGGGGTCCCGTTCCGGCTGGGCCAATTGTAGATTGAGACGGAGCCCCCACCCATAGTCTCAACCCAGCCATCTTTGCCTCGCTTTGTACATTATCAATAAACTACTTCGCACTATGTTGTCGTTGGCGTGGTCCTAGCTAGTGAAATATGTGTTAGTTTCAGAGTAGTGTCAGTGTAGTTAGCTCCTCCCTGCAGACAGATATAAGGAAGTGTCCACCAGCGTCTGACCAGAACTGAAGAAGCTGTTTGGATGAGCTGTGAGCAGTTACAGAACAGAATTTTTCTTTTGCTATGGATCCAACCTGGAAGACGAAGGGTGACCACAGAAAGCACAGGGTGGAATTGAATATTTAAAAATATATATATGTAGTTGAGTTCACTTTTTTCTTTGCTACATACATATGATGTCTTCTGTGTGGATACAGAATGTAGAAATGAGTAAACATGAAGAAAAGATCATTATAAAGTAAACATTAAGAAAAGGAACACTGAATGACAGGGTGTGTCTCTTAATTGGTAGTGTGGGTAAAATAAACTTGTTTGAGCTCCAGTTTTGAACCGTTTCTATTATTAGGCCTACAGTTTAAGGTGTGTTCACAGTTGCCCTAGTTTGGTCATGGTTTAACCCAGTTTAATCCTGATCATAGACCTGGTTTGGTATTGTTCTAGACCTGTATCAGTGCAGAATGTAGTTCCTAAATGTTTTGTCTCCACTTGTCTTGTCTGTTATTTTATGAATATTTGAAGACAGTATCTTTACATTTAGTCAAAGTTTTGATCCCAATTAATTATTAGTTATTCTGTTTTGGTCATAATATTACAAATAAGTCAAAAATTACCAATTTATTTAAACTAGTATGTAAACAAACAGTTTCATAATGTGAACCTGTAAATCTGTATTCTGTTTATTGTATTGTGTTGTATTGTACTGCATTGTATTGTGTATAACGGGTGCAATGGTTCATGTATTCATGCCGAACCTTTTCAGTACAAGATGTTCAGTTTGGTACAGGGCTGTGAACAATTGCGTTTGCGCAATTTGTGTGTGTTTACATTCGGCCACAACATGTGCAGCTGCACGGAGGCTTGGCTCTTTAATATTCACAAGGAAACTCGTCCATGACTGGGGCAGTGTTTCTCACAGCGCTTTATAGTTAGGCCGGCCGTTTTGACAACAATTGTCCCCTGTCTTGACTACGTCCCTTCGAAACTATGGTTGTTGCGCTGCTATCCTCACTTTTGCCTTTCGTGGGCACGGAATCTCTGAGCCCACGACTTCTGCCCCAAGTGAAAGTGTATTTTCAAACGCTGGGGACGTTGTAACAGCAGCAGATCTGCACTTACTGCAGACAGTGTGGACAAGTTGTTTTTTCTGGTCAAAAATATGAAGATTGAGAAAAAGTTCATGCTGGAACTGTTAGTGCTGCACTTGACTTTTTGAAACGTTTTGTTTACTGTTTATAAGGAATGTATTTTGTATAATATGTCATACATTTGTTGCTTAATTGAGAATATTTTTCTTCACTTATTAGTATTTCCAAGCAGCACTTTGCATTTATTTTATTTTTCCATTTGTATAATGTTAAAACAAATTGTTGGTTTAATAAGCACACAAATAAACAACAAGCAAATGGTTTTGCATTTTGTTCCCATACTGTACCGAAAATGAACCAAACCGTGACCTTAAAACCGAAGTACATACTGAACCGTGACTTTTGTACCATTACACTTCTATGTATTACTAATGTTTTGTGTTGTTTGGACCCCTCAAAAACAAAATGCACATCTCAAGGGGCATTCCAATCAAATAAGAAATAAATAAACAGACCATACATACAAACTCTGTACCAGATTTTTTTCCCCATGTATTTGAGTAAAATTATATAATTATAATATATTTTATTGGTGGTTTCAGATGACATCCCAACATTCTATAGGCCAATAATATAATACTAATGCAGATGGGGCAGCTCAGAAGTATATTCATTGTATTAATTCAGATTTTTTTTGTAACATAGTGAGTTCTTGGGTCTAGTCACTCAGATCGAAAATTGTGCATTTAACTTTTGGATATTTCGTGGCAAAGTACAAAGTGATCAACAGGAAAATGTGGCTCTTGCCCCCATCTGGGAGTCTGACATCATCACATTCTAGAATCTGACAACTACCAATACGCAGCTCTTGAGGTCAAAATATGTCTGCTGTGTACTTCTGCATCTCATTATAAAGAGTTTTTATTGTCCAGGAATCAGGAAGTGCATTGTTAACATGCTAGTGGTTGAAGTGATAGTAAAAATCAGGCACAGCACCTTTAAATCCTAATACCTGTCTGGCGTGTGTGGGTTGTATTACTGGAAACTCACTTCCTCATATTTGTGCAGAGGTGAAATGCCTTTGTGTGGTTCAGAGACGACGTCGTTGGTCACAGGTGGCTCACAGTCAAGAACAATGTGACATTTAAATGGAAAAATTCAGTGCAGACAATAGAGGGCATGTCTGAGCATGCCCAGTTGGTATCAGTGTCAACATGGACGTGCGTGTATTCTTTAAATAGCTCTAGTTACAATCATAAAGCAAATCTGAGGTTAATAGACATACTGTATTTGAGTAAAACAACCACTTTAAAAGCTACAGTATGTAACTTTTTAGCCAAAACACAGACTACAGACACAGACCGTTGTGTTTATTAAATTAAAAATTATGTGTCCTTAATGTGAGGGGTCTCGCATCTCCACAAACCTGACTCTCTTCAATGGAAGTGATGTTCCTTTGACTATAATATTCCTCAGTATTCCCCCATCTCCATGGAGACTGTTCCAAAGGAGTTTAAACTTTATATTCCCACTGAATCATGCAGGTGACACCTACAGAAAGTTACATGGTCTACCTTTAAATAATAATAATAATTAAAAAAAAAAAAAAAAAAATTCCCATTGTGTTTATTTAGTCCTGGAAGATTAAGAGATCATTCACATTAGCACTATCAAAAATGTGTCTAAACACGGACTAAACCCAGAACTAAACCTGGACCAGACCAGGACAAGAACAGGACTAGAGCAGGACTAAATCAAATCTACCTTAGGACCTACCTACCTAACAAAGTAGGACCAAACAAATGCAAGTGTGAACATACCGTTCTAATTAATGTTCTAATTAATGTAACGTTCTAATTAATGTTTTAGTGAGTGATTGATTGTCAGTGACTCAGTGTCTGAGTGTGAGTTCTGTGTGTTCATAATGCATAATCCTCATTACTATATGGGTTAAACCTTGGATTAATCTTTGTGATGCCAGTAAAAGGTGTGCCAACAGAAAAAAGGGTGAGACATACCAAATGAACAATAAACAAAGACCAAAACATTCCATCAAATTTACCTAGGAAAAAAGGTTTTACTTTATTTACTGGTTAATGTGTAACTTTAACTTTTCTTTTTCCGCCAAAAACAATAAAGCAATGGTTAGCTAATCCATGCTCCATGGAAAAAGTGAGAAATTATGTCTATTTATAGATTAATGTGTAAGATTAAAGGTGCATTGTGCAACTTTTGTGACAGAGGCTCTCATTATCATCATGGTACAGAAATCAGTATTGAGTACTGAGTCTATTCCTTAGTATTGAAATTGAGTTTGAAATGTTCATATTATGACAGCACTAAACAGAAGCATTACTATTTCTATTACTGTTTTGTACAAAAATATGCTCCAAATTGATGGTTTTCAAATTCTAGAATGTGATGATGTCATTCTCCCAGATGGAAGGAAGAGACAGATCTTCCCATTGATTACATCGTGCTTTACCATGAAATATGACAAATGTAAATTCACAAATGTTGAATCTGATCATTTCTATTATTGACTAAACCCATTCACTTTTTCTATTACAAGAAAAGCTTCATTTGAACAAATTCAGTGTAGCTGCTCTTATCTGTCTTAAACATGACATGTTGTGATGCTACCCATGTTGAATATTTAAAGGTGCACTGACTAACTTTTTAGGTTGGGGTCTGTCACCTGCTTGTTTCCATGGAGATGTCATTGCTCTGTCTGGAATGTTCCACAGTGTGACATTAAACAGCTCTACCTTATATTTAAGGTGATTTTCATAGCTCAAAAATACTGTTTGTTTTCTGGCTGTGAGAGGGTCGCCTCTCCACAGATCTGACCTGTAACTTGGTCTGGTTTGGTCTCCATGAAGATAGAAAAGTTTAATACCATACTGTGAAACATTCCAGACAAAGCAATAACTTCTCTAAGGAGAAAATTTTTGAAGGGCCCTTCAGAAAAGTTACACAGTGCACCTTTAACTAACCCAGAATTTCTTTTCCTATAAAGCCGTACAGATGCACAGATCCAGTTTTTTTCAGTTATAATAAAGTATTTGACACCAGTATCAACGAATGCCAGCAGAGACTGAAAAAAGCATTCATTTCCTTAAAACACAAATTGAATCATCTTAAATTCAGTCTGGAAGACTTAACTTTGCTTTATTATTACCAAGTTAATAATAAGATGAAATGAAACAAAAATGCCCCCTCACCATGTGTCTGTCCTGCAGGTGGTGGTTGGCGTAGGCGATGATGGCTTGAGGGCAGCGGTCCAGCAGTTTCTCAATGCTGCTGTTGTAGTGCCCCCTCCTGGTGGCACAGAGCAGGTGCAGGCTGAAGCCCCACAGTGTCTCCTCTGAGATCTGCTCCAGAAGAGGCACGACCGAGGGGATGGAGAGAGAGGGGCCACACAGGAGAGACTGAGGGACAGAGAAAATATAATGTAAAAGGTTAAAGAGGTGCAATGTAATCATGTAAAGTTAGATATGCTGTGGTACTTGTACTTTTATACAAAAAAGCAGATGTTAGTGGATAAGTGCAATATAATAATGCAATATATACAAGTCTCTTTTGCTTATCGAGCAGCTCAAACATGGAACACAGTGCCTGCTCATATACGAGATCTTTCAACATTGGCAGCATTTCTAAAGCTTTAAAACAGTGGTTACTCAATGGTCAAATATATCACCATGTTTAACCAATTTATATTTTCTTTTACTTTGAGGGGTTGTTGGTTTAACTCTTGACTTAATTCTTAAACTTCTGACTTTGAACTTCAAATGAACTGTTTGAAACTAATTGTGTGTATAGTGAGTGTGCTGGTGTTGTGTACTTTTGTGTGATTGTTGCTGTACTTTTCCTCATCCTATAGAAGATTTTGCATCAACCTGCTGAGGGACTGAAGATGGAAATTAGCCACGTTGGCTATAATCTTTGCATATTTACATTTTTAATGTTCATTAATATGTACTGTCCCTTTACAAATAAATAAAATAAGAAATAAGAAATAAAAACACAAAAATAGATACATCAATATTGAGACATATACCATATTTCTTAAAGCTATAAAAGAGGAGGTCAGTAGTTTAAAGCAGCGGTGTCAACACTAGAGTGCAGGGGCCAAATGTGGCCCTGAAAACAATTTGTGTTAGCCCTCAGGCTTCCTGCAAAATTGACAAAATGAACCAAACTGCCCATTTTGAAAAATTCTGCTGCCAATAACTAAAATGCCAAACATTTTACAGTGTCTCATTTTGTGATGTCTCAGTCAGACCTACGTCAAATGCAACATTTTGACTGATTCACTCAACTTTCCTGTATTTCCTGTATTCCGTGGTTTCAATATACTTCCCGTATGCTTCCCAGTATGCTTCAATATACACCCGTGGTTTAAAGTGTTGATATTATTTGTGTGTTTACAATTTAGAATGTCTTTACAATAATTTTATATTAATTAATTAAGTAATTAATTACTTGAGATATAATTAAGATTTATGAAAACAGAGATGCATACAACATTGTGTACAATAAACTCCAAACTAATTACCTGAAGTTTTTGCAGCGCCTCCTGGTGTTGAGAGTTGGTGATATGAATAGGGCAGAGGACAGTGAGCCAGGGATACAGCGCCCCATAGTGGGAACAGGAGCCGATCTAAAGTTAATATAAATATTTAGACATTTAAAATCATTTGGATCAGTTTAAGAGCTGTCACGTGAGATAGAGGCAGAGTACCAGGTCATCGGCGCTCTTCAGGGACCTCTTGCCCAGGCCGGAGTGGGGCAGTTTGGGGTCGGGGTTGGTGTGAGTGAGTCTCTCGATGTAAATGGAGGACACTCTGAACAGAAGCTCCTGGATCACAGCCTCCTGAGAAGAAGCCATCAGCATCCCCTCCCAGAAGTCCACCTGCAGACACCTCTCACAGCCCAGCTCCTACACACAGACACACACGCAGACACACACACACACAAACATATAGACACGAGCACGCATACACACACATACACACACACACACACACGCAGCTGTCAGCAGAGGTCGATCTATAATTCAATTCTTCAAAATACTGCAAGAAATATTGTACTGTGAGTTGTGAAAAAAGCCTTATAAACTCATCACAATTAGTATGCTGGTGATACATTAGGAAAGTGGGAAATATGTATGGATTGATGGAAGTCCTTTAAAAAGGTAATTTAAAAGGGTTTGGTACAGCACCTTTAATATCCCATATCTATTTACTCTACCATTTACTATCTGCTGGTGACTCTAAACCATATTTCCACACCTTGAACACATGGTCGGCCTGCTCCAGTTTGAGTTTGTTGTTTTCGTGCAGAGCCACCAGAGCTGCCACCAGGAGCCCGGGCTGAGAGCGACCCAGCTCCGAAGCCAGAGCTGTGGGTTCTACCAGAGCATGATGGGCCCCTCCAGATCCATGTAAGAGCAGCCGGGGCTCCTCTATGAACCCATACACCAGCAACATCTAGAAGAAACAACGATCAATATATAAAAGCAACAATATCTGGACATAGTTTAAGAGGACATACTGTATTAAGCTATTTTTAGTGCATTTAGTATTAAGCTATAACATACAGACACCATTTGAATAAGAAACACGTCATAACAGTATGTAACTTTTCAACCAAAAATTAGATAAACTAAAATCATGTTTTTATTTATTCATTCATTTTGGTTGTGTTTATTGTACTAACATATAAAAATGTGCATCCTTGCTCTGAGCACCCTGTCTATTCATAGTGAAAAACAATAACAAGCAGAAGATTTCAAATTATGAAGATTTTCATTTTTTTTAACCCTACATGTATGACCCGCAGTCTGAAATGTGTAATAATCAGTACAGAGGAGGGGGCAGAGATATGGGGTAGGTGTAAAAAATAGAAGTTTTCTGAGCACTGAATCCTGATTTCAATGTTTTAATGCTTATATGGTGTAAAATAAATAGACATAGTATTAAATGTTTTTCCCCTCACCTCAGAGTGTCTGTCCATCAGGGTCCTGTACTGCCCCCTGTCGCCTAGTCTCAGGGCTAATGTTGCCATGGCAATGGTGAGAGTGACTGAAACGCCCGTGCTTTCCTCCAGAAGCCCGAGAATTGCCAGGGTCCGGGCCGGGCTCATGTGGACCATGATGGGGCTGGTGCACACACCCACCAGCTGCGAGGGCTCTGATTGGCTGAAAATGTCGATGACCTCATCTGCAGCATCCTGCATTTACATATATATATTTTTTATTAAATAAAAAAAAAAACACATTTTAAATCTATTTGCACATTTCATGATATTTTGGAAAGTCAAAATGACGATAGGACTCGTCCTCTCCAGTGAACTAAATATCCAGTCTATGTGACTTTTTAAAGAACATTTTACTTACTGAATATTATATGAATTATATCCAGTTTAGTTTTAGGTTAATTAATATTTAGATCTATTTGAGTCTACAACTTTTTGACAGATGTCAGACACCTGCTTGTTTCCATGGAGATGTTATTTCTTTGTCTAAAATGTTACACTGTATGGCTTTATTCAATGATGGGTGTTTTGTAGTTAAAAAAAATAATAAAAAAAATACCACAAATGCAAAACCATAACATATCATTGCAGGCACCGTGTCAAACCCACCACTATAAAAGTCACATAGAGCACATTTATAATAAGATTAAAACAGTTGTCATTTATCATTTTCACCTGTTCGAGAGTTTGCTGTGTCTCCTCCAGGAGGTGATGCTTGAGGTAGAAGAGGAACCCGGGGCCGTAGGAGCTGCCTGGACGCGGCAGATTTCGGGCCATAACCTCTGGGATGGACAAACCGGACATTCTGTAATAAGGCAGCGCCAGGTGACAGTCCTTCTGATTACCCCTGAAAACAAACAAATAAAATCTGCATTAGGCACAGCCACGTGCCCTTTTAAACAAAATGTATGTACTCCTTACAAAATGAGCAAAGAGGATAGCAAGAAGAGTAATCCACTCACGATAACCACTGTCAACTTATCGTTCAATACATGACACATCATTTGGGGGGTCAATATCTATCATGGTACATTGTTGTCATTGTTCTGTACTATGAAAAGATTTGAGCTGTTGAGGGTCAAATCCCTCAATTCTATGCCTCAGTATAGATACAACTATTATCTATTGTTTATCTATATCTATTGTATATAGATACAATAATGGCACTGTTTGATCTGAAGCCATTTTGTCCTCACACACTGTAAAAAGAAGGAGGATTTCTTTTGAGAACATCATCAACAAAGTCAAAATCAGACTCTCCTCTTCAGGCTCCACACTGTCTGCAGATCTGTGTCAACTATGCAAACTGGTCTATTTGATTTGCATTGTGTTTATCTATAAAGAGAATAAAGGATGAGCCAAGGACAACACAGTCAAATCAGGCTCTTTTACATAGATAAAAGTTAACATATCATTACATTATAGTGGGCAACCTGAAGTATCATTAGAAACAGATTAGAGGAAAGTTACAAACAATCAGAAGTTTACATTTGGTACTTTGTGATATCAGGATTCAGTTAACATTTGAATTGTACATGTTTTCATTTTAATTTAGATGTTATGATAATAATTTAAAACTGCTGGGTTTCGACCAGTGACGCAACATTCCTGGAAAATTCAAATTGGGATTACCTGAGGCTGTGAGGCAAATTACTGAATAATGAAGCTAAATACAACGTGTTTGCATCAAAACGTGACTCTTTTATATTCGGCTCTGGCCTGGAGGACGCCCTTCTCCTACTTGTGTCCATGGAAATGTTGTTCTTTTGATTGTAATATTCCACAGTATGGCATAAAACATATCTATTTCAAAAGAGAATGGTTTGAACTTTTTATTTCCATGAGAATCATAAAGTTGACTTCTCACCTCCAGAGAGTTACATACTATCACTTTAAACAACTTCACATTCTGTACATGAAGTCAATAAATCAAACATTTACTCCTCAATAATAGTCAAATAAACAAGGATACACACGTGTAGTTTTTAGACAATGTTATTTCAGCTTTAGACATTTTAGTTAACATCCAGAAATCATTTATAGTTCTGAAAATACTGGTCTGAGAAGCAAGAATTTATATTGGCGTCGAAAGGGGCTTACTCTACAAACAGGCACTTGTTTCCTGTTTTGGATTGTTCTCCTCTGCCTCCCTCCCACAGTATCAGCAATACAAGTTTACCTCCATGAAAATCTACCCTCTTGTAAAAACATAATAAAATAAAAATAAAAAATAAAATAAATGAGAAAATCATTGGACACAACACTGAATAATTTAGGGGTAAAAAACAAAACATTAACTGCACATTAAGACATTAAAAAAACACACTAATACAATCAAATGCAGCTTCTCAAGTCTCAGCTCATATTTGTTTACACAGTAGCTAGTTTAAAGTGTCTGTAACCGATTTTGCATGTATTAAAAGGTACTGGCCTCTGAAAGTTACTTGTGAAAAGTGAGTTATAAACTCATTGTGGTTAATAAATAGAATGTTACAAATGTGTTAGGAAAGTAAATAACAACGCAGGGCCACTGCAAACTGTTAAAAATCAATGAGTTCTATTTTTCATAGAGACAAGACAGGTCATGAGATTCAGTCCATGAGAACATCGATATCATTTTTAATAAATAAATTGTACCATTGAGTTCATAATTTGGCTTCACAATTTTGTGTTTTCTTTCATTTTATAGTTTTGTTGTCTTTGTAGCACTGCTTTTTAGAATTACAGCTTCTTAAGAGGAGTTACTGAGCAAAGTTAACCTTTCTTTATCCAAGGCAAATGTAAAAATATGAGGAAAAATTCTCACAATAATTTTTCTCATGCATCTTTAGAGATCTTGTGATGTGAGATGTTTTCCCTTCGCTAGTTTTTCATGTAGTTTCATGTTGTTGAGTGTAATTGTTACCTGCTAAAACAGTCTCCCAGATGAGCACAGTTCTCTCGGAGTGCGGCCTCTAGCTCCGCCCTCTCCCCTCCCTCTGGCCCCTCCGTGTCTAGGTGAGGGCAGGTGAGCAGAGACGCCCTCAGCAGCAGGTGGGCCTCGCTCAGCAGGTGTCTGAGGCTCTGGGCCTGAGGGTTGGCTGCGGAGTAGCTTTGGCTGTATTCAACCTGGTACACGCAGAAAATACACATTTATTTCCCTCACAAAACATGAATAAATACAGTATACCTTAAAGTTCCTATATTGACCAAAATTGACTCTTGTGAGCTTTAAGTCCTGTTATAATGTTGGTATCACATCAAAAACAGACCTGCAGTTGTGTTTTGTTTCATTCACACATGTTTGAGTAACTCTTTATTATAGATGCATCAAGAATTTCGGACTTCTGGTCATTGCACAATTCGTACTGGGAAGGATTTTCAAAAAAAGTGAGCCTCAAACCGCCATGTTTGTTTTCCCAGTGGGATGTATCTATTGACATAACCAGTTTTTTCTAGTCTTTTGAACCATATCACTTTTGTTTCTGGTTCTGATATTGTCATTTTAGTTTTGGGATTCGGACATCGTAATTGTGTGGTTGTTGGATGTTCTAACAGCGCAAAACGGCTCGAGAAGTTTGTTTGCGAACTCCATAAATGCAAAAGGAAATCAGATCTGTGTGACTGCAAACCTCTGTTCAAACTGTTTCCCTTCTTTTGTATGTGGAGCTCCATCAAAGCAAAATCCTGATCCCTCGCTCAACCTCGGTTACAAATTTAAAAAGTCAACGCCAAAGCGAAAGGCACCAGCTGTTCACCAAGAAACACCTTCCACTGCAAAGAGACCAAGACATGATGTTGCTGTAAAGTCACAGGAACAAGAAAGAGCGAGCTCTGTCTTCTGCACTTCTCGCTTAACAAATGGGATTTTGCTTTGATGGCGCTCCACATACAAAATGTTCACTGCAAACTCGGGATGATTTAGGCAGTCAAATGTTTCCTTTTTCGTCCTTCCCGTGGATCAATCCTTCCCATCGCCTTCACCGTTCACTATTTTTTAATTCCGTTGGGAAGGGAAACAGAGGTTTGAGTCACACACATCTGATTCCCTTCTGCATTTATGGAGTTCACAAACAAATTTCTCAAGCTGTTTTCCGCTGTTAGTATCCAACATCACAATTACAACGTCCGAATCCCAAAACTAAAATATGACAATATCAAAATCAGAAACAAAAGTGATATGGTTCAAAGGACTAGAAAAAACTGGCTTTGTCAATAGATGCATCCCACTCGGAAAACAAACATGGTGGTATGATGCTCACTTTTTCGGACAATCCTTCCCAGTATGCATTGCGCAATGACCGGAAGTCCAAAATTCTTGATGCATCTATTAGTCTGTCTACATCTATAGAGCTCAAAACAAGCTTAAAGTTTTATTTAGTAGTGACTGGCAATTCCAGGGGTGAAACTGTCCAAATGATCAGCTTTGAGATGTTGTAGTGTGTTGTTTTGTATCATGTTTTTGTATATTTATGGAAAACTGGCTTGAATGAGCGTGTTGTAGGATCGTGGGCTGAGCCTTGGATAAGACTGTACTTATAAATGTCTCTAAATTATAATAACATGCATGGATGGCATCTAAAACCTCTTCAGCTCTGTTTTAATGAAGGAACAACATTGTAACATGGTAGAATGCTTCAACAAGTGTTTTTTGTATAATACTCCCTTTATAACAAAGCATCTAAAACACTATCATGGTTTGTTGAATAATTCAGTTCACAAGTTTAATGTTACCTGCATATGATTATCAATTAGTTCAAGCTGAAATAGAAATTACTCTTTTTAATTTCAGTATTTGAGACTCTACTGTATTTGATGATGCTGAACATACAAAAGCAGCTAAATCTAATAACAGCGGTTTACATCTAGACTAGAATTGAGGGAAGGCGTGTATAAGTGTAACGCTTCCTCCTCTTTAGAGCACAAAGTTACTGTTGCATTATAACTTACTGAGAAACCTGCATGTTCCTCAAACAAACCAATGATACTGAACTAATGTTTTGTTGATGTTCTGATTCTTTAAATACATTTTGTTTTGTTCTGGCAGGTCAAACAGCCTGTAGTAGTACTTGGCTGTAGTAGTAGATAGTAAATATTAAAGGTGTGTCATATTAAAGGTGTCACATTGTGTGTCATTCCACAGTTGCAAACCCTGAGAGCATTTGTAGAGAGCAGTCATGAGACATGACTCATTATCCTCAGTCTGAATGCATCAGAGCAGTGTCTCTCAAAGTGTGGAGGTACTGGTGGCACATGTAGTAGTTTGAGTATTTATTTGATATAAAGATTCATGTTTTTTGTCCTCCTTTGGGTTTTTTACTCATTTTGTTTTATTTAACAGGGGCCTGGTTTAGTCTCATTTTAGGGTAGCTTTACTTTTAACCTGATATAGTCTGGGTTTCGATTTAGTTGGACTACAAAAGACAAAACATTTCTGGTACTGGTACTTTGTTGTAAAGTTTGCAGTCCACTGCTTTAGTGAAAGATCTGATTTGTATTAAATTGATGTGGTCAACCTCTAGTAGACAGGGGACGATAAATAAATAATCTAATCTAATCTAAATAATTGCGATTAATAATAATATCACAACAATTATTCAAGTTGCTGAAAGTTCAAAATGTTTATGGATTTGAATAATTCTGATTTTAATATCATAATAAATAAGTTCCATATTTAAACAACTGGTATAATAATGTACTTTGTTATAACTGAAAACACTGATCTAGCAGAGAATTGTATGGTTAAGCTTTTTTGTCCCACAAACTATTTTGTTTATTATTGTCTACTCTTTTTATCACAATAAATGTTATTATAGTTGATTGGCCCATCCCTAACCTTTACTTGGCAAGCAAGACCTCATTGTTCCCTACACTCCTTTGCACGCTGAGGTCTGAGGGTCAACTTGTCGTGCCAAAAACGAGACTCGGGGTGACCCTAGGGTGACCGGGACTTTTCTGTGGCAGCAAACTTTAGAACGCTCTCCCCCTCACAGTAAGAGCGCATCTTCAGTCGATTCTTTTATGTCTCGTTTAAAGACACACTTTTACTCACCGGCTTTTAACACGGCGTGACAAATGTGTGCTCCTCTGACTGTCTTTTAATTATTTTATTTGCTGTTTTTTCTGTTTTTTTATTTACTTGCTTATTTATTTATTTTATGTTTTATTTGATTTAATATGTTAATTTATATTGTGCCTACTCTGTGCAGCTCTTTGGAGACTTTGCGTTGGTCAAATGTGCTCTACAAATAAAACTGGATTGGGTTGAATTGGAAGCAATGAGTAGAAAAGTTGAAAACAGAACAATGGAAAATTACTTGTTTTGAGAAAAGAAACACACCTGTGGCAACAAATACAGTTTCATTGTGTGTGTATTCGTGAGTGAGTTACCATCTCCTGGTACAGGGCGATCGGGGGCACAGATTTGACCACATAGATGTTCCAGCCATGTCCGACAGCACTGGGCTCTTTGGGTGTGGATGAGGTCCACTTCCTGCTCCTGAGGTCAAAGGTCAAACAATAAGAGAAGAACAAGAGAAAAAATATCAATATCGAGAACATAAAGAGTGTATATGACGCTTCGCCCAAACATGGAGCTTGGGTTTTGTCAACAACGGAGTAAAAGCAGGTCTGACTTACCCTTCCACTGCTCAAATAAATAAATAATTAAATGTTGTAATAGAAACATGTACATTTTTGTCAGCTTTTTTCTTACAACAGATGCTGTAAAATATTATGGCAGGAGTTTTGTGGGTTTTTAAATATTCATAAATGTTATAATTTATTACAGTTATGCCCAATGTTTATGTTCCATTTTGTTTTTTGTCTAAATGTTAGTTACTGAGTTAAAACACTGCACACCACACGGTAAGATGAGTTAGAGAAACTACGGTTAGGAGCTAATGGGGAAAGGCTGTCACCGTTAAAACTGAGCTGCACAAAAATGAATATACTCTGAAAATTTGTAAACAAAAACATTAAAAGTTTTGGAATAGAGGTAAAAGTGAAGTGGAACATAATGTGATTTCAATGGAGCAAACTGGTTGAGCCACAGATAAATGATAAAGTATGAAAATTCAAGGCGGTTTTGGTTAGTTTTTTGTTTTAACAGCTTAAAATTATTAACATTTAGATCTGATATAACAGAATATGTCTTGTGATATAATTCTTTTTGCCTCCAGTTGGCTCCATTACAGAATTTTAGCGGTTTAAAGGATTTATTCAGTAAAAGGAATTGATAACTGTTGGTTTGAGTTTGCAGCTTGGTTTGTAGGTGACACCGGGGACGTGGGGGGCGTGAGGGGCTTCGAGGGTCTGTCTTACAAAAGGGGGCGTGACAGGAGGCTCTCCAGAGCTGGGGAGGTTGTGGGGTCAATTCCCACTGCCATGAAAATACCAGCCAGCGTGGCGTTCTCTTTCAACTCGCTAAAAACCACAACAAAGTGAAGGATGCAAATGAATGTTAAAGCTCCACTGCTTAACCTTTAGTCCACCTGCCTGTCTCCATGGAGATCTGATTACTTAGCCTAGAATGTTCTGTATGGCAGTATAGCATTTATCACAGTATGGTGTTTATTTCCTGATAGTCTTACTCAGGGTAGGACGCATCTCTGTAGATAAAAAATATATAAAACTGGTCTGGTGGCGCCACCTGCTTGTCTCAAAAAATATAGCGAAATGCCAGATTGTCAAAGCAGTTACATCTCCATGGTGACAAGCAAGTGGTGTACCCTCCTCCAGAAAAGTTACACAGTACCCTTATACCCCTTTAAAGGCTGCACAACATATCAGAATTTTGTCAGAAGAAATACCCATATCCCAAGATAAGAAATCTACAGTACAGCAATGTCTTCAAATCTTGATATTTTTTGTCTTCATGGAGCTTAAAATGAAAATGTGTTAAATATTTAAAAAGTTACATTTCAGTCACGATCCTCTCAAGTTAAGGTAAGAATTAGTTTTAGATTAACTGAACTAACTGATTATAAAAAAAACAAAAACAAAAAAAAAACACTATAAAATAGTGAACAAAGAGAGTCTTACAGGCCTCTGCGCTGTGGGGGGCGCTCAGGCTCCTCTTGTGTTTCCGGGTCGGCTCTAGAGAGGAGGACAACCTGGCTGCCATAAGCACACACAGATCTGAGGCCGATAAAAGACTGCATCCTGAGAGCACACCTCCAGGCTGCACGGGGGACATGCCTGCACACACAACAGGACAAACACACTACATCGAGACTGAGCTGCATTACCCAGGAAGTAAAAGGGTGATTTGTACTGTTATTATGTATGTAGGTATTATATAACCAATACAGGTTTAATAATGCAGTCACACTAGGTGCCATCATCATGAAGCATTTGTTTACATGTCACACTGAAGTGCTAAAGCTGAAGTTAGTTGAAAGTACATGTGAGGATTAAATACCAGCCTGTGAGCAGCGAGAGAAACATGAGAAGAGAATGCAAAACGTCTGTCATCGTCCACAGTCCTTTGTCAAGAGAAGTGCAAATCAGGGGTGGTGTTTCAAGTTCATTCAGTGGATTTGAGTTAAATCTGGTATCATACACTGTCCAATTTAAATAAACAAATAAACTCAACATTTTCCTTGAGGAATATCAACACTCCTGACATGGTCAATGGAGTAACACTAATGTGTTTACACGAGCTCTTCCCTCCTCTGTGCCACAGTGTGACATGTGACACACCTGAGTATCACTGGTGTTACTGGTGCTATAACACTTGTACCAGCCTGTCAAAGCCTGATCTCAGAAGCTTACCAGGGCCGGGCCTGGTCAGGACTTGAATGGGAGACTACGGGGAATAACAGGTACCACAGTGAGGGGCCAGTGCAAAAACCTCTCACTGTGTCCTTAGGCAAGACGTTTACCACATTGCCTGGTATGAAAGTGATGTGCCTGTGTGATGGTGGTGTGCGGAGGGACTGATGGCACAGATTGGCAGCCTTGCTTTCACCAGTCTGCCTCAGGGCAGCTGTGGCTACAATAGTAGTTTACCAACTGCGAGTTTGAAGTGAATGAACAATTTTCTGTAAAGCTTTTCAGGTGTCTTGAAAAGCGCTATATAAATGCATGATTCATTAATTAACAAAAGTACAGCTCAGGTTCATGCTCTGGTCGATAAGTCTAGTGTGATCACACCATGACATTTTACAGTCTAGAACCATGAGCTGTGAGTGTTTAACATAAGCCTGTTTTACCTTCATGGTGGTGTCAATGTACGGGTCCTCCACCCGGGCTCCCAGGGCTGCACAGCGGACAGTAAAACACTGCAAAGCGCTCCTACAATATACAATAAAACAAACAAACAAACACTTAATATTTTGTTGTTGCATTTCAAATGTAATACAACCATGACTTCATTTAGGACCTGGTGACCACATGTAGCAGGTGGTCGGTGAGGACGGCTTCCAGGACCTTCTCTGGATACTGATAGTTCGACAGCAGCTCCACGCCTCCCTTCAGACTGTACAGGTATCCAGCATTAGGCAGAGAGAAGAAACAGAACACACAGGACGGCTCTCCACTGGGAACGCCTGGTTTCCTAAACAAACACCAGTGCAGACATTTTAATACAAACATTATATATACTTTTTGTCAACTCTTCATATCATTAGGGTCATTTATTATTAGGATAACGTCATAGCTATTATTGTCATTATCTTTATTAAAACATACTTTCTAAATTCATAAATTGAGCTACATGTAATTAATATAATGTGCATGTTGTATTGTGTGTGTATATTCCACTTTTTCTTCTGTAACTGACACATCAACTCAATCAACAATTCAAATTCTGATTCTGATCTAAAATAATCACACCATTATTAGTAAAAAGACAAAACTGTCATGATAGTTCTATAGTATGTTGAATTTGTCAGGATGATTCTGTTATTTCTTCATGTGGACAGCTGTTGTTGAGGACGCAGGACTCACTGATAAACAGAGGCTGCAGCTGCAGTGAGTGGATCTGAGTCTCCTCCACATTACAGCCCTGGAAGAACTCTGGAGTGAAACGCCTGCACAAGAAAATATAGAATATATATCAGTCTATATTTAGTTATCAAACACTCAGAGTTACCAAAGAGCTGTCCAATAAAATCAACACAATTTACAAAAGACAAAACATTCAAATCAACAGTGAAATAATAGAACATTCAAATAAAATGTTATAGGATTTAAATTATGTGTATAAAAATAACATAAAAACTTCCATTCTTAATATGAGTGCATTTGCTTCTCCGCAGATATGACCGGTAACTTTACTACATTCTAGACTTTGGGACATTCTAAACAAAGAAATAACATATCCACAAAAACAAGTAGGTCACAGAACCCCCACAACCAATGTTACATAGTGCAGCTTTAATGGCCTTAACAAACAAAAACAAGTGTTGTAAACAGTTACTAAAAGAAACTGGAAGTCAGTGAAGTGAAACAAATGCCAATATGCAAAATATATCAACAAAAACACTAATAAGTAGGAATGGTAAGGCCTTGTGCAACAAAATTTCGGGGACAAAACTGCCACAAGATTATCCACACATGAGAAAAAATGATCTTATGACTTTTTTTCCCCAAGTATTTACATTTGGATTGGACAAAAAAGGGTTACATGCGAGTGAGTTGCATCTCTTAAAGTTTCAAAAAGCAATACCAGAATGGAAATAAAAATATCAAGTAAATAAAAAATCAAGTAAATAAAAAATTGTGAGGCCAAATTGCAAACTGAATTGGGAAATTTCTGTATTAAGAATAATGTTAAAATCCCATCTTCTCGTTCTCGCAGACCCAATCTCGTACCTCGTCTCGTGTTGTGGAAATTGTGACTGGTCCCGTCCCTCTTAATAAGTGAAAACACATAAAAAGTACAAACCTAAAGAGGACATAAGACACAGTGTACTGTCCTCTGTCCTCCAGCCCCGTCTTCTCCACAGTGACGGGGATCTCACAGTTCTGAGCTCGGTCTCCCAGTAGCTCCTGGTGTCTGGGCAAAACAAAGAAATCCGTCTGCTCCTCAGCGTCATCTGGGAAAACACAAACAAAACTGTACTGAAAAGTTTTATCATTTAGGAGAATATAAGACCAAATCTTAGGGTGCCCACAGTGACATCCCATACAGAGGATCGACATAAGACAGTTTTTTGTTTTTTTCTGAGGAGGATTTTCCCAGTACCATATCTGAGTTGGTCTGGAGTTTCTTCTGATGGTGTGGGCTCATTAGAAGCTTCCAGTTTAAGCACCAGCACCTCCAGCTCAGACTGCAGAGCGATGTAACCAGCACACAGCGCCACCTGCAGGACAAAAGACAAAGAAAAAACTAACAGTGAGCTATGTGGACTATCATATGCAGATTTATGAACTACATATGAATTACATACACTTTGTTTTTGTGTAACAATTTAAAGGGCCCATGTTACGCTATTTTATAATCTATGTTATAATTTGATTTCCTCACCAGAAACATACTCAGAGTGCTGTTTTGTTTCATTCACACATTTAACACACAAATCATGTCATTTAGTTCTTCCCTCAAACTGAAAACACTCTCTTCCACCTTGTGATGTCATGTGGTAATAAATGAAGTAAACCACTGTGTTTTAAACCCCATACATCTTCACTAGAATCAGATGGATAATTTCAGCTGTGGAATTACCAATCTTTACTCAACAAAAGGTACTCTACTAACTCGAAACTAACTAAAACTGCGTCATGACATCAAGGAGGAACAGAGCATTTTGAGCTTTGGAGATGCAGACAGACTAAAGGATTACTCAGACATGTGTGAATGAGACTAAATTAATCTCCAGGTATGTTCTTGAGGAGGTAACAGCATTCTAGCATGGCTTAAAGCTCACAAGAGTCCATTTTGTGTAATATAGGACATTTAATGTGTCACAATTCCAGAATTCTCACATAATCACCTTTTTTGGTTTGATTGCAGAAAGATGCAGGATCACAGAGCGGTCGAAGTCCAGAGCAGCAACACTTCCTGAAATTGCAAACTTTTTAAAAACTTATTCAACAACTAAGTATTAAAAACAGTTCCCCAGACGTACCTTGGCCTTGGCTGGAGGTTTGCTGGTTGCTCGGAGCTGTACTCTGGGAGTTCTGAGGATTTGGACCCTACACAACAATAGAGATGTGATTTAACGTCATATATCTAATTAATTTATTAAAAATACATCAGAAAGTAGTGTCAAGATAGATTTGAGTAAAACTATTTTACTATTTACCTTTACATGCTGTTTACTAGGGGTGTGCAAAAATATTGAAATATCGATATATTGTATCGATTAATGTGATGATACAGTATCGATCCCGTGGGCTGCTGTATCGATATATCACCATGAGTATTTTTTGGTATATTTAACCAAATTATTTTGTTACAGTGCCACAGTTTTGTTGCTTGTTTAGAGAAAGGAAATTCATTTATGTGACACATTTGATATTTTCACTGTTTTGATGATTAAAATGTTTGTGTTTCGTATGAACTTTGCACAAGAAGTGGCTTAACAAAAACTTTTAGTATCACAGCCATGATTTAACCTTTATTTTTTATTGAACCGTATCGAATCAACTTGAAATATATCGTATCGAATCAAAAGCTCACTGTATCGAGATGTGTATCGTATCATGGCCTGTGTATCGAGGTATGTATCGTATCGGCAACTTCTTAATGATACCCAGCCCTACTGTTTACATGCATGTAAATATGATGCGGTTGGTTAAATATGACGACACAATCCCGACATTTATAAAGTCATTATAGCCTCTGGTATGGGGGTGTGAGATTAATCGTGATTAAATCAAAATCACAATTTGAATGGACACAATTAGCAAATGCAAAGGCTGCAATTTTTTAGGTAACTGCAGATTCCAGCACAAACAACTAAAAATCCTGTTCTATTTCACATAAAAACTGCTAACTCTGCACAAACATGTTCTGATATGAGATTCTATTATTAGTTTGTAAGTTCATATTTCTGTCTTGTGTAAACTCTGAACAGAATCCTAACCTGTTATATTATTAATCCTAATCATATCTAAACAGTGGCAGAAAAATCACAATAATGAATCAGCCCTACTCTGGACAAATCTAAACAATTAATAATTAAAGATAAATCCAGTCTTACCACATTTTGTTGGTTTTGTCTTTTCAGATTAAACAGGACCAGGGTGTTCTCACAGGCGACGAGCAGGTCCCCAGTTACCGAGCAACAGGCCACACCCACCGGCCGCTCGGACATCGGGATCTCAATGATCTCCATCTGGACTCCACCCCTCTGGGACGCGCCACGTAACAGGTGCCCAAGCAAACGCACGCCCACTCTGGCCTTCTCCTCTGCCTGAAGAACAACAACAACAAAGATATGAATCCAGAACAAGGCACAATTGGCACTGAAATTTGCTTACAGATTGTGTACATATGTTGTGTGAAAAAAATGATGGGGAAGGCAAATGTGAATGTAAAAGCAGTGACTGAGTAATGGGACATGTACTTCCTGCGTTAATGCACATAAGAAGACAAAATGAAAGTTTTTGGATGAATGGGACACGTGCTTGTACATGACTCCAACTCAAACTGTCTAGCAAGGAGATTTTGTGTTTGATTCCCAATCTGCCTGGGCCTTTCTGTGGAGTTTGCATGTTTCTCTCTGTGTTTGGGAGCAATAAATGCTAATAACTAGGCCTCTCATTATAAAAACTATCCAATATCCAATTATCGTTCAACACATGCTAGATGAGACAATAATTTTGGGGAGTCAATATTTATCATGGGGATTTTTTCCTTGTACATTTTTTAAAATTTATTTTTGTTGTACTACGATTAGATTTGAGCTGTGGAGGGTTTAAATATCAACTTGTGACTCATTATAGACACAAACAACTTAACTTAAGTGTTGCATTTTCTAACTGATCGATTCATATTTTTTTAATAATATTGGAAATTTACAATACTTTTTGGGGATAATTCTGCTTTTTGGTTTGATTTTAATATGGGGTGGGACATAATGATTAATTAATTACAAAGAAAATAAGACATGAAAAATATGAATGCATTTTATCACAATTTACATGCCAAATAACACGAGACGTTTGTCATGCATGTCGTGGTACGCCAATTATATATTATACTGACACACACAGTTCTGACTACAACAGTGGAGCAGGAAAGCCTCTGAGTCTGCTGGACTCAATTTCAATTCAAAACCAACCCAATGCAAGTACTGACAAAGGTGTCATTTATTGCAAATTGTGCAGAATAGAGTTTGCAAATCACAGAAGCACCTCAACCCTACGAGACCATTTAAATGCAAAACATGTGACAGAGAGAAGACAAACTGCTGCAGCTGTGGACGGGAGCAGTTCAGGTCAGATGACAAACAAGAGAGTATAAACTTGAACAAATGACGGGCTTCAGGAAGAAAATGAGTAAATGAGTGAGGCACATATTGTTATGTAATTAATTTAGATTAAATAATTACAAAGCGTTTAGTTAATAGATTTTTAAAAAAATCAAGTCCAACCCCTGGTTTTAGTCTTGTTTATTGTCTATATTTACTTCAGTGATATAAAGCACTTCAAATGTTGTTTTCATGACAAGCCTAATGCTAACCTAACCATAAATGTCTAAATGTGTAAGTGCTTCTATATTAATTCTTTTTTAAATGTACTCTCCAAAGTTTTTATTATTTTTTTGTTTTGTCTGTGTACTATAAAAAAACAACACATATATATACAGTGAGGAAAATAAGTATTTGAACACCCTGCTATTTTGCAAGTTCTCCCACTTAGAAATCATGGAGGGGTCTGAAATTTCCATCGTAGGTGCATGTCCACTGTGAGAGACATAATCTAAAAAGAACAATCCAGAAATCACAATGTATGATTTGTTAACTATTTATTTGTATGATACAGCTGCAAATAAGTATTTGAACAGATAGAATTGTGACTGACAAAGGTGAGGAATCAGCCCAGAACTACATGGGAGGAGCTGGTTAATGACCTGAAAAAAGCTGGGACCACAGTTTCCAAGGTTACTGTTGGTAATACACTGAGACGTCATGGTTTGAAATCATGCACGGCATGGAAAGTTCCTCTCCTTAAACCAGCACATGTCAAGGCCCGACTCAAGTTTACCAATGACCATTTGGATGATCCAGAGGAGTCATGGGAGAAAGTCATGTGGTCATATGAGACCAAAATAGAACTTTTTGGTCATAATTCCACTAACTGTGTTTGGAGGAAGAAGAATGATGAGGACCATCCCAAGAACACCATCCCTACTGTGAAGCATGGGGGTGGTAATCATCAGGCTTTGGGGTGTTTTTCTGCACATGGGACAGGTCAACTGCACTGGATTAAGGAGAGGATGACCGGGGCCATGTATTGTGAGATGGAACAACCTCTTTCCCTCAGTTAGAGCATTGAAGATGGGTCGAGGCTGGGTCTTCCAACATGACACAGCCAGGAGAACCAAGGAGTGGCTCTGTAAGAAGCACATCAAGGTTCTGGCGTGGCCTAGCAGGTCTCCAGACCTAAACCCAATAGAAAATCTTTGGAGGGAGCTCAAACTCTGTGTTTCTCAGCGACATCCTAGAAACCTGACTGATCTAGAGAAGATCTGTGTGGAGTGGGCCAAAATCCCTCCAGCAGTGTGTGCAAACCTGGTGAAAAAACTACAGGAAACGTTTGACCTCTGTAATTGCAAACAAAGGCTACTGTACCAAATATTAACATTGATTTTCTCAGGTCTTCAAATACTTATTTGCAGCTGTATCATACAAATAAATAGTTCAAATATTTATTTTCCTCACTATATATAAAAAAAAAAAAAAATTTAATCCATTTTAAAAGTACCTGGTAGCGCCAGTTGGTGTAGGCTCTGAGGTAGGTGGCAGCGTTCTTTTCTTCTATGGTCACCAGATAGTCCCCTGTGATAGAAGTAAAGTTCATATTGTACATGCATATATACATGTACATACAAATATAAAAGCAGTGACGCCCTGTTACCTGTGCTGCTGTGGCGGATGCTCTTCACCGTTCCCATTGTAGCGAAACGACAGATGAGAGGACAGCCCTCCAGCTCCAGATTATACGCATCCACCTGTAATATTAAAACATATACTTCAAACATGCACAGTGTGAGTAAATATTGTCCAAATGCATGTTATAACTAGAAGAATTCTTGTAATGTGTGTTTTTACCAGACAATTTCAATTCAGAATGTTATTATTTTTACAACCAGGTTAAAGTCTTGCATTTTCATTACTTAAATCCAGATTAACTGTTGTCAAGTTACAAAGATGACAAATATTTCACCTTGCATCCTCCAGTCGCCACAACGAACAGAGCCCCACTTCCACAGCAGACCAGTCCAGGCTCCTGCTCCACCTAATCCACAAAATATGAAGAAAATATGTTAATATAACAGTGAAGGCCTTATATCTCATGCTTCTTGTTATTGTGCACGTACCTGGACAATCTGCTGTGAGGAAAAGGGGTGACAGTTGTAGACGTGCACCATCTTTCACTTAACGGGGGTCGCTTACACAGTTGAAGTGGTCCAGTTCTTAGTCATTTGTTCAGAGGCTAGGATATTAAAGAGCTCATCTGTTTTTTCTTGTAAGCTGAAAGTAGATGAGGTCACAAAAAAAGGATTATAAGATATTTTCCCAAAAAAGTGTTTCTAGGCTTTTACTATAATGGTAATGGTCACATTTTATACAGCACTCCATCTTCAAGTCACTCAAAGCTCTATACAACAAGGAAGCACTCACCATTCACACACACACTCCACACCAGTGTCACTGGGGGTAACGTGGGTTGTCTTACCTGATGACACAATGACAGCATCATCTGTGGGAACTTGTATCACACAACCAGTGGGTCAGTGGATCTAACTGTTCAACCAATGATGTTTTTTTTATTTTATTTTTTATTTTGAGAACCACCGACCTTCAGATCAGTGGACAAATGCCCTACCAACTGAGCTACTGTTGCCATAATGTGGTATACTATTTGAATCCTTAATATCTAGTCAATTGACCAAACTCTATCTTTGACTAACTTAGGCCTATAGTAAACAGACTATCCCCAGAATTTGCATAAAAAGGTTGTCATAGTTGGTATAGTAAGAAATTATGCAAATTATAATATAAACTCTGTCACCTTGGATATGAATATACATGATATGATTATAGAATGTGCATAATTAAAACAGAAAAAACATAAAATATTGTGCAAATCTGTTGACAAAGAACAGGTTGTTTCAAAAAAGTGTGCAATAAATGTCATGGTACAGGGAAACTCATTTTCAACAAAGGTTTTGACATTTGCAACTTCAATTCACTTCAGATAGCACTAAATGTCCAGTTAAAAGATAATACTCAAATTTTAATCAAACCTTAAAGTAAATACGGTGCAAAAATTAGACTTTGACGTGCGTTTGCAAAAAAGCTCTCAGGTAAATTGAGTATTTGAGTATTATTGAGTATTTTTCCTACCTAAACCTGCAGTATAACAGGAGATCTTGCCCTTTGGCGTGGTGTGATTGTCAATAAAAGTCTGTCCTCACCTTTCAGAGCAGCTGTAGCATCAGGGCTGTGTCTGTGTCTGTGTCTGTGTGTGTGTGTGTGTGTGTGTCCCGTGAACTCTAATCCAGATCACATGTCCGAGTCTTGTGAGCAGCTTTCACCTTCGGAGTTTTCCCTTTTCTTAACTTTTATTTGTGCTTAAACTCTCTCTAAATCACCAAAACTCAACAAAACCCAAGTATTCTAAACAGCATGTCGTATTTCTGTTAAATGTCCTACTTTTTCCCATTGTAATCCGGTATGAACACGCTCTTTGCAGTTTATCGATCGCGCACTAAGTAGGAAGTGGACAATCATAACACGGAAGCACCCGCCCCTGCGCACTCTGATTGGCTACTGTACCTGGTTTCTAAGGCAACGGAGGAGGAGTCTGCATCGAGCTATGACGCTTGACAATAGCAGAATTAAAAGGTTTTTATTATTACATGTTGCTGATGTAAAAGTAGGTTACATTAGTATAACTTTGATTTAACTGTTAAAAAAAAAAAAAAAAAAAAAAAAAAAAAAAAGTTATCTGCATTTCTTGTCCAAACGAGGCTACACCCCGCACTCAAGTTCTGCAAACCAAACCAAAAATGAAGAGTGTAATAGTTTTTTTCTGCAAATGTAGAACAACAGAACGTCTCGTAGTTTCAAAAGATATACACACTAATTAGAAAAAAATAAACCATATTTGAAGGAGCAGCGTGGTGGGAATAACACAAATCATTTCACATTGTCAACATAAAGCTTTTGTCACTTATAGACGGTGTTGGGCAAGTTACTTTTAAAATGTATTCCCCTACAGATTACAGATTACATACCCCAAAATGTAGTTTGTAACATAATCCATTAAATTACTTAAAGTGAGTAATCTGAATACTTTGGATTACTTGATTATTGACTTGAAAGACGAGGATATTGTAACAAAAGATGTTTTGTCTGCTAAAAGAAAATCAAAAGCCCAGACTTTACTTAACCATATAAAAAATATTATTGATAGAAGACGAGGAGACACGTCCACGCAGTATGATTTAGTCCTGGTTTAGATCTGTTTTTAGACCTGTTTTAGTCCTGTTTTAGCATTGGTTTAGTCCTGATTTAGTCCTGGTTTAGACCTGGTTTTATACCTGGTTTAGATCTAGTTTAGACCTGGTTTTTGTCCTGGTTTTAAACCTGGTTAAGACCTGGTTTAGATCTAGTTTAGAACTGGTTTAGTCCTGGTTTAGATCTGTTTTTAGACCTGGTTTAGACCTGGTTTAGATCTAGTTTAGACCTGGTTTAGATCTAGTTTAGACCTGGTTTTAGTCCTGGTTTAGTCCTGGGGGGGCGTGTAATACCACCATGTAATCCATTTATTTCAACAAAATAACTGTAACCCAATTATCACTCATTGAAACAGTAACTGTAACTGAATACAGTTACTCATCATTTGTACTCTGATCTAATCTGTTACTCCCCAACACTGACTATAGACTTACTCACAATGGAGAGAGTGACCTAACTTTCACTGAAGTAATAGTACTGTTGTTACACTGTTAAATATATAACTGAAGTAGGAGTAAAAATATGGTGTCTGAAAACTACTTTGAAGAACAACTGTATTCAAAGTTACTCGTAACGTACGCCTAACTGTACTTGAGTAAATGTAGCTTGAGTACCTGTGCGTAAGGACTGCTAATTGCACGACCAGTGGCACTTTGTAACTTTTTTGCTTTTCTCTATGGAGATGTTACTACTTTTTTTTGGAAATTTTCACAGTATGGCATTAAACTTTTCTGTCTCTCATGGAGACCAAAACAGACCAAGTGACAGGTCAGATCTGCGGAGAGGCGACCCCGCTCACAGTCAGAATGTTCTGTTTTTCTAGGTGTTTTTGAGCTATAAAACCACCTGTAATTGAATAAATGAAAGGTAGAGCTTTTAATGTCACATTGTGGAACATTCCAGGCATGTCCATAGAAACAAGTAGGTGACGGACATTCCAGCAGAAAAGTTACACAATGGACCTTTTAATTTAATATTGCGCCTACAGTATATTGACTATAGCCTCATACTAAAAACAAATCTGAATGTATTTATTTGATGTATTATGTAATAATAATAATAATAATAATAATAATAATAATAATAATAATAATAATAATAATAATAATTAAATTTATTTGCTGTAGTGTTGTTTCGTTTTCTTTGCCAAACCACTAGAGGGCAGCATCACCCTCCTCCGTAGAGCAGCATTAGGATGGACGTGCGCGCGGAGCTGCAGATTAACTCCCGTCAGAAAAATGAAGACACGGGACCTTTGCGGATACAGACGTAATATTTACGCACAGGATAATAAAAGATGATCGATCCGTGGAGGAAACAGGGCCGCACCGCCAAACCGCGATGTTCACTTTTTAAATCAGATTATTGGATTGACCCCAGCAGCCTCTAACTTCCACGAAAGAAAGAGCCACACTTCAGTACGGGCAATTTCACGCGGAGTTTGGGCGTTATAAAGGTACATTATTTTATATAGTGGCAATAGGGAGACATATAAGTGCTTTGGCTTTGGCCAAAAAAACTAAACAAAAAAACTAACATTTTATTAGACCTGGAGACCATATGACATTCTCTACCGTTAATTTCCTATTGTATGACATAATAGTCTACATTAAATGACTTTAAATTAAAAGTACTCTGGTCCATTAAATTCCTATATTGCTGGGGGACAGTGTTTAGTCCTGACTTTGTGGATGACTGATTTAGATCAGATTTTGTAGATTATATTCCAGGGTCCTGACATCAGCCTGCTCTAAGGCCTGGTTAAGATTTTGTTTAGTCCATGTGGAGAATCACTTCAAGTCCTGGTGTTTAGGCCCAGTCTTCAGGCCTACTCTTTAAAGCCCCACTGTGTAACTTTTTAGCCCAAAAATAAAGTACTAGTCTAATAAATGCATGTTTTAAATTAGAAAGTTTTTATCCCAATGTAGAGAAATTGCGTCCTTACTGTGGCTTGCATCTCCACAGACCTGACTCTTATTTAGCCTGGAGGAGGGGACCCTCCTGTTTGTCTCCATGGAAATGCTGTTCCTTTAACTATAATATTTCACAGTATGACATAAAACGTATCTATAGAGTTTATAGATATGAATCTATAAAAGTCTATCTCCATGGAGAAAGTTCCAGACATGGACTGATGCAGGCAAAGTGCCACCTCCAGAAAGTTACACAATGTAAAGTCTGGGTTCAGTCCAGGGTCAGCTCTGAATTTAGTTCTGGTCCAAGTTTAGTCCTGTTTTAGTCCTCATATTCATGCAGACTGTAGTCTGTTACACCAGGACTTCACGTGTCCACTGTAATGCCCCCGGTGCTTTTCTGGCTCTTTCTCTGGGCCTCTGTGGTGTCAGGAGCCTGTTGTTAATGGATGGGGCCATGTTCCAAATTCAAACGCAAAACAACACGTCCTCGTCTGGTGTCATGACGACAGGGACTCTGCTCCAACCACATGTAACAGTTAGCCATAAGGTCAGGCGACAGTCTAAACACATGGCTTTAGAGTTTAGGGTTCCTATAGGCAACATTTTAACAGTGAAATGATGGAATACACAGTGGCAACAGTCAGAATTTTTCATAATTTAAAAAGTTTCAAAACTAGAGAATAACTTCAGCCATGTGTTCCACTCATATTTGTATCATTGGAAGAAAGAGATTAAAAAGAGTAAAGGGCTTTGGGATTAATTAACAGTGAAAAACCTTGAGCCCCACAACAGCCCCTTTCCTCATCTATGTTTTTCTTTACTGGAGATTATTAGAATGGTGCAGAATTTATTCACAGAAAATAAACAAAAAAGATAAAGCCTACAATGGTAGAAGAACAAAAGAAGAACAATACTACACTTTGTGTTACATTTTAGAATGAAAAGCGCTTTAGAAGTCGTTTAAGTTTTAGTTTTACAAATAAGTTTGTTACTACTACTACTACTACTACTACTACTACTACAATAAAACATTGTACAATGATTAATATAATTGACATGAATATGGTGTTAAGTGTTGCTGAGCATTTTCTAGATAAGTTCATATTTATTACACTGTAGTTCTCAAAATGATGTCAGCTGGTTTTATTACAGAACTAAAATGATTTAGGCCAGATGTGACTGGATGTAATGATAATAATTTATTAATAATTAGATAATTAATGAATTGATTAATTAATATCCATGAATGAGTGTGTCTCAGAGCGTGCCTCACTGTCAGAGCTGTGAGGAGAGAGGAGCAGATTGTCTTGTGGATTTAAGAGTTTAATCCCGTTTTGTTGAAGGAGATTATACCTCCAGCTCAGAGCTCAACCTCTGACCCCGCCCCTAACAGGTCCATGACTCCACCCACATCCCAGAACATAACTCCGCCCCTAACATGTCCATGACTCCACCCACAACCCAGAACATAACTCCGCCCCTAACATGTACATGACTCTGCCCACAACCCCGAACATGACCCCATCCGTGACCCCGCCTGGCCCTGATTGGCTGCTGTGGCTCCGATTACCCAGCATCCCTCAGGCCTAACAAGCTGAAATGGAATCATATAGAATGTATTAAAACAATGGATCAACATAACCCACACCACACTCCCGTACTGACAGTGGACCTTCACTTTTACTTAGGGTGGGTTGTAAAAAAAGTAAATAAATAATAATAATAATAATAAAATAATAATAATAATAACCAAATATTAAAGGTGCATTGTGTCACTTTTCAGGTGGAATAATTCATGATTTTCTCCATGGAGATGTTATTGCTTTGTCTGGAATATTTCACGGTATGCCATTAAACCTTTCTGTCTTCATGGAATCAAAACCAGACTCACAGCCAGTGTCTGTTTTTGTAGGAAGGTTTTGTAGGTTTTTGTAGGTATTTTTGAGCTATAAATCCACCTGTAATGTAATAAATATAAGGTAGAGTTGTTTATTGTCATACTATGGAACATTCCAACTAGAGCAGTGACATCCCCAAGCAGGTAACTTTTAAATACTAAAATTAGGATTAAAATTAGATACTTATTTCAAGAAGTGTTCATATTTAAAATTACATAAACAGTAGAAAATTCAACTTTTTCTGAATAGTTTTTACAGTTGTCTTGAACTATTAACTGAACACAAGTTAATATTAAAGATACTACTATTGATTTGTTCAAAATTATATTATTACAAAAAACAATATTCTTACAGTTGAAGTGCAGTGTCGTGCCAAAGGTTTTGTGATCTAAGGACAAGTTCAAATCATGTTTAACGGTTGAAATGGCTGCTCATTTTTCAGAAGTTTCAGAAGCATCTTAATAATATCAGTCTTTAGGTTTTAAGTGTGCGCTGAGCCTGCAACTGGTCACATGACTGAGAGCTTTAACTCACTGAGATAATGCGGCCCCTGTGTGTTAAGACCTGCAAACTACGCGACAGACTGGAGACACCAAAACACAATGACATGAACGTGATTGTAGGTATTATTTGGATATATAGTATCGGAGAGTTCACGTGTCCTGTGATTAAGGCGACCCGTCACTCAGTCGTTACAGGGAGCGACCAGCAGGAGGCGTGGCTGGGTTTAAAGTTGAAGTACACTTTATCCTCCCTGCAGGGAATTCAACCTCTGCATTTGACCCGTCCTTCAAAGCCGCTGGGACAACCTGTCAGGAGCATTTAATAGACACTGTATATATAAATGGACATGGCTAACCTGCTTGCACCCGCGTTCTAAACAGGAAATGAACATGGGGGTGCTTCCTGCTCCATCGACTCTGGCTCCAGTTGACTTTACATTGAAAAACTGTGGCTCCTCGCTCTGTAACTGCTGCTGTGAGCCTCGTCATTTTGGTCTTAAAATGTTCGTGTTAATCCACTCTGTGATTCTGGTGTAAAAAATATGAACATTAATAACGATGAGCTGCTCACTTTCATCATAGTCACTCCTACTGCCTGTTGATTGACAGCTTTGCTAAGTGCCCACTCCTTGCTAAACTAGAGGTGAGTGCAGTAAGGGACAGTGCTTCTTTGGTTGCTCTGATACTCACAGTCAGAATTCAAAATAGGGAACTTTGCTCCTAATTCGCCCTTATAACTGCTAGCCTCGGTGAGCTTCATTTAAGTGGAGCTGAAGGCTGTGGGTGAAGGCATCACTCACTTGGTCCACGTCTATGTGTGGGACCCATCTCCAGATCTTGAGCAAGTCTTGGTCAGGACTGTTCATTATACTACAGGTACAATATTTGACCTGCTGGACATGTTTGGGGTTGATGGAGAAAAGTCCAAAGAGGAAACCCACTCAGACACAGAGAGAACATGCAAACTCCACGCAGAAAGACCTGGGAGTCGAACCTGCAACCTTCATGTGTGGCCATACCGGCTTGTCAAAGCCTGATCCTGTCAGATCTCAGAAGCTCAGCAGGGTCGGGCCTGGTCAGGACTCGGAAAGGAGACCACTGGGAAAATCAGGTGCCACAGGGGGGCGCCAGTCACAACAACTGTCATTGTGTCCTTAGGCAAGGCACTTCACCTACATTACTGAGTATGAAAGTGGTGTGTGTGTGAGTGTTGGTGGTGGTGGGAGGGGCTGATGGCACAGAGTGACAGCCTCGCTTCTGCTTTCTGTCTGTCCCAGGGCAGCTGTGGCTACAATAGTAGTTTACCACCACCGGGTATGAAGTGAATGAAGAAGGAACTGTAAAGTGTTTTATAGTGAAGAAGCGGCAAGAAAAGCACTAAATAAAACTGATTTAGTATTAGCAGTAGTAGTAGTAGTATTAGTAGTAGTAGTAGTAGTAGTAGTATTAGCAGTAGTAGTAGTAGTAGTAGTAGTAGTAGTAGTATTAGTAGTAGTAGTAGTAGTAGTAGTAGTAGTAGTAGTAGTAGTAGTATAGTAGTATTAGTAGTAGTAGTAGTAGTAGTAGTATTAGTAGTAGTAGTAGTAGTATTAGTAGTAGTAGTAGTAGTAGTAGTAGTAGTAGTAGTAGTAGTAGTAGTAGTAGTATTAGTAGTAGTAGTATTAGTAGTAGTAGTAGTAGATGATGATTATTATAATATTGTGAGGCGAGAACATCAACCCCTCAGCCACTGTGCCGCCACCAGGAGGCGACATACTGCTGTTATACACAGAAAATACAGTTTTCAAGTTTTTACCGTCATATCTCGCGCCCTGGTTTGAATGAGTGTCTTTATAAACGTGTTTTCCTCGTCTTCCTCAGAGTGCCAGTGATGCTGACCAGCTTTATAGAAAGCCTGTTCTGCTGCCTGAGCTCCTCCAATGTGGTCGCTCCAGTCGAGTCGCTGGAGCCCTCTGCTGACGGGTATGAGTTTGTGGAGGTGAAACCGGGACGAGTGCTGCGTGTGCGCCATATCATTCCAGAGCGCCCCCTGGTGGAGGAGCCGAGTACACAGGGCGGCCTCGTCAGCTGCAAGAGGAAAATCACTGTGTACCGCAACGGACAGCTCTTCATCGAGAACCTGGGAGCAGGACTGGACAGTAAATACTAATACTCACAGTACTGTAACTGAGGAGATTTTTTTGGCTACTTATTTTAATTATAGACAATATACTCAATATTTTACTTTTACACATCACCAAAACAACAATTTCAATATTCACTTTTTTTGATTCTACATATACTTAGTTGCAGTAGAGAACATTTCTGGTCATTTCATAATTGTTATATAGGCTTGCTGCTTCTTTCTATTGATACTTTGCAGTGACATCACACTGGGGGTGTTCTACATGTACCTCTATGGTGGTGTGTTCAGCAGTTACCATGGAGACACAATTCACACATTAGCAAACACAGATTGTCTGAAAACTTAAGAAAAAATAGAAAATGGATTTAAACAGCACATTTTAAGAAAGTACATACAGTATACACGGGCAAAAGATTACTCAAGTAAAAGTAAAAGAATCACATCAAACCATCTACATAAGTAAAAGTATTAAAGTACCTGTTTAAAACTGTACTATAAGAGTAAAAAGTAAGTATTTTGTAGACATTTTTACAACAATTAAAGCATCAAATATAGTGATTTTGATCAAGATTTTCACAGATTTTAAAAGGATTCAATTGATTTGTTAATTTTTGTAGCTGTTTGTGTGATTTTGTGTGTTTGGTTTGATCAAAATTGGGACGATAAATCAAATTAAAAAATTGTCTCAGCCATTTCAGCAGGTCTCAAACCATAAAGAAAATGGTTGTGAAGTAAAAGATAAAAGTATTCACTGTAAAATGTACAGATACCTAAAAATTGCACTCAAGTATTGCACTTTTACTTTGTACTTTTTTCTTCCACCACTGATGTTGTTGTCCTTTTCAGGAGTTTGATTTTCAACAAAAAGGTGAAAGTGACTAAATCAAAACTGTTAATGCGTGTACTTTTATGCATGTACAGAGAGACTTATGCATCAGCCTCAAACACAGACAAGCCTCTAGTTAACGTACATCCAGAGGAAATCTTAATGGCATCACCAACACACAAAACTCCACCTCATCTCCTGCACTGACAAAGGAGCTGCACTTGATTTTTACTTCAAAACGTGTACACATTGTCAGTCCTGTGTGTGTTCAGGGGAAAGAGCGAGCGCCGAACTCAAACGTAACGGAGACGCAGAAGCAAACATCTCAGTGGAGGTGGAGCTGACGGACGAGAGAACCGCCCCCACTCTGAGCCTCCCCGATGCCCACACAGACTCTGCCAAGGAGGGGGCAGAGGGGGGAGGAGACGCACAGGTAACACTGTCAGAGGTGTCACATGTTACACTGTTGTGAGAAGAAACGTCACAATTTAACACCTACACATGATTATTGATGAACAAACTAAACTTCCCTGACCAGCCAGTCTCTTCTACATTCAGTTCGACCCGGACCATAGAGCGTGAAAATCCTCCGTCCAGACTTGTATCTGTATCACGTGTCTCTCAAATGCAGAAGTTATCTCCTCTTCAAAAGTCTAGTAACATTCAGAACTAAATATATAACTTATTTTATCTCAGTTAAATAAAAATTTGGTGCTACGATTGTTGATTCTGTAAAAAGTCTCAGTTTAGTTTTTCATTTATTCATTTTTATTATTATTTATTATTATTATTTTTAAATTTTGAAGGAGCAAGTGTCTCTGTGACTGGTTAATCCACCTGTAAGTCACCCCTGCTGAGGACACAGCACCAGATCCACTTGTCTGTGCGACGTTTTGTCAAACTGTGTGGTTTTTGGTCACTGGCTGTGTTTACGTGCTTACCAAAAATTAGATCGTAATCTGATTTTTGGAGTAATCAGATTACTGAAGTGTTGTGTAAACAGAGAGATCTGATTTCTCTCTGATAGTTCACTGTACAGGTTTTGACAAGAAAATGATGTAAAAAGGGCAAACTAACAAAGACAAACATGAAAAAGAAAATGTTTTTAGAAGTTAATTTTGAATGAACTCTACTTTGTGTACTTTGTGATAAACTGACAAAACATCAAGTGTTTTCATGATCTACTCTGCACTGGCTTTAGTTCAGTATCTCATACATACAGTATTTGTGATAAAAGTTCTTACTGATGATTAGAAATGACTGAATATCGGACTCAATAAAAACAGCCCTAGTTGAAATGACCTTTTTTTCTTCTAAAATTCTAACAATTATCTTTAAGTTTTTATGATTATATTAGATGTGAATGAGGTCATTGCCCTTTTCAATGGATATTTTATTTTATTATTTTTAACATCATCCTCCCAGTGAATACAGATGGAAATTAGGAATTGTATTGATGATTACATTAAACACTAAACACTGTGACCTGGATTTATCAATGAACCTTTTAACCTTCACCTCCACAGGTAAACGATCAGAGCCTGCAGCCCAAACATCGCCGGAGGAAACCTAAACGCACCATCATCATCGACTGTGAGCGGAGGGTGTCTGCGTGTAAAGGCACTCACCCTGACGTGGCTCTGTTCTTCGTGCACGGGGTGGGGGGCTCTCTGGATATTTGGGGGTCTCAGCTGGACTTCTTCTCACGCCTGGGCTACGAGGTCATCGCCCCGGACCTGGCGGGACACGGGGCCAGCTCCGCCCCCCAGGTCCCCGCCGCCTACACGTTCTACGCCCTCGCCGAAGACATCAGAATCATCTTCAAGAGATACGCCAAGAAGAGGAACGTGCTCATAGGGCACTCGTACGGGTAAAACCACAGAAACACAGGGATTTAACAAACAATGACACAATGTGAATCATTTTATATTTTTTGGCAAGTTCTGGCCCATTTTCATTTGGAAAATGCAATAGAAAATCTAGATCAATCAAAGTCAGGAAGATATAATACACTACAGGTGCTATTTTTGAGCAGATTCTGACCAAAAATAATACATTTCTTCAGAGTCACATACAAATGTTCATAATTTACAATCATATTCAAAATATAACCTCAGTTGGGACTCATAACAATAAAACACAGAGAAAGAAATTGTATTTATCTGTGAATAATTTGACATTTATGGTCCCCAGAGTCTCGTTCTGTACGTTCCTGGCCCATGAGTATCCAGACCAGATCCATAAAATGGTGATGATAAATGGAGGAGGTCCCACAGCTCTGGAGCCCAGCCTCTGCTCCATCTTCAACCTGCCCTCCTGTGTGCTGCACTGTCTGTCTCCTCTGCTCTCCTGGAGCTTCCTCAAGTAAGGTCCACAAAGCACTCGCTCTGGTTTTAATAAGAGTGTGACACTGACGCTCAGCTTTTGGTGGGCACTTCTGGTTCTAGGTTCTGGCTCTTCTGGAACTAATCACCAAATCTCCTCTTAAATCTGTATATAGTGTTTAAATCACATTCTCCACTGGTTCTTGTCTCTTTTTGGCAATTGTTGTACAAATTAGGTAAACTTTTGCAACTTTGTGTTAGAAAAAAACTGAGTGTGTTGTCTCCAGTGGCCACTGCAATTCCAAGTACTCCGTGACGTCACACAGAACTGCCCTGATTACAGCCAGGAATTTCTGATACAAACACTTGGCTGCATGAGCGGAGTTTAAAGTGTGGATACCTGTTAGACCAATCGCACGGTTTCTTATCACCAGACCCCGCCCACTCACTCTTTTCTTTAATCCTCAGATGCTTCTCAGTTTAGCATCTTTATTTGAAAAAAATAAAAAATAAATTGCTCCATGTTTTACTATTGAGCTATCATATTTTTACAGCTATTGTTCCACTCTTTCTGTCTAAAATCCTGTACTTGTGCTTCTCAGGGCTGGGTTTGCACGTCAGGGGTCGAAGGAGAAGCAGCTGTTGCGTGACAATAACGCCTTTAACATCTCCTCTCTGGTGCTGAGGGCCATGATGAGCGGACAGTACTGGCCTGAGGGAGACGAGGTGTACCACGCAGAAATCACCACGCCCACTCTGCTCGTGCACGGCATGCACGACAAGTTTGTGCCCGTGGAGGAGGACCAGCGCATGGCAGAGGTCAGCAGACTGATGGACAACTTCACTCAATGATTACACACTATGACTGTGTCTGATGTCCACACTATTCTCTACTTATGCCACTATAGAGGAGTCACACCATTTTAGTTGTGTCTAAATGTCCAGTTGGTAAAAAAGTTGTGCATTCAAAATTTCCCACAATGCACCTTGAAAAGCAGCGGACATCGGTGGTCACGAGATCAGTCAAAGAGTGCAGGTTTATGTAGTAAATGAAGGGTTAGGGACTAGGGTGGTCATTCGGACACAGCATATATTTACAAAACCATCAGACACATACTGTAGTATTTGTGTCATTTACTTATGTAAAACCAAAAGGTGAAATCTCAAAGGGCAAAAATACTCCAGAGAGGTCCTTTGTGTTTTATAGTGCATTTACCTCCACCAGGTGGAGCTTTCCACTAGGGCCTGACCGATATATCAGTTAACCGATATTATCGACCGTTATGTGCGCTTGGAGACATATCGGCTATTGGCCTAAATTTTGCCGATCTGGGCCGATAGTCCACATGGGCATGTTATACCTCGTAGTAAAGTTTAGACTCTCTATATTCTGTCTATTTAATCTAATTTACAGACAGATAAATGTCCTTATATGTGGTGCCGTATCAATATTTACTGAGGCGCTGCTTTAAATGCTCTTGTATCTGATCCACAATACTGACCGTAAGTAAAAGTGAACTTCAACGTGGTCTAGAACAGAAACAAAACTACTCTTTGTTTTTATCAAACTTATTAGCGCAGACTTGTGATCTGAGAGGAGCCTGTGTGAGCTCTGAGTGTCGCAAATGTGTCAGTTTTGAAGCGACTGTTGGTCTAGCTCTTAGCTGCTGTAGCATAAACATAACATAAACATGTTTTCTTACACTGGCCTAGAGTAAAGTGTCTATAGTGTCTGCACATGTGACTGGACCTGCACTGATATTTAAATGAGCTGTGAATAGAGGTGTGAATGATCCACATTTATGTGTCATTAATTACCGTGCCACACACATTTAACACTAAAGGCTGATAGTGGTCGTTTTTACTGACTTTCTTTACTGGTTAGAATGTGATGCAAAAATCCCATTAGACCGACCTGCTGTCTTTAAATATGACATAAAGAGACAGAATAACAATAAATGACACCTAAACAAACTAAACTAAATTTCAGTCCAGTAGAGCCAGACCTAAGTTTTATATTCAGTTGAAGATTTATAGTGAATTTTTACATCACTAAATATATTGTTTTTTATATCAGCACCTCCAACTCTCATTTTATCTGCTGCAAAAAATCCATATTGGCCGGGCCCCACTTTCCACATAACAGTTCTCTATAAACATATAAAAACATGTACACAGCATCTTCACAAACCTGATGCAAAGTGCAGTATTTTCATGAGGGTTGCACGCTGACTGTGTTGTGATAGTGCTCTGAAGGGGGAGTGACCTGGAGAGCAAAGGGAGTGAAACTTATAAAACATGTTCATATTTTGTTTTCATCAACAATAAAAGTTAATGACGTGGTGATCTAAATATCATGAGTTAGACATTAATACCCCACAGAAGTCAAAGCGTCCTCATGAGCCTGTCCTGCTGTTGTGTTCAGATCCTGCTCATGGCGTTCCTGAAGGTCCTGGAGGACGGCAGTCACATGGTGATGATGGAGTGCCCGGAGACAGTGAACACTCTGCTCTATGAGTTCCTCTTGTGGGAGCCAGCCTCTCCTCAACCCTCCAAATCCACCACCAAGGGCCGCCCCGAGACCGCCAGGGCCCCCGACTCTGCCAGACCTGTGCCAGACGACCGTCCCTCCACCGCACGACCCGCCTCCAACACCAACTCATAGCACTTCTGAAAGGAAAGACTCCATTTCAGGTTCTCATCTGCTGCTCCTGGAGTTACCACAGCGCACTGCCCGCATGGTGATTCTGCAGATTTTTATGCCAGATGCCCTTCCGGTGACATCCAGCCTGTACTGTGACTGAAGGAGGTCATGTGGGTGAAGTGTTTTGCCCAAAGACACACTGATAAGGACTCAGGTGAGATTTGAGCCAAACCAAACTGTGGGGAAAAGTTGGATGGATATAGGGTGTTTCCCAGTTGCCAGGATCCTCGGCTTCTGAACCACGGACAGATCCTCGTCATTAGACGCCAAGTGCTGTTCCAATTTCCCCAAAGCCCTCATGTCCTTGACTACATCAGAGCATTTGAAATTGCCCACAATGCACTGCAACTTCATTTTGTACAAACTTTATCTAAGCAGTAAAATGCATTTTAATATAAATTTTAAAATAAAACAAAGCTCATTCTGCAATAAAAAAAAACAATTGCTGCATATCACAGTATTATCAGATCAAATGAATTCAAATCAGGATAAATGCAGCAAAATCTCTAAAGAACAGGATTGAGAACACAGTTAAACTATCACCTGAAAATATGTCAACCTGTGTATATATTTCTTTAGGCTAATCAGCCCAAACAACTCAATAACACATGATTCACTCAGCCTTTTATTCACATGTTTTAATGTCTGTGACACATACAAACACCTCTATAAACATTTCATATTTGCAGAAGCATTGACGTTTATTAAAACAAAGTTTTATGGTGTTTGATCTGGTCATGTGACAGGGCACAGTCGCTCCCTCTGGAGCTTGTTCCACGTGCGCTCCAGGAGCTGTGAGCAGGACACTTGGCTCTGCTTCAGTGGAGAAGACTCTGGAGGAGTGTTACAGAGTGTTACAGAGTGTTACAGAGTGGTCTTTGGAGGAAGGATCCTGGGAATTGAGAAACAGCCATTGTTTTTCCTGTTGGCGAAGACTAAAGAAAGTTTGCACCAAGAATGAACCATCAGTGCCTCAACTTTCCACAAAACTTATTAGTAAAGATACAAACTGTTTCAGGCATTTTAAAGTCCTTCACAGGTGTGTCGCCTCAGGTTAGAAACAAACACTCAACACTCACAACACTTTGGTGGTGATAAAACACCTATTTTTTATTGATACCAAAACCAATACTGGAAGTTAAGTTTAATGTGTGAGTAAATATGAAACCAAAAGTCTTATGTCCACAAATATGAACTCATCAATCATTCAGTATCACAGCTGAAACTGAAACTTTATTAATCAATCTACAGATTTGCACTAAATGAATGTGTAGCATCACACACACACAACACTTGGTTTCTTGCAACTGCTGTTTTTATTTATTTATTTATTTATTTATTTTGTATTACTATTATTATGTTTTTCTTTCTGGTAAACAAATATTTTCTGCTTCAAACCAAACGTTTGTGGTTTTGAACAGATCAGCAGGAGCTGTTTAAAAAATTCCAACCTCATGACAGTGCATCTTTAGTGAATGATTTGATCTGTTATATCAAATATCAGTATTTTCATTCCATCATAAAACACTGACACACACATTGTTTCATTTGCTCAGTAAATTCTATGGGAAATTAGATTATATAGTTGAAAATAGAAGCTTGTTCCTTATGTAAAATATTTGAGTGTCATATTTCTCTTGGGGCCAAAAAGATAATTCAGTGTGTCCTATAACAGCTAATCTGGAGTCAAAATATAATTTATTACATCAATTCAAACTACAAAATGTGTCTCATCTGAACAGAGTTTTTAAGTGCGTCTGATCTGGTTTTGATGATTCTTTCATTTCTGCTTAATTTGGTGAGATTATAATTATTGTAAAATATAAATTATAGTTTTACATCAATCAAGAAGCAGTTCAGCACAATTTACACAAGAAACATATTTTTTGATACTTCAAACATGATTTCAACAAAATAAATGTGTTTTCTTATTATTTTTTTTATAAATGATATATTATTTTCGGTGGACATTAGAGGAGTTTTGGCCCAGTGCACAAAGGCTGCGTCTCATTTCTCTTTCCTCGCTTCCTTCTCCTTGATTCTGCAGGAAGTGAGAGAGAGGATCTAAACTCCTCACTGAGACCAATAAAGTTTGATTCTTTTCTCTGATGTGTGCTCCTGAAGCTTCCCTCAGGTTTACTCCTTCATCCTGTGGTTTTCTTTGGGAAAACACTTAAATGGTAAATGGTCACATTTTTATATAGCACTTTTCCACCTTCAAGGCTCAAAGCACAGTTAATATGACGCTTGAGACATCTGACATCTGAGAAATGCAGGATCGAGGAGAGGAATCCTGGAGAAGGAAGCGAGGAAAGAGAAATGAGACGCGGCCAGTGTGGCTGTAGTTACTCAAGAGTGATGACGTGATTTCCAACCATGAAGTAAAATTAAAAACCTAAAAACTGGCCAAGCTGGACATAATATATTTTTTCTATTTTAGTAAAACCTTAAATATAATGATCTTAAGTGTGTTTTAGTCAAATGAGTAGTCTAACCTCAGGTTAGACTCTACTTAAATCAGTTATTTCACTGAGCCCCAACTCAAACTGTACAACCAGTTCACAGCTCAGGATTCATGTTCACACACTGTACAAAACTAGCCAGGCTGGTGCCACCTAGTGCCTCCGCTCAATTTAATGTCTCTCCAGTGACTAGGTCAGGAATCAGAATACACTAGATGGTTTGCAAAAACACAGGAAGTGTGAGTTCGGGCACCAGCCAATCAGTGAAGAGTCATATATTCTGTGTTGTCAAAAGTTCCCGAGATCGAGGATTTAAAACCGGAACAAAGAGAATGTTTGCTGAATTTTATCAAGGGGAAAGACGTTATTGTCCTTCTTCCTACAGGATTTGGATAAACCTTAATATGTCATTTAGCTCTGTTAGCGACGCATTACATACGTCACGACCAAAATAGCAGCGACTGGTTAAAATAAAAAGTACCCGCCTACCGTTGAGCAAACAAATTCTAACACTGCAAGGTCAGACGGTTTCTACGAAGTGAAACCGGCTGATAAATCAGGCTAATATGAAACTAATTCAACGGAGTGAAACCCTCACGAGAGGCGACTGGATTCATTTTGAATGTATTCATTTGGAGGATAAGCCTCTTGAGATGTCTCGCCATCTCATTTTCGATCAGGATTCATCAGTTCTCGTTATACTGTGTTTACTACACGAAGCACGACATATTATTAAGACAAAACTCGGCCTGATCCCAAAAACAGTCACACAAGTGAAAAATCGGTTCAAAAAGTACCAAAAATTGCTCAGTGTACGCCCGGTATAAAGGTGCATTATGTAACTTTTCTGTTGGAGGGTCTGTCAACAGCTTTACTTCATGGAGATGTTATTTCTTTGTCTGGAATGGTTCACAGTATGACATTAACCTTTCTATTTTCACCAGACCAAGGTACAGACCAAGTTACAGGTCAGATCTGTGGAGAGGCGACCCCGCTCACAGTCAGAATGTCTGTTTTTTGAGGTATTTTTGAGATATAAAACCATTTGTAACTGAATAAATGAAATAAAGTAGAGCTGTTTTATGTCACACTGTGGAACATTCCAGACAGAGCATTGACGTATCCATAGAAACAAGCAGGTGATGGACCCTCAACAAAAAAGTTACACAGTGTACAGTTAAGTTCATCCAAAGTCACAGTATGATCATATTGTCCAGCCCAAACTGTAGCGTCTCAACACGATGAAAGATTATAAATATTTGAAATGTATTTGGAACTTTTCTATAAGTACATTTGACATATATTTTTTTTATTACACTGCTTATTTATTTATCATAATTGACTTAATGATGTGTGTACTGTGTAGCTTCTCCATCCTGGTCTGTTTGTTCTGTGTCTTAAGCAGTTTTTGCCTTTAAAACGTGTCATAGGAGCAGAACAGGAATAAACCAAATAAAAACACATTTCCATCCAGCGTCGTCTTTAAACATTTATTTCTGGTTCAAAAGAAGATGGTACAGCTCTGGACAGGTCAGAAAAATAATATTTACACCAGTGGCTATAGAATCTTTTCAAACTTTAATTATGGCAACGCAATAATTGAGTGAAACTGCATATGAGAAATGGTATAAGATCATACTCCTGCTGTTCATGTTTTATGAAAGGTTCCTCCAAACATCTAAAAAAACAACAACATATCTTCCAACTTTTATCTTCCAACTCATGTGACAATGAAATATTTCCAATTCTGAGCTAAAAAAATAATAAATAAAAGGAATAAATCTACTCAAAAATAGCTAAAAGTATGTTTAAATACAAAATTTTAAATGTAAAAGTAAATTCAGAGGTGGCCTGAAATACCAACATTAAAGATGCACTGCGTAATTTTTCTGGTGAAGGACTGGCCACCTGTTGATTTCCATGGAGATGATATTGCTTTGCCTAGAATGTTTCACAGCATGGCATTAACCTGGCATCTCCATGGAGACCTTCTCAGGTGACAGATCAGCTCTAGGTGAGGCGAGCACGTCTGCATGTGTCCAGGGTATTTGTTTAGCAATAATGAAATAAATACAAGACGGATATGTTTAATGCCACACTATGGAACATTGGTAAATGGTCATATTTTTATGCAGCGCTTTTCCACTTTCAAGCACTCAAAGTCTTTTACATCAGACAGGGTTCCCACTCTTTTTCACTGACACATTTCATTTTTTCTATGACTTTTTCAAGTGAATTTTCCATGACTTTACAGCACCTACATGTGTAGAATTGATCAGACTTTTAGATCTAAATATGAAACATTTACTCTTTCCACTCACTTTATGGTTTGGGATTATAGTTTTTGAACATTCAAAATCCTGTCAGTGCATTTAATGTCGCCTCTTTTAAACAAAAGGTGCAGACGTTCAGAAATAATCAGAAGAGTCTAATGAAAACTTAGAGATACTAAAATTCCATGACTTTTCCAAAACTTCATTGAATTTATAAAATTCCATAACTTTACAGGCCTTGAAAATGACATTTTCAATTTCCATGACTTTTTCAGGATTTCTATGACCGTGGGAACCCTTATCAAAGAAACACTCACACACACACACACACACACACACACACACACACACACACACACACACACACACTAGCGGTGAGGTGTGAGGTGGGTAAAGTGTCTTGCCCAAAGACACAACAACATTATTCATCTGTGGGAGGAGAGGGATTCAAACTGCCAACGTTTGGATCATTGGACAAACACTCGACCAACTGAGATACTGTCATCCATTCTAGGCAAAGCCCTAACGTCTCCATGGAAACCAGAAAGAAAAGTTACAGAATGCCCTTTAAGTTGAATATAGATGTTATTTTACATTTTATCTAGATCTGAGCAGCTTTGACATTTAGACATTAATACCTAAATTATTTGACAAATCTAATGTACAAAACTACTGAAATTAGATTCAAAAATACAGAATTCTTGTCATATTGTTAAATTGCGCATTTTAAAAAAGCGATGAGACCCAAACCACAAAGTTTGACAACAGCAACCACAACACTTGTATAAATTATGACCTATATCTTTTAAGGACACTTTGAAAAACTCTTTAACAAAATAATCCATACTGTCTTTACAATAATAAAATATCAAAAAAGCAAGCAAAAGTATCACTTCATCATAATTACATCTTCACTAGCCTTAATAAAGCACCAACAAAGACTCATCACAATCAATCAGGCTTAACTACTTAAAGGTGCACTGTGTAACTTTTCTGGTGGGGTCTATTATCTATCGTCATGGAAACCAAACCAGACCAAGTTGCAGGTCAGATCTGTGGAAAGGCGACCCCGCTCACAGTCAGAATGTCTGTTTTTCTAGGTATTTTTGAGCTTTACCCACCTGGAATTGAATAAACGTAAAGTAGAGCTGTTTAATGTCACACTGTGGAACATTCCAGGTAGAACAACAGGCAGGTGACAGACCCTCCACCAGAAAGTTACACAATACAGCTTTAATTAAGGGGTTAGGTTATTAAGTAGTTACTGAGTTTTGCAAATTAAGTCTTTGTTCATACTTGTTTAAGACTGTAAAAAGAGTAGTTAATCTAAGTGTTACAGCATCGTTTTTGGTTCCTTCTTTGGGCCTTCACACTTCTGCTGTGACTAAGGGGGAGGTGCTAGTGTCCTCTCCGGGCTTCTCCTCTGTGGGCTCCTGTTTGTCGGTGAGTGGCTCCTTCTCCTGGTCGGTGGCGGTAGCGGCGCTCTCCTGCTCGCTGGCTTTGGGCTCCGCGGTTTTAGTTTCGTCGATGATCTCCACCGAGTTGGCTGCAGAGGCCGGTGGTGCCTTCAGGTCCCCGTTCTGCACAGGAAAAGTGGCCTCCAGCATGTCGTACAGGAACTGATACTGCTCCTGTTAACAGAAAAATAAAGATGGTAAATTAACTGAAGCAAATCTTGAGATGTCCAGGGCTAAAACACTATCACCAAGTTCATAAAACAACTGAATTTACGAAGATCACAAAGCCCTGAAGATGCTGCCTGGTTGGTGGAGAAACATTATCTGCAAAAGCTTCCTAATTAGTTGTTTTGTTTTGATGAACTTGTGATAATAAAGATGGTAAAACTACTGTCAAGGTTATTTTGACATTGACATTGACTCTTTCTGTTGAAAAAAATCGAGAATCATTTCCTGTAATTTATTGACAAATCAAGTGTCATTTCCTATGTTGCATCATGATAAAGTGTGGTGTGGTATTAAACCTTTCTATCATCATGGAGACCAAACCAGACCAAGTTACAGGTCAGATCTGTGGAGAGGCGACCCCGCTCACAGTCAGAATGTCTGTTTTCTGAGGTTTTTTCAAGCTACAAAACCACATGTAATTGAATAAATGTAACATAGAGCTGTTTAATGTCACACTGTGGAACTTTCCAGGCAGAGCAATGACATTTCCAGATCTGGGAATCGGCATCATCAGCCTTTTAATAATCACCACTAATCACATCCACACCACGTACAGCAGGGGTCTCCAACCTGTAGCTACCAGTAGTTCTCCACCTCCTTCCAAGTGGCTCGCCAAAGGATTTCTGTATTCTGTGTATCATATGTGTTGTGGATAATAAGTCAAATTTTTGTACACAGATAAATGAACAATGGTTTATATTTTTATAAGCATCTAACAGTTCCTCGTGTCAGCTTTGACGTGGCTCTTATTTACTCAGTTTCTTTGCGACTGCTGAAGTTAGCAGCTCTCTGGCATTTTGGTTTTGTAAAGGAGCTCACAGAACAAAGGTTGGAGTCTCCTGACATACAGTATACGTGGGAGGGGTGTGGGAAGTGTCTTGCTCAAGGACACAGTGACAGGCAACATGCTCTGGTCCTAGTGGGATTCAAACCACTAACCTTCAAGAAAAATAGATCTAACAGTGGAATACGGATTTTTCTTAAAAACAGGAACTATTGTTGTTTGAATTAAGTGCAAAGAGTTTTTTGTTTTTGTTTTTTTCATATCTTAAGTGAAGCAAAGATGTATTTTCATATTTTAGGTACAAAAATTCTTGTTCCAAGTGAAATTTAAAAAAATTAAAAAAAAAACTTTCTTAATTCAAGTCATCTTATAGTTTTTGCAGTGAAGGATTTCAAAAACTACAGTATTTCCACATTGCCACATTATTACCACATAAGAGCATATTTAAATATTTACACTCTAGTCTAATCAATATTTATTCATTTATTTTTATAAGGGAAGAAAACCTTTATAAAATGGCTTAAAGTTCAACAAAAATGTACATAATAGATGACATATAAAGATGCACTGTGTAACTTTTCTGGTGAGGGCTCTGCCAGCTGCTTGGACTAAACAAGCAGGTGAACCCATCAGAGGAAGAAATGCCAGATGTATAAGTTTAAAGCAATACAGTGGAACATTCCAGAGCAGTAACATCTCTGAGAACGAGCAGGTGGCAAACCCTTCACAAAAAAAGTTCCACGGTGCACCTTTATCCACAGTTTGCCATAGTAACCCCTCTCCCTCCACAGCCCCAGAGCCTGTCCTCACCAGAGTGGAGATCATGTTCCCTCTCTCTTTACGCAGAGTTTTCACCACTTGGAAAACGTCCACCAGCTTCTCTGTGTTTGCGCTGTCCAGCAGGTTCCACAGCGCCACCAGCAGGCCAGAGCGGCTAGAGCCATCACTGAAAAACAAAACAGCACAAAATAAGTCCCTTTTATTCAGTTATATACTCTTTAAATAAAAACCTAGTACCTATCTAAGAGTAGTTTCAAAAAAATACTAGTAATAGTCATTTATACAGTATCATATACAAGAGAATGATCCTGCCTGATGTTCTGATTGTGGTGCTTCTGTATTCAGATCAAACCATTCTGTTTGACATGATTATCACAAACAGCACTGTTCTGAGGGAATGGAAGACCACAACACCTGCCTGTTTCCATGAATGGTTAAACGACAGGATATCTTGTTTGTGTTTTGAAGAAAAAGGGGGTGGGGGTAGATAAGCATTGCTTCTCCCCACTCCTTTTTCGGAACAATTGATTTTTTTTCTTTTTATTTCTATTTGTGGATATTATAGTTGTGATGAGCAATGTAAAATAATAGTCTTTATGTATCTGTTGATTATTTCATATGTAATTTATCATTTACTGTATGATTATGCAATTTATTATTTATGGAAACATCCAAAATAAACTTTTTATCATTATCATTATCAAAATTCGGTACAATCTCTTGGACCAGCGAGATATATTTATTTACATATGTGCACTGGCACATAGTGTTTGTTTGTTTGTGGAAACCAAATAAATATTATACTGAAAAAATAATTCACAGTAATTAGTTTAATCTACCAATTACTAATTACTAATACTTTTATTTCTGATTATGTGAAAATAAAAAGTTAAAGCTATACTTTGGAACATTTTCACATGGAGATAAATGTGTTTCATGCCAAACTATGGAATATTTTCTTTAAAAGATCAACATTTTCATTGAACCAAGCGAGTCAGATAAGAGTCAGGTTTATGGAGATGTTTTTCTGTGTTTTTCTGCACAATAAACACCACCAAAATGAAAAAAAGTAAGTACGTTTTAAGAATGGTCAGAATCATGTCTTACTTGCAGTGAACCAGAGCTGGAGAGACTCGGAGTGTTTTGCTGTCTCCACATTTGCTCCTGACCTCCTTCAGCATGTCCATCAGGTCCTGGGGCTTCTCCGGTAACTCTCCCTCTCCCCACTTCAGGAACTGGAAATGTCTGACCGCTCGGCCTTCTTTCCTCTGTGGACCAGGGAGGCACAGTTAAAGGCACAGTTAAAGGCACACTATGTCACTTTTCTGGTTATGGTCTGCCAGCTGCTTGTCTCTATGGAGATGTTTGTGATGTTGTTGTTATATCTCCAGTGTGAGAGTTACAAGGCAGATCTGGTGGGAGAACTTTGCTCACATGCATTGAGAATATCTGCTCTGAGGAATACATGCAAGAATGCCATACTGTGGAACATTCCAGGCAAAGAAATAACATCTCCGTGGAGACAAGCAGGTGGTGGACCCCCCTATACATTTAAATAATTCATATTATGAGGAAAAGTGAAAACTGAAAGGTAAATGTGTTGGTATTGTTGTTGATTTTCAGTTGTGTACAGTGCCATCATGTGGTCACTTCAGGTACTTCAGCTGAGAGGGATTGTGATTTTTTTGAACAGAAACTTTCTATTTATGATGGTTGGTTCATCATAAGGCATCATAACATCTAAACTAACTCAAAATGTATAGTAAAATTTGCCTTTAAGCTGTAAAATGCAAATGTGCTGATCTGCTTTATGTTTAATATTTCTGTAATTACTCGGTCTATCCACATGAAACAACTTCTACTTATTTCTAAAACACTACTTATTTGTCTAAAACACAGATACAATCATTATATTAAAGATTTTTGTAAAAACACTCACATTCTTTTTTTCCATTTGGCATTTTTTAGGTTTAAAATTGTACTTTAAGGTTGGAAATCATGACATCACCCTAGGCAATTTCACAAATGTACTGTTACCTAGAAAAACTCCTTTAATGCACACAGAAGTTACTATCTGACACATAGCATAAGAAAACACCTTGATTTTGTTTAAATTGTGTTTAAAGTATCAGAAAAAACATGTTTCTTGTGTTTTCTGTGCTGCCAAACTTTTGGACAGAATTTTCCCAGTGGACTCTCCACTTCCTGTAATTTTCAACATATTTTTCAACTTAAGCTTGGAATTTAATATTTTATTACTTATTTTTTTCTACTGTATTTTGCATTGTACATATAGATTATAATACTAATTTGACAGGCAGGTCCCTCTTGCTGTTTTTTATTTATTTATTTATTTTTATTTTGCTTATTTAGAATGTATTATTACCATTTATATGTTTTTCTCTTTATTATTATATTATATTGTGATGTGTGAGCTACTGTGTCCAAATCATTTCCCTTGTGGATCAATAAAGTTTGTCTAAGTCTAAGTCAAACTTTTCTTCACAAATTGCTTCTTAATTGGTGTAAAACTATTTTCACAACAGTTATAACCCATCAAATGAAGTCAAAATCAGGTAAATGTTTCAGAGTTAGAACATGTGTTGGATCAGACAGAGGGTCCAACAGTAAGAGGGCGTTTGTTTCGCTCACCTTCACGTGGCGGATGTTGATGGTGCGGCTCACGAAAACTGGAGTAATTTCTGTAGACGTCACCTCCACCTCCACATCTACGTACGTGGTTTTCTCTTTGGGCCAGTATACGCACTCCTGAGAAGAAAAGAAACATTTAAAGAGACTATTTTCTATTCACAAAGCACAATCAGCTCACACGAGTCTCTCATTTGCGTTGCCAGTTTCACCGCTGAAATCCAGAGTGTTTAAACCTAAAATGTCTCTCTCTGATCGGAACGGTCTCTCCCTAAACCCCAGCACATGCACCAGTCATGAGTCAGTGGTAGTGCAGCCTCTGCAGCTCAGGGAGGGAATTCTGGAGGTTCTGAGCTTCACATGTGTCTCTATCTGCAGGTGAAGGCTCTGGCAACTCATTTTTAATTATGATTGTAGAAACTTTTTTAAACCAGTAAGTGCACAATCTACGAACTCTACATTGACAACAAGACAACAAAAAGTCATACACTTTGATACACACAAAAAAAAGATTATTGCGGACAAGATCTCTGAAGAGTTCGAAATGAAATGTGGCTTAAACAACACAAAAACATAATGAATTAAGTAAACATGGACTTCGGGAACACCTCAGGAGCTGTTGTACCCTGCTGCCACTCTCTCCAGTGGCTCAGGGTGTGAAATGAATTAAATATGAACATAAACATGTAAATATCTGCCGCTGTATAATTCTCATCTTGCGTTTGGTTTGTGTTACCTTGTCTTCCTCGGACAGCATGATGACGGAGGACACTTTCTTCTGATGAACCATGAGCCAAAAGTCGGCAGTCGTGTCTGACACAGGAGTCTGAGCGGTGATGAAGCAGCGGGAGCCCCAGTAACCCTGTGAGGAGAAAGTGCAATGCTTTAGTCGAAAACAGCAGCTTTATAATAATTAACCCTCCTGGCCAGTCAGAAACACACACAGATAGTGATTGACAGGCCTGACGTGGCGTGATGGTGGCTTATGGAAACTGGGAAAGATAAAGCAGAGAAGTGAGAAACAGCTTGGAAGCACTAAAAACTAAAACTGTATCTGAAGTAATGATACGAGAATATTGAGAGGAGACTGGAGCGTTCCTGGTGTTGAATAACCTAGTCAGACTTTCGTGTTTTCCATATAAAGAATTTCAGTGTGGTGTTGATGAGCAGAGGTGAAACTTCCTCCATTTTAGGAAACATATTTTGCAAGTGCATTTCTAATGTAATGGTTTTGGTGAACCACACTGACTGACTTCTCTTTTTTGACATACTTCTGAGAAAATGTACTACCTATATGTTCTATTTACCTTATTCAGTTCTTTAAGGAAAGTTTTGCCACTAAAATCTGACAGAAAGCAGCTTGATTTGTGTAAAATGGTTACTGTTCATGTGACCAACAAGTCAATACCTGCAAATATTCAAAGAGTGTTTGAGATTAGAACAAGCCACTAAAATTTAAAAGGAACCTACATGTTTAAAAAGAACAGATTCAGAACCAAGATTATGGAGCAAAGCGTCGCTGTGAAAGAAGTTCACTTATGGAATAGACTTGACAAAGAAATCAAAGAATCAAGTACAATGATGACATTTAAAAACACATAAAATCAAATACAATGTGTATGTATGAAAAAGAAAACTAAGTTCTTGTGCATAAAAGTGAGGATTTCTGTTTGCAGTTGATCAGTAATTGTGCCTGAACTGATTTGGAATGTTTACTGACCATTGGTGTTGATGTTTTGTCTTGAAAAAGCAAAGGGGGGCAGAGAACATGAGATTTTTTTCTTCTTTCTGCTTCTTTTGTGTCTGATGTTGTGACACTGTCAGTGTCTTTTTATACTTTATGAATGAAATAAATAAATAAAAATAAAAATATATATTTTAAATAGCTTTAAAATACTGTAGCTTTGTGCAGAGGCGGTGCTATCATTAGGCCAAAGCAGGCAGCTGCCAAGGGCCCCCAAACCTCAGTGTCACTAATGGCTGAGGCCTCAGAGCTTGGGATGTAACAGTAACCGAAATATCATGATATCGTATCGTCAAAGTTCTCACAATAATATCGTGGATCATCACAATATATCAAATTACAAGAGTCTTTGTTTAAATGAAGAGTTATGGTGCAGTAACAGCTAAAAAACGACAGAGAACTACATAGACCATGATCCTTTGCTCCATTTCAGTGCAGGCTACATGAAGAAATAACAGTTCTAACACTTTTAAGTCTTAATTCTTTGGATTTTAAGGCATTTTAAGAGGAAAAAGTCACATATTAACAGTTTTAGCTGTTTAGCCTCCACAAAATATCATACTGTGAAATGTAGATTGTGAAAATATCATACTGAGACATTTGAATATTGTTACATCCTTAATCGTGAGCTTCTCCACCATATCGCAATAAATATCGTACCGTGAAGTTCATACCGTGACAATATCGTATCGTGAGACTTGGATATCGTTACACCCCGACTCAGAGCAATTTGATTTTCTCTCAATATGACATTAAATGAGAATGGTTTACTTTTAACAAGAATCATCACAAAAATAATAATAATCATATGTAAAGAATATCAACAAAAATTTAATTGTACTATTTAAAAAAATAAAACTAGTTCAAAACTCAGTTCTGGTTATCTTGAAGGCTACCGAACTAATAACACAATCAATCAATCAATCCACCATAACTCAAATAAATAGAATTATGGTGGATTGAATGGGGAAAACAGACAATAAATATATAAAAAAATAAAAACAAAACATAAAAACGGTGCATTATAACAAAGGCCCCAAACTTAAGTTCACCTAGGGCCCCCAAATCGCAAACTCCACCACTGGCTTTGTGTTCCATATAGTACAGAAGTGAGCAAACGTTTTGATTCGTGAGCCGCAAGGGGTTCTAAAATTTGACCGAAGGGCCAGACCAGGAGCAAATGGATGGAGTTTTTTTGGTAATCCACCTCATAAGAGAAAAAAAAATAATGAGATATGTAGAAAACACATCCCATCTTATTGAAATATCCCATAATTGAAAATCATTACAAAACATTACAAAGCAACACTATAAATTTGTATTATTATTATTCTTGAAGTTCGTCGGACTAAAAAGATTAAAGGGTGGTCCCCGGGCCTTAGTTTGCCCACCTTTGGTATAGAACTTTTTTGATTGGCAGCCCCATACAAAATAATACAAGCCAACTTCAAGAGTAAAGGGACACTGTCTACTTTGTCTTGTTTTAAGGAAAATGAAGATGTCACTTTCTTTCACTTCATAAAGAAGATTAAATGTTTAACTCTGGACAGATACATGCAATATGATACTTAGTTTGTGCTGTAGAACTTTGTTGTTCTGTTACTGATTAGTTTGTTTCCTTCTGCTGTATTTTTGAAGATGAACTGATGTCAAGATGAAGCTCTGACAAAGGAATAAAGGGCAGGCATGATAAGCTTAAGCTTCAGCCTGCACCTTTTCGGTCTGAATATGTTAAATATGACTGTTTATGAATTAATGTCAAAATATACCTGTGACCAAAATAAATAAAAAAATAAAAATAATAATGTCACGTAGCGCATGTGTCTGATTGGTTCTCTGCATCTATTAATGTGCATTGATATCACGCTGAGAGGGTTCTACATGTATCTCTATGGTGGAATGTTCAGCAGTTTCCAACACAGAGACACAGAGTGCACATTAGTAAACACTGTCAACGTATATTTGTTTATCTGAAAACTGAATACAAAAATGAATTTAAAGAGCATATTTTCAGGAGCCTGTGATCAGTGCGAGCGTTCGTGGTCCTGTTTACGACTTTGATTTTCAACTAAATAGCAAATGCAAGTAGTTTGTGACCATCATTTTAAGTGTGAGGTGAACAGATTTACCCGGGACAGTCCCAGTTTTGAGCTCTGTCTCCACATTTATTTGTCTCGGTTTTATGCATGAAATGTCCCAGTTGTCCCTGTTTTGACCAATTTGAAACCCAGTAAATGTAAATCAGAGAATCTTGTCATTTGTGTAACTAAAATACAGAAAACTGTGCTTGAAAAAATGCAATAAAATTCTCTCAGATTATACAGTGAATCAAGCATGCACAACTTTACACGCTCTTTTCACAGTTTCATTTATATCAACCATCCCAACCCAGATATGTCCCAGTTTAGAATTTTGAAGATCTGGTCACCATAAGTGTGAGAGATTTGTTTACCGACAGAACTTACAGCTAAATCAGTTCATTAGGGTCAGACTGTGGTCAAATACAGCAGAGAAGTCTATATAATTGGTCCAGTGCCAGAGGGACAGACTGAGCTCACCACAAACCAGGTCACCACAATGATATTTTAAACCAGGCGTAAAACAGGGCAAAAACATGACATATAATAATAAGAAGAAGAATCAAAGATGCTGTACAAAAAAATTGTGATGAGTAAATGAGTTGGAGCTCTGGAGCACGTCTCGTTCTTTCTGAAACAAATCACTCTGAAGCACTGCCTCGGAGCTCGTCTCTCAGCAGCTGCTCACGTGACCAAAGTGTGGAAGTGTCGGCCCCTCCCCCGACTGCTTCGCTCTGCGTGTCGATCGCTTCAGTGTATCGAAGCGTTTCATTGGCTCAGCGAATGTTCTGCTCTGTGATTGGTTCAGAGTGCTTCAGAGTGTTCAGTGCACTTCCGTGGTTTGACAAAAGCTAAACTGCTACAGTATAAAAGATGCACCAATATTTGTTAAACATGTTGGGTAGTGAGGAGTATTGTGTGACGTTGGTGGTGATTTTGGCGACTTTTGGCATTTGTTTCATTTTCGATGGCGTCTACAAGTGGAAAAAAGCGATCCATGGTTTGGGATCACTTTGATCTAATTCCACCTAACAAGATAACACCTATTTTCTTATTTACAGCTGCTATATATGTTTCTCTTTACATATTATTTTAAATCATCATTATTATTGTTGTTGTTGTTAGGTACGGTGTCGCTCTGCACACAAGTATTGTCTTACACTAACAATACTTCATCGATGCTGAGACACCTGCGTGCCAATGGTTAAATTTGTCCACTAGAGGTCAGTGTTTCTCCAAAGCCTCAGACACGTCCAACCATATGAGACTGAGGTATCAATGATTCACGAGGCTCCATTCGCTCATCACTACAAAAATACAATTTAAAAAAATTTAAAAAAAGGTAATGAGACACTCACGTCGACATGGGTGGCATTGATGTACTTGGATGACTCCTCTTCCTCATCAGAAGACTCGTCCTCCTCGTCTTCATCGTGCTGACTGTCCCGACTGAGCTCCTCCTCCAGACGCAGCAGCACACGGTTATAGTCGTCTATGAGAAACAGACAACAGGGCACACGTGTGAAGGTGGTCTTCCGTTTGGATCATTCTGTCAAAAACTAATAATAGGACTCAAGTGAAGGTAGTTTGGGAGGAAGTGCCAGACAAGGCTAATACATACAGTTTTAGAGCTTAAGATGGTCATGGCAAAATATCACATTTTTTAGTTTTCCACCTTCAAGGCACATAACACAAAACTCTTTACATCAAGGAACCTCTCACCCACTCACACACACACACACACACACACTCACACACACACACACACACTAGAGTACACAGACACTGATGTTTATGTCGAGAGTGGGATTCAAACCGCCAACCTTCGGATCAGTGGACAAACACTCTAAAACAGTATTTCCCAAACCATTTTTCTGGGGATCTATATTTTAAAAGTCACAAACCTTCAATAATAAAACATAACATTCATTAAACATTATTCATAAATCACAAAATAAAGGTGGATTTGCATTATTGAACATTAATGAAAGATATTTTATTGTTGACTGAGTGATCGTGTCTCTGAACTATTAGATTTACTCAAGTTTTAAACAATGACAGTCAGTGAAGCAGAAATAAAAGGATCCAGAAGTCGCCTGTTTGGACATTAAATGTAGCACTTTTTTTTTCTTTTCAACATTCAATTAAACCAGCAACACTGGAACAAAATAGGCAATAAAATAATTACAAAATTATTAGAAATTATACAGAACATGTCTTAACATTTCAACATGTGTCAGAACCATATGTCACAGATCTACATGCAGATCGTGACAAGGCGACCCAAAGAAATTTCTTGTGACCCACCAGAGGATCACAACTCTTTGGGAAACAATGCTCTAAAATATTTAGACAGTGATTTTAAATGTGATAAGCTACTGTATAAGCATAATTCATTTTTATAGTTTTTAGCTTTATGTAGTTTAACACTTTTTATATATAATTCATACATATATTTTAATCTCTATCATTTTTATATATGATTTACTCTCTTCTTAATTTGTCTGTGCAGCACTTTGGATACGTTTATAAAATGTGCCACATAAATAAAGTGGATTGGATTTAAAGTGGATTTACTTTTTGCGTTCCTGTGTACATGGAGTTGAAAGAGCATTATTTACTGCTCCTGGTGTGTTTTTTGTCCTTTCACTCACATGGGACTACAGCAGACACCCGGTTCTTCTTCTTGTTCTCCTCGGTGATCCCTGCGTTGTACGTTCTCCAGTTCTTATACACGGGCATTCTCTGAAACAGCAGACCTCAGTTTAGAGCTAAATAGACTTCAATTCACTATAACTACAAGGATAAAAGCTGGTCAAGTCAAGGTATGCTTTATTTATAATAATAATTTATTCACTTAAGTTTCTACATTTGACACATTCTTCTGCAGAGAGCTTGGTTTGGTCTGGACTCTCTGGAGGAAAGTCGCCCAGACTCAGACATATTGTTGCTGGTGTGAGTGTGAGCCCCTCTGCTACTTTACAACGGTTATTCTTGTAAATAAATTCAATTAGTTTTTCCCCATAGTATATTGTGAAACCACAACTGCAGCTGTAAAGATCAATCAGATGTTTTAGGGAAAATAATGCAGAGAACTAAATATTATTATGGTGTAAATATAACATTTGAAAATTACTCTGGAAACTGAATCCTGATTTTGCAAATATATTCTCCAAATATTATAAGAATATTTGTTTTCCGTGGTTGTGAGTGGCAGTGAGTGTCGGTACCTCAAACTCGTCCGCCAGGAGGGTGCCCTCCTCCCCGGGGCCCTGCTCCTTCAGGGTGCTCAGGGTGCTGTGGAGCTCGCTCAGGCTGACCTCTGTCTCTCCAAACTGGTTATGCTCGAGCAGGGCCTGGTGGATCAGGATGTACTGGGCCTGCACACGGAGCAGACAGAGCAGACTCAGATACAGAGAAGTTATACACTACAACCTCCTGTATTTAAGAGACATTGTGAAGACTTTTCAGCATTCAACAATATATAATAGTTTGTTTTGAATTGTTAATTGCTATGGCAACAGTGCACATTTTTCATCACTGAAATAGTAAGTAAGTCTTTATTTATGCGCTTTTCACAGACACATGTCACAAAGACGCTTTTACAGAGCAATTATAGATTTATTATTCTTTTTCTCCATACCCGGTGATGGTAAGCTACTATTGTAGCCACAGCTGCCCTGGGGCATACCAATGGAAGCGCGGCTGCCAAGCCAATTGACACCATTGGTCCCTCTGACCACCACCATCACTCACGCACACATCACTTTCATACTAGGCAATGGCACCTGATTTTCCCACTGGTCTCCCATCCAAGTACTACCCAGGCCCGACCTTGCTGAGCTTCTGAGATCTGACGGGATCAGGCTTTGACAAGCCGGTCTGGCCACACAAACAACATAGGATGTGTTCAAGACTATGTTTACACTGAAATGAATCTGCGTATCATCCTTTCTGTGTCTGCAAGCCTTCCCTATTCACACAGCTTTGAGCAGATTTGTTTACATTTTGCAGAAACAAAACTTAAAACTGCATGGCTCATTTGCATAAACTAAGTGCTCAAAAAAAAAAAAAAGTTCACTATTGTGTGCTGATGTGGTTCAGCTTCTATCGGACTAAAGGACACGACTCAGTGGAATATGAGTGTTCTTTCTGTGACAGAGGGGATATTCTGCTTATGGTGAGTCTGTTCTGTGCTTCTACCTCATTGGTTCATGTGAAACTTTTCAGAGCTTATACGTCTGCAGGTCGTACACACAGACCGTTTATATGAATGGACATATATTCTAGCCTCTTAGTGTTTTGGCACTGAATTACTTTGCGGCATACAGACCTACATCAGCATATCAGCGTTTTCAGGCATCCACACAACGCCACACACGCAGCACCAGAACGTTCCGTCTCTGGAGCCGTTTTCAGTTGGATTAGTGTGAACGAACACTGCACCCACAATGAAAATGACTCGAACTAGTGTGGACGGGGCGCAAATGGCAACACAACTTCTACAATCCCTATACTGAACATTGTAACATCATGTTTGGTCAAAAATGAGTTCATGTCATTTTGTTTGTATTTGAGAGCTCCTTTACCATGTGAATAAATATCATAAAAAATATTGAGCTCAGATTTGACCTTTGACCCCTATTTGTCAGTTCCTGTACTGTATCATAAGCCAAAAATATGGAGTCGTGCAAAGACAAAAAGCAGAAACTGACACTGTTACTGCCTTTTGCCTTTGTACAACATCTTATTTTATACTTTACAATTTTGCGCTCAATATTTTTCGCACACAAATATTTCTTGTTTATAGCAAATAATTGTCAGATTTTGAGAGCCCTGCCTATTATACGTTTGTCTGGACAAAACCAAAACTTTGAAGACATTTTCTCAGTTTCACACTCTGGTGAGTTGAGGTCTTTGTAGAAGAGTTTAGTTTAGACAAAGCTGGAGACAGGTCATAATGTTAGAGTGTAAAATGTTATAATGTAACTGTCAGACTGCAGATTTATTGACCTGATTTATGGTTCATATGTAATATCTGTAATATGCTCTGTGTACTAACTAATAAACAAAATAATTAAGTTTAAGTACAGACGATCTGGTTGTTTTTATTTGGAGATTAGTTCTGTTTGTGGTGTTACTTTAATTTTTATACTCTCAAAATTAGTATTGCCATTTGGAAAAAAAAGAAAAAAATAGATCTACTTTTCTGAACATAGACGTCTCCTTTGTCAAAGTGTTCACCTCATTTGTAAAGTCTGGCTGAGCTTTAAATATTTATTGATTTATCTCTGCAAAAATACAAGAAGACAGGAAGCAGTGACATCAACAGCACCACTGTGAAAGAAAAAAAAAGGTCAAAAAAAAAAAAAAAAAAAAAAGAAGAAGGAAAAAAAAGAGGTGTCATTACAAGGTGAAAAGACGAGGGATGGGACAAGATCTCACGAGACAGAACTGCCGCGAGATTGAGCGCATATTCTGAAAATGATCTTGTGAGATTTTCTTATGTTTGGATTGAAGAAAAATGGAGTTAAATACTGGCAAATTACATTTATTGAGAAGATCTGTGGTCCCTGAAAACACAGTACAACAACAGCAGAAATATTCAATAAAGTGCATGAAAAACTGTAAAGCTAAAATTGGGAATCTCGTGTCTTGATTTGTATCGTGGAAATTATATCTCGTTTCACCCGAAGAAAAAACTGTAACCTGTAAGATTAAAATAGAACATTTACAACAACTCACCTTTAAGTAAAATATAATACTCCCTACAACTGTGCAACAACTCACAATATGTAACAGATAATACTCCCTACAACTGCACAACAACTCATCCTTGTGAAAAAGATAATACTCCCTACAACTGTACAAAAACTCACTTTTATGTAACAGATAATACTCCCTACAACTGTACAAAAACTCACTTTTATGTAACAGATAATACTCCCTACAACTGTACAAAAACTCACTTTTATGTAACAGATAATACTCCCTACAACTGTACAACAACTCACTTTTATGTAACAGATAATACTCCCTACAACTGTACAACAACTCATCCTTATGTAAAGTACAATACTCCCTACAACTGTACAACTCAAACTTATGTAACAAATAATACTCCCTACAACTGTACAACAACTCAAACTTATGTAATAGATAATACTCCCTACAACTGTACAACAACTCACCCTTATGTAACAGATAATACTCCCTACAACTGTACAACAACTCACCCTTATGTAACAGATAATACTCCCTACAACTGTACAACAACTCACCCTTATGTAACAGATAATACTCCCTACAACTGTACAACAACTCAAACTTATGTAATAGATAATACTCCCTACAACTGTACAACAACTCAAACTTATGTAACAGATAATAGAAAAAGACTGCAACTCGTTAGATTAATATAGAACATTCGTGGCACCATTTCGCACACATAATAATGAACATTTTCTGTCTTTTGTCTGCTGTTCTAGTTTAGAAAAGCTCTTCAGCCTCTTTAGTTACACAACGCACCTTTAATTACTACTACATACTAAATATTTTATTGCAACTACAAACCCTACAGTGACCACAGTTGTCATTTCTTTACATAGGATTAAAGCTATTCCTGTAATTCCACACAACTATTTCAAACGTTCTAGATAATTCATGTTCAGCTTTTATATATAGATGGGTCGAGACTAAAAGTGCTCTGATGTGCCTGACAGACCGCAGAGCAACGCTGCAACCACACGGAGGGCCAGTTTCACTCTAAACGCCATCTGAGAACTTCAAATACAGATGTGAGTAAGTCCAGTAAACTCAAGAGTTCCTGTTTGTGTCACCAGATCTTACCGACTTTCACATTTCACACATTAGGCAGTGTGAAGAGAGTTTGCGTTGGAGGTGTACACAGTGTTAAATTTTGCTTTTTCAAACATAAAGAGTTGGTATTTTTTAAAACTTAAAGGTGCATTGTGTCACTTTTTTGGTGGAGGGCTGGTCAAATGCTTTTCTCCATAGAGTTGTTATCACTTTGTCTGGAATGTTTCATAGTATGGCATTAAACTCTCTACTTTCTATCTTCATGGAGACCAAACCAAACCGAGTTGCAGGCAGTGTTGGGGAGTAACAGATTACATGTATCGGAGTTACGTAATCAGAGTACAAATTATGAGTAACTGTATTCAGTTACAGTTACTGTTTCAGTGAGTGGTAATTGGATTACAGTTACTTAGTTGAAATAAGTGAATTACATGGTGGTATTTTCACATTTTGGGCTAAACTAGGACTAAAACCAGAAATAAAACCAGAACTAAGACCAGGACTAAACCAGGACTAAACAAGGACTAAACCAGGACTGAAACCAGGACTAAAACCAGGACTAAAACAGGACTAAACCAGGACTAAACCAGGTCTAAACTAGGCCTAAACTAATAAAATATGACACTAACAGTAGGATGGAAATATTGTTTCATATAAAATCTATAAAATCTCTTTTTCTAATCAATATATATTTTTTAATCTGGTCAAGTAAAGACTGAGCAAACATGAATTTTCAGGATGTGGTTGTTACATTCATGTAGTTTTAAAAAACATGACAATATCAAGTAATCCAAAGTATTTAGATTACATTACTCACTTTAAGTAATTTAATAGATTATGTTACAAACTACATTTTGGGGGATGTAATCTGTAATCTGTAGGGGAATACATTTTAAAAGTCACCTTCCCAACACTGGTTACAGGTCAGATCTGTGGAGTGGCGACCCCGCTCACAGTCAGAATGCCTTTTTTTCTACCTATTTTTGAGCTATAAAATGACGAATGAATAAATGCAAGGTAGAGCTGTTTAATGCGATATTGTGGAACATCTCCATAGAAACAAGCAAACAGCTGACCCTACACCAGAAAAGTTACACAGTGCAACTTTAAAGGTACTAGAAGCCAATTTCACTGCATAAGCCTCTCTTGAGATCAAAACAAGTCTAATATAAACATTTTATTTTAAGCATTTCATTTCTTCATAATCAGGAAGTGCACGGAGAGCATGCTAGCTGATGTAGACTTCATAGTGATGGCAAAACTTTGAACTGGTCTCTTATAAACTTATTACGGTAAATAATTTGGATGCTCTGAATGCACATAAAGTGAAGAAGAACTTTGGACCACTGCAAACTGTTTAAAATGAACTAGTTTTTAAGACAGTAAAAAACAGGTACAGACATTTGCTTTTTTGGACTATTTACAAAAAACTATTACGTAAGTCGACCTACTGTCAGAATAATTCTATTATCCCATATTTGCTAAATGCTTGTGTGATATTCTAGGCCTATGAGTTAACCATTTATGTACTACAATTCTTTGATTTATAATGTACCAATCACTTGTATGAATATGAATAACCTCTTTGTGTTTGACAACTGTGTGCAGTGTCCTATCGCTGTAGTGAACCTCGAGATGATTCCTCACATGAAGCCAACTCCCACTGTCACACATGCAAGAGTTATGATGGTGTCTGACCTAAGGCACCTCCTGATTGTTAATCATGTTTTATGTGTTTGTACTATGCATAGCTGCATCAGTTTCTTATTATGTCTTTGCTGATTCCCCCTTCCCCTTGAGAATTATCATTCTGTAACTAGGGCCTCCTAATGAAATAAAAGGAGGAGAACAGCCTTGAGTCATCAGAACGTGTGGAGACTGTTGGTTTTGATGCCCACTCTCTGCCCGTTCTCCTCATGAGTAAAACTGAATTAATCTCTTGTCTTTCTTCTTGTTTTAAATGTCTAGATAAACCTAACACCTACATTCATCATTATTTGTTCAATTTGCCTTATTCTTCTTAAATGCAAGCCTCTTGCTCCATTCACACTGCTCCACATGGAAAAAGTAAGAAAACTTTTAAGAAAACACAGGATCTTTTTTTTTTATTTTTGACTCTTGAATCTTGAGTTTTTTGAGTTCATTTTCTCTCTCTTTCACAATGATGTTTTCACTCTTGTCATCGATTGATCTCTAACTCAGTTTCACTTTTCAACTCTGGAACATGTTTCTTGTGACTAGATGACCTGGTAGTTGGTAGTAGGTGTTTTTTGTTGTTACTGTTGTTGTTTTTGGTTTGATGTGTGTGTTTTACTCCTTTTTATTGAAGTATTTCATCCTGACAATGCTGATATATGGAAAATGTTATTAAATCAAGTTATGAAAAATAATAATAATAAGAAGAATAAGAATTTCAGTCATAGTCATTTTGTTCACTGTAAATTGCAATACTGATCTAAAACAACATAAAAATAGAAACGAGTCTCCTCACTTCCTGCAGAACTGAAAGCCCCCCTCACTGTGCCATTATCTAATAGATCATTTTCATTTCCATGTTTGACTGTTGGACAAAAAAAACAACAAACAAACAATGTGTTAGAGTCTGAATCTTTTAAATAATCACAAGTACAGACCAGTGGGCAGGGATAGGGGGTAGGTAAAAACGGGAATTTTTTGAGCACTCAAATGCAGGACAGTATTAATAATAAATACAACATTAAAAGTGCATTGTGTAACATTTCTAGTGGAGGCTCCTTTAAATGTTTTTTTTTCCATGGAGATGTTATTGCTTTATCTGGAATGTTTCACAGTATGGCATTAAACTATCTACTTTCTATCTCCATGTAGACCCAACCAGACCAAGTTACAGGTGAGATCTGTGGAGAGGTGACCCTGCTCACAGTCAGAATGTCTGTTTTTCTAGGTATTTTTGAGCTCTACAACCACCTGTTGAATAAATGTTTAATGTCACACTGTGGAACATTCCAGACAGAGCAATAACATCTCCATAGAAACAAGCAGATGATGGACCCACAATCACCTTTAAGGAGGCCAATGTTAAGGGGGCATTGTTAATAATACTCCCTACAACTGTACAACAACTCATCCTTATGTAACAGATAATACTCCCTACAACTGTACAACAACTCATCCTTATGTAACAGATAATACTCCCTACAACTGTACAACAACTCACCCTTATGGAACAGATAATACTCCCTACAACTGTACAACAACTCACCCTTATGGAATAGATAATACTCCCTACAACTGCACAACAACTCATTCTTTTGCAGCAGATAATACTCCCTACAACTGTACAATAACTCACCCTTATGGAACAGATAATACTCCCTACAACTGTACAACAACTCATCCTTATGGAACAGATAATACTCCCTACAACTGTACAACAACTCACCCTTATGGAATAGATAATACTCCCTACAACTGCACAAACAACTCTTTTTGCAGCAGATAATACTCCCTACAACTGTACAACAACTCACACCTTATGGAACAGATAATATAATACTCCCTACAACTGTACAACAACTCACCCTTATGGAACAGATAATACTCCCTACAACTGTACAACAACTCATCCTTATGGAACAGATAATACTCCCTACAACTGTACAACAACTCATCCTTATGGAACAGATAATACTCCCTACAACTGTACAACAACTCATCCTTATGGAACAGATAATACTCCCTACAACTGTACAACAACTCATCCTTATCGAACAGATAATACTCCCTACAACTGTACAACAACTCATCCTTATGGAACAGATAATACTCCCTACAACTGTACAACAATTCACCCTTATGTAACAGATAATACTCCCTACAACTGTCCACAACTCACCCAAATGGAACAGATAATACACATGTTGGTGTTTGACATGTGACATTGTTATAACAAACAAAAATATCATTAAAGTTTTACAAGAGTAGAACCTAAAGATAGAGTATTACTAAAATGTAGTTAAAATGTTAAATGTAAAAAGAAATCATTATGGCATGGTTAAAAGGAGCTGGGTTTGCGACGACATCATAATGTGCTTTACTGGAAATGGGAACAGCTATTGATTGAAAATGAACAATTCCTGTCTAATTATGTATTGTAAAGCTGTTAAACTAAAGGTGACGATCACACATAGAGAAACAAACGTGTTGATGTGGCGCTTCCTTCCAGTAACAGCGAACTTCACAGAAAAGAGAAGAAGCATGTGTCCTGAAAGCATATTTTTACTTTACTTTTACACTTATGTAGCAGATAATACTCCCTACAACTGTACAACTCACCCTTATGTACCAGATAATACTCCCTACAACTGTACAACTCACCGTTATGTAGCAGATAATATTCCCTACAACTGTACAACAACTCGCCCTTATGTAACAGATAATACTCCCTACAACTGTACAACAACTCTCTTTTATGCAGCAGATAATACTCCCTACAACTGTACAACAGCTCACTCTTATGGAAAAGATAATACTCCCTACAACTGAGAAACATGTTGGTCTGGTGCAGAAGCATCAGAGGGAACTACATAGACCATGATCCTTTGCTCTTTTTCAGCGCAGACGACATGAGGAAAGTACTTATCAAGGCATTTTAAGAGGAAAAAGTAGTTTTGTTAGCCCCCAGAAAATTTCACAATATTTATTGTACATATTTGGATATTTTTACATCCCTATTATGTTTGTGTATCTGTCTGGATGCAAATAAACAATAAATAAATAAATTATAACCTGGTCAAAAGCTCAAACTCAATTTTACTTCAATATGTGCTCAATTCTCATCATTCTGAAATCCAAAGAACCAAATTATTTCAGTTTCTTACCTCCACTTGCACCATGAGGCACCTCTGTCTGCGCAGCTGGACCACGTATCCATAGATATCCACTCTGCCCTCGGCCTCCAGACCCTCCATCATGGCATCTATGCCAATGTAGGTGCCCGTCCTGCCCACGCCAGCACTGAACGCCAGAGAAACAAAAACAGAGGCAGCTTTAGACACAAGTGCACACTAACAATGTCTGCCCTGGAGACCTCAGACTCTCCAGACTATCCAAATGTGATCAGATTTCTACAGGGAGCTGTACTGAATAGTTTTGTTAAAGGTGCTAATTTAACTTTATGTAACTGTATGTAACTTTTTGGGTGTCCGTCACCCGCTTGTTTCTACACTGCAAATTTCTCTGATTTGGTTGAGGTTTTAAAAGTTATATCAGGTTATTCATCTTGTTTTCAGATTTGTCATCTACTTACTCATTCTGAGATGCTTCATTCTAGTCTAGAGGTTGTTTATTTTAAGAGAACTTGTCAAGTGAAGTGATTTTGCTGCGATCATTTCATTACTTTTAAGTCATTTTCTGATTTAAGTGTTTATATCTTACATTTTGGTCAAGTTTTTTGCAGTGTATGGAAATGTCATTGCTCCGCCTGCAATGTTCCACAATATAGCATTAAACTTTACTAGTTTATATTCAGTTACAGGTGGTTTTATAACTCAAAAATAGCTCGAAAAACAGACATTCTCACTGTGAGCGGGTCGCCTCTCCACAGATCTGACCTGTAACTTGGTCTGGTTTGGTTTCCATGAACATAGAAAGGTTTAATGCCATATTGTGAAACATTCCAGACAAAGCAATAACATCTCCATGAAGAAAAGCATCTGATGGATCCTCCACCAGAAAAGTTACACAATGCACCGTTAAATGGAAAGTTTATGATCCAATTCTTGCAGTTTCTCAAATAGAGGTACAAGTGCCAACAGCCAGCAGACAGGACACAGTGGACATAGTTTCACCTCAAGAGCTGCTCATACAATTATCTGTACTCCAACACGAAATACATTTTGGGTAAATACTCACGACAAATAGAGTACTGGCCCTTTAAATAACATGTCAAATACACAGTGGCACAGGGGGTATAACACAGGGGGTATAACACAGGGGTATAACACAGGGGGTATAACACAGGGGTATAACACAGGGGGTATAACACAGGGGTATAACACAGGGGTATAACACAGGGGTATAACACAGGGGGTATAACACAGGGGTATAACATAGGGGTATAACACAGGGGTATAACACAGGGGGTATAACACAGGGGGTATAACACAGGGGGTATAACAGGGGTATAACACAGGGGTATAACACAGGGGTATAACACAGGGGGTATAACAGGGGGTATAACATAGGGGGTATAACAGAGGGGGTATAACACAGGGGTATAGGGGTATAACACAGGGGGTATAACACAGGGGTATAACACAGGGGAGGGGTATAAATAACACAGGGGGTATAACACAGGGGGTATAACACAGGGGGTATAACACAGGGGTATAACAGGGGTATAACAGGGGACACAGGGGGTATAACACAGGGGGTATAACACAGGGGGTATACACACAGGGGGTATAACACAGGGGTATAACACAGGGGGTATAACACAGGGGTATAACACAGGGGGTATAACACAGGGGGTATAACACAGGGGTATAACACAGGGGGTATAACACAGGGGTATAACACAGGGGTATAACACAGGGGTATAACACAGGGGGTATAACACAGGGGTATAACACAGGGGGTATAACACAGGGGGTATAACACAGGGGGTATAAACACAGGGGTATAACACAGGGGGTATACACAGGGGTATATACACAGGGGTATAACACAGGGGGTATAACACAGGGGTATAAACACAGGGGTATAACACAGGGGTATAACACAGGGGTATAAACACAGGGGTATAACACAGGGGTATAACACAGGGGGTATAACACAGGGGTATAACACAGGAGTATAACACAGGGGGTATAACACAGGGGGTATAACATAGGGGGTATAACATAGGGGTATAACAGAGGGGGTATAACACAGGGGTATAACACAGGGGGTATAACATAGGGGTATAACAGAGGGGTATAACACAGGGGGTATAACATAGGGGGGTATACAGAGGGGTATAACACAGGGGGTATAACACAGGGGGTATAACACAGGAGTATAACACAGGGGTATAACACAGGGGGTATAACACAGGGGGTATAACACAGGTGGGTGTTATAAAGCCGTATGTTGACAGGACACAGGGACAGACCTGCAGTGAACAACGATGGGTCCACTGAACAGGTTCTTAAAGGCGTTGACGCGCCGCCTCAGTTTGAGCAGCAGGTGGGGCTCTCCTGGAACACCGTGGTCAGGCCAACTCAGGAACTGGATATGAGTCACCTCCCGCTCACTGTTCTTCTCTCTCTTCTGCACATAATACAGAGACAAAAGACCACGTTAAAGAGTCTGTCTCTGATATGTTGATCTCATGAGTCAAAGAGCTGCTCTTTCCGTGCACTCTTATTCACAAAAAGAACAAAAAGAACAAACACGTGTGGGTTAAACGTGCTTGTAAAGACCACAGGGGCCTTGTACTCACTCTGCAGTCTGATCTAGAGGTATGGAGCCTGTTAATTCATCCATTAAGTATTTAATTTATGTAGTGCCTCTCAAGACACTCAGAGTGCTTTACAGTGCACTGTTCATTCACTCCACACTCAGACGTGATAAGGTACTATTGCCACAGCTGCCCTGGGCCAGACTGACGGACGCGAGGCTGTCCATCTGTTCCAATCACCACCATCACTCAAGCACACACCACTTTCATACCAGGCAATGTGAATATGAATGTTGCCTAAAGACACAACAACAGATTTTGCCACCGGTGGACCCCTGTAGCACCTGGTCTCAATGGTGTCCCATCCAAGTTCTAACCAGGCCCAGTTCTGTTTAGCTTCTGAGATCAGGCTTTGACAAGACACTATGGCCTGTCATCACTGTAGACATGATGGTAAGTGATGACAAGTCAGACTCTTCTGCTACTTCTACAGTTTAAGAGGTGTCACTAGGCAACAGGTGCTGGCTGCTCTGGTTGGCTGTGGTAAACCTGATCGCAGGTGGGTCAAAGGTCCAGTTATAACTATGCACTATAAGAAGAACTCTCAGAAGCACTATTAGAAGCACTATGCTGAGGGCTCATCTGTTTTAAGCTGCAGGTCTGTCAGCGGCAGGACTCACATTGGTCAGGCTGAGGTGGCGGATGGTGTAGTCTGGGCACTGGTCTTCAGCGTTCACTTTCACCACAAACTCCTCAAAGATCTCAGCTTCTCGCTCCAGACTGGGCCAGTACTGCGCACACTTGGGCTAGAAACAACAGCACACATTGAAGTAAAGATAATAACAATAATTAAGTTTGTTTAATAATGTTTTCAGACCAAGTTTTCATCAAGTACTTTAACCTCAAATATTTTAAAACTAAAATAACTGAGAGTGAATTGAACAGATGAAGTGGTGCAATCTCCTTTCAAAATGTCAGTTATTAGGTTTCTATCAAAATATACTTTTCAACTGAGAAAACATTTTTAGTACATTCAACCAAATTTGAATTTTAACATTTTTATTTAAGGGGACATATTATGTAAAATCAACTTTTATAACTTCTTAAAACTGTGTTCTTTCATTATTATCTTACTCAAACTTCTATCTTGATTAATTCCTGTTTAAGGAATCCTGAACTGTCTGAAAATGTTTTCTACCAGTATTTTAAAACAAATACATTAGATGAAATAATTTACATACACATTGAAGTATACTATTTTTAAAAGTAAAAAATTTTACTTACCCGGTTTCCCTCCTCACAGCGCGTTACCATGACGATGACGGACGACTTCTGCTCCCAAACCATTCTCCAGAAATCAGTGATGGTCTCCTCCTTTGGTCCTACGACACAAGAGTTTATCTAATGTGAAATTATGTGGCTTATATACAACTTTATTTGAACTTTATGGTAAAAACTAGATATATAGTTATACAATACTTTTCTGTGGTTGCCAGGGCTGTGATTAGCTGCTTTTGTGGCTGACTGGCTGGCACACTGAGCAATTTTTACATTTTCTTACAGTTCTTACATTTTTAACTTGATAATTGGGGATTTTGACCAACTTAGAAGCGCAGAGCAGTTTGTTTTTCCTGTGTCTATGGCAACCCTGCTTGGAGCCAGCTATGCTAACCAGCGAGCTCTGAAATGCTACAGACTTTTTAAAAACAATGCAACAGACTTTCAACAGTAAAGGGTAGAAAATGTTGCAGAGGGAATGGCCCGTCTCATCACTGAACGAAACAAGTGTAGTGACTCCCCCTGGAGGCTGCTGTGATACTGCAGGACACAGAAGGGGAGCACTTTTGTCCTGCGGGCTGTTACTTTTCCTGCACACTGGACCTGATGCCTCTACCATTGAGACTTTTGTGTGAGCTTTTCTGTCATTACTGGCCTTGGAGCGCAGTATGGAGAACATCTCTGAGACTTACAAAGCTTTACAAAGGGTGGTGTGTAGACCTTGAAAACCAAGAGAAAATCAGAGCTGTTGTGAAAAGAGTGCAGCTGGCTCAAATGTGAAATTGTTTTTAATCTTTGTAAAGTGTTACATTTTTGTATGAAAAGCACTCTATAAATAAAGTTTGATTGATTGATTGATATTGTAATTCACTGCTATTATTTTTGTATTTTATTGCTCAAACTGCTTAATGAATGAATGAATTTTCTTTCGGGATAATAAAGTATTTCTAATCTAAATAGACAAATAACATGTTTTTGATTCATTTCTTTGTGTTATAGTTTCTTATCATGGCCTCACCTTGAGCTGCAATGTACTTCTTGGCTTCCTTGTATCCCTGTGGTGAGGACATAAGTTTGACATGTTAGATAAAATAAATAAATACATATATTAAAATGTATATTGTAATTGTTTTAAAGAGGCACTACAGAACCTTTCTGGTGGATGATTCTTTGCCTGCCGGCCTCATGAAAATGTTATTACTTGCAGTAGAATGTTCCACAATATGGCATTTAACACATCTACATTAAACATATCTCTATGGAGACAAACAGGAAGCAGTGCCAAACTAAACTAAAGGTCAGATCTGTGGAGAGGCAAGCCCGCTCACAGTAAGAGTGCAAGTTTTTCAAGGTATAATAAATAACCTACAATTCAATAAATGCAGGATCGTCAGGTTTAATGCCATACAGTGGAACATTACGTGCATTGCCATAGAGACAAGCAGACCAGAAAAGTTCCATAGTGCATCTTTAATTATTTAATTCAGAATCACTCACATCGATGAAGCTGGCGTTGATGTAGTCACAGCCCTGTTCTCCATTTCCTGTGGTCAGCTGCACCCGGTTATAGTCGTCTGCGCTCGAAGATATTTATAAGTAAGATGAATTATAACACTTAAATACACATGTTTGATTCTTTATCTAAAAATAAAAGTTGGACTCACAGGGCAGGATGTCCACGTAGCGGTTCTTGATGGCGTTGCAGTTTTTCTTGGCTTCCTTTATCGTGAACTTTGAGAAGATTCTTGGGACGCTCTAAAAAGGAGAGTGTGTTATTTTACAGGCACATTTTAAAGAAACTGTATTTAAGATTTAGATTTTAAACTCCATAATGACCTAAGGGTGGCCACAGATAATGCACACACAACACAATGCTGATTTTGAACATGATAACCAAAGTTTTTTATGTCATAATTTGGTGTTTGGGTTCAAGACAATTCTCCAATCAGAAAGCAGAATGAGCCTCAAATGAGTCTCTCATTTGCGTTGCGTTTAAACCTAAAATGTCTCTCTCTGATCTGAATGGTCACTCCCTAAACCCCAGCACCTGCACCAGTTCTGAGTCAGTGCTAGTGCAGCCTCTGCAGCTCAGGGAGGGAATTCTGGGGGTTCTGAGCTTCACATGAGACCTGAACATAACTTGAGAATGAGACAAATACAGGACGTGTGTCTATCTGCTCTATCTGCATCTATCTATCTAAGTTTTTTACAAGAGCAAGAACGCCGGCTGCATACAGTTCCTTTAGTTCAGGGTTGCTCACAATTTTTCAGCATGTGATCTGCTTACAAAATGGCCAAATCAAAATGATCTACCTAATACAAAGCCAAGCAAACTGCACTGAAACACTCTGTACCCCTTTTTTGGACCCTCACCCACAGTTTGAGAACCCCTTCTTTAAGAGAACTTCCTCTGGCACTTTACACAAAACTATGAAAATAGGTAAGATTTTTAAACCCGTTTTTTAAAGTTCCAAACTGGAGTTGCATTCTTTTCTGGTTTTGCAGTGATATTTACCAGCCTCTGCACATTTACCAAACCAAACGCACACAAAACTGTAACACAAATTTAGACTGGTTTTTGCTTCACGTTTGGTCTTGCTCTTCTAATCAGCGCACTGTGGGAGGGGCTTGTGTTCGCTGTACGCAGGAAGGAGCGAGAGCGTGAAAAGGCGAGGGGCGGCGTGCTGACGTGAGGCAGATGGACAGGTAGGATGTTGAGGAAGTTGAACCTGCCCTGTGATGCACGCTGGTACACGAGGGCACACGCTGTTGCAGACGAGCCGTGCATAGGGAGCGTGTGTGTTTGTGATGCGCCGTAGAGTCTCTGCGGGTTTCAAATGAGCAGACAGGCTGCACACACAGGCTGCACACGCTCCTGCACTCTGGTACAAGTTTATTGCCAACAGCAGCGGCCGTAATGAAATATGATCGCACTTGCTGAGTGTCGGACCTTGAGTGAGAGACAAGACCGAGTCCAAACGTGATCGAGTCCGAGACGAGACACGGCGATCTACCCACACGACCTTGGCGATCGACTGGTAGATCGGGATCGAAGAATTGAGCACCACTGCTTTAGTTTATGATTACAAAAATAAAGGGTCCGTCACCTGCTTATTTCTGTGGATACGTCATTGCTCTGCCTGGAATGTTCCACAGTGTGACACTTCACAGATTTACTTTACATTTATTCAATTACAGATGGTTTTACTGCCCAAAAATACCTAGAAAAACAAACATTCTGACTGTGAGCAGGGTCGCTTGGTCTGGTGTCCGTGAAGATAGAAAAGTTTAATGCCATACTGTGAAACATTCCAGACAAAGCAATAACATCTGCATGAACAAAAGCATTTGGCAGACCCTCCACCAGAAAAAGTTACAAATAAAGTCTAAATTAAGTAAATAAACTTAAAGATTAAAGGCAATAAGTAATATAAACTCCACATATTGTATGAAATAAAATTATCTAAATTATTTTCTGCACCATACAAATCTACAGCAGAAGTCTTCAGCAGGGGGCTCACGACTCCTAGGGGGGTCATGGAGGTACTGTATGGGTCGTTGCTCCATTGCTCTGGTCTTCTCAGAGTCACCACAAACGCATAAAGCACAGTTTAAACTTCAGGCCTGAATTAGCTTTGGTCAGACGCAGGCTTATTTCTGTCATGGAACAACTGAGGGAATCCTGGTTAGTTTCTTTTTCTCCGCTTGGTAATATGCTTAAATTCAGCGGGTAGTCTCGTCTGATCTGAGGTCGTAGTTGAACGGAGCGGGTCTCGCCTTGCGGGGACCCGAGGCGTGGCCAGCCCCGGCATGGGGAGGGGCTCACGGGAGCTCTGGCTAGATTCAGCTCAGAACTTCAGGCTAAACCTGCACTTGTTAAATGACTTACACTTAGCACAATTTGGCTTTTGGAACATCCATTACACAGTAGTTCTGAAATGTTATTGATTTCTTGGAGACAGTCACAGACCAGGAACTATGAAAGGCTGATTATTGCTCATCCCCCCGCCCGTCCTGAGAAAGCACAGGCTCCGCCCTCCAAACGTGACATAGACTCTGAGTGAGCCGCCCTTCCTCCGCCCATCTCAGGGAGGGAGGGGGAGACAGGCGTGACCCTGATAGTGGCAGGAATAAACTTTTATTCATCATGGAGATACAGCACGTTCAGCCCCATGTGTTGGACCCGGAATCGGACGATGACTTGGAGGAGCACGAAGCTCAAGCACCGCGTCCACATCAGCTGAACATTACTGATTGGTAAAGTATTAATAAACACTAGTAGATCAACTTATTAAATTGTGTACACTGCAGAACAATGAGCTTATGCTGTCGCTTTTGTTTAGGTTTTCATGTGGTAATTGTCAGCCGATGCCCACAGAAACAGAGCGGGGGAGGGAGGCAGGTGCGAAGCACTTCCTGCTGCGTCAAACGTGTCATAGGTGTAGCTGCTGCATCATCGTTGTAGCAGCTTTTGTTCATTGTTACGTGGGAGGGTGGTAGAAATACGTTGCAATTTGTAAAAAAAAACCTGCAGAATCAATCTAAAAAACACTTTGGCGACAAATACAAGGCCCACACATCACTCTTAGAAGGTAGAGAGCTCTGAAAAGTTGATTTTACATGACATGGGCCCTTTATACAGGACACTAAGCCCAGTTTAATATAAAACACACTTGTATGCAGCTCTCCATCAGTTTGGGGGTTCCTGGCCTGAAAAACATCAAACACCCCTGATCTACAGTACACACTTTTTCCTGTACCCCAGTTTGAGAATCGTTTGTTGTACCTGAAACTCGGCCAGGAAGAGCCGTCCCTCATCAGCCAATTTCCTCTTGTACGTGTCCAACAGCACCTCCGCCTGGATGGGCTCCACATTCTGCAGTCGCTCCTCCTCATCTGCATGGGCACCAAATCAAGGAAAACACAAAGAAATAAAACATAAAAACACAGAAAGAAATAGAAAAATTCACCCGCTAACAACTTGAAAAGTTGTTTTTTTTTAAATATTGAAGATACTAATCGAAACTAAAACTAGTATTGAAACTTGATATTCATTTAAGCAAGTATCAGTCCTGAACAAAATTACATAACCAGATAAAGTATGGCCCTTTCCTAAACAGCTTCTTCAGTTTAAAGGTGCATTGTGTAACTTTCCTGGTGGAAGCTCCGTCAAATGTTTTTCTCCATGTTATTGCTTTGTCTGGAATGTTGCACGGTATGGAATTAAACCTTTCTATCTCCATGGAGACCAAACCAGACCAAGCTAGGTATTTCTGAGCTACAAAACCAACTGTAATTGAGTAAATGTAAAGTAGAGTTGTTTAATGTTATACTGTGGAACATTCCAGGCAGAACAATGACATCTCTATAGAAACAAGCAGGTGTTGGAGCCCCAACCAAAAAATGACATAGTGCACCTTTAAAAAAAACTAAACAAGACAAAACTGATCCAACAGTGTAATGTCGTTTATCTCTGAAGTGACCACAGAACAACTTTGAAGAAATAAAAGTTCAAACATTATGAGAGTTTGTTGGCATCTTCAACCAGTAAATAGTCTTTAAACATCATTTTAAAGGGCCCATCTCATGTAAAATCACTCTTTTCACATTGTATCTTCTGGATATAAACAAGCACAATTTGGCTTTTGGAACATCCATTACACAATAGTTATGAAATCTTACTGATTTCTTGGAGACAGTCACAGACCAGGAACTATGAAAGTCCGACTATTGCTCCTCCCCCCGCCCGTCCTGAGAAAGCACAGACTCCGCCCTCCAAACGTGATGTAAGCGACGAGTGAGCCGCCCTTCCTCCGCCCATCTCAGGGAGGGAGGGGGAGACAGACGTGCACCCTGATAGTGGTAGGAATAAACTTTTATTCATCATGGAGATACAGCGCGTTCAGCCACATGTGTTGGACCCAGAGTCGGACGAGGACTTTGAGGAGCACGAAGCTCAAGCACCGCATCAGATGAACATTACTGATTGATAAAGTATTAATAAACACTAGTCGATAAACTTATTATATCATGTTCAATGCAGTGCAGAACAGTGAGCTTATACTGTCACTTTTGTTTAGGTGTTCATGTGGAAATTGTCAGTCGATGTGGGGTGGAGGTGAAGACGGTGGAGCGGGGGAGGGGGCGGGTGCAAATCGCCTTCTGCTATGTCAAATGCGTCATAGGTGTAGCTTCTGCATCATCGTTGTAGTAGCTTTAGTTTGTTGTCACGTGGGAGGGTGGCAGAAATACTGTGCAATTTGTTACAAAAAAACAAAAAAATGCTGAATCAATCAAAAAACCACTTGAGTGACATATACAAGGCCCACACATCACTCTTAAGGGCCGTTCACACCAAGGCGTCAAAGCGTCCAGTTTCAATGTAAAGTCTATGTGGACGCGCGACTGGAGCGTCCTGCGTTTTTGCGGTGCGTTTTTGGCGTCAGCGCAGCGCGAATCTGGCGTCGACGCGGCGCGTCTTGAGCGTTTTGGCGTCAGCGGTCTAGACGCGCGTCCAAGGCGTCAGCGTCAAGAAGTTGAAAATGCTGAACTTTTCGCGTCACACGCGCCGCGTCAACCAATCAGGGACGAGTATCCAATGACGCAGCGACGTTATTATCAGGAAGCAAGACCTGAGAACCAGAACGAGAACCACAAACATGAGCGGAGATTAAATATATACACCACAATCACCGAGCCGATCGCGAGAACTACACCATGACCGGACCAGGACTAAACCAGGACCGGACCAGGACTAAACCAGGACCGGACCAGGACTAAACCAGGACCGGACCAGGACTAAACCAGGACCGGACCAGGACTAAACCAGGACCGGACCAGGACTAAACCAGGACTAGACCAGGACTAAACAAGGACTACACCGGGACGAAACAAGGACTAGACCGAGACTAGACCGAGACTAAACAATGACTAGACCCTGAATAGACAGAGATTAAACCACGACTAGACCGGGACTAGACCGTGATTAGACCAGGACTAGACCGGTATTAGACCAGGACTAGACCGGGACTGATCCAGTGTCATTAGCGGAGTATAAATATATATACGCCCCAGTTGTCGACCTGATCTCCGCTGATGTTTTATGTCATAAAAACACTCTATCAGTCTGGTCTGACATTGTTTCGGGAAAAGACCGGGACCTGGCTCTTGTTTCCAGGGCAACGGACGCGCGTCAAGTATTTTTGTCCTGTTCGTCCACGGCGTCAAATACGCGCGTCGGGGGCGTCTAAACTCAAATGCAAAGGCGTCCAAATAGAGGCGTCAAGGCGTTTTTTGACGCTTTGGTGTGAACGGCCCTTTAGAAGGTAGAAAGCTCTGAAAAGTTGATTTTGCATGAGATGGGCCCTTTAAACGCCCAGGTACAAGATATCGTCTGAACCGATATTTGAAGGCCGATCTGATCCAACAAATTCTTCGGTAGTGGCACTGAGATCTGATACCAGTATTGGATCGGTGCAATTTCATCTTGAGTTTTATCGGAACTAGTGTAAGACAACATGGTTTAATAAAAATAAATAAATACTAGAATTGTCTTGAATATGACAATAAATTACATTTGTGTTGTTAGTATGATAATCGAGTTTGAAATGTTCGTGACAAAAGTACTGAAAAGACAGAAGGTGGAGAACTCACTGATGAGGAGCGGGTAATCATCTGTTCTGTTTCTGTGTAGACAAGGAGAAAAAGGGTTACACCAGTGACAGTCTAAAAGGTACAAATGCTCCCACAAGATATTTGGTTGTTTGGTTCCACCAGGACTAAAAACTAAATAAAAATAACAGATTAAGGTGGGATTAAACACCTACAATGATGGGCGAGGTCTGGAGGACTAAAGGGAAGAGGGAGGGGGGAGGAGGGGGGAGGTCTGAAAGACTAAAGGGGAGAGTGAGGAGGGCAGGAGAGGAGGAGTCTGGAGGATTAAAGGGGTGAGTGAGGCAGAAGGAAGGGTCTGAAGGACTAAAGGGGAGAGTGAGGGGGAGGAGGGGTGGGGTCTGGAGGACTAAAGGGGAGAGTGAGGGGGAAGAAGGAGGAGGGGTCTTTTGGACTAAAGGGGAGAGTGGGGGGGAGAGGAGAGGTCTGGAGGACTAAAGGGGAGGGGGGAGGAGGAGTGGTCTGGGGGACTAAAGGGCAGAGTGAGGGGAAGGAGGGGTCTGGAGGACTAAAGGGAGTGAGGGGGAAGGAGGAGGAGGGGTCTGTTGGACTAAAGGGAGAGTAAGGGGAGAAGGAGTTGTCTGGGGGACTAAAGGGGAGAGTGAGGGGGAAGAGGGGTCTGGAGGACTAAAGGGGAGAGTGTAATATAGGACCTTTAAAGTAGAAGTACGTGCATCAGTGGTTGTACTCACCTTGAGTTCCTTTGTTTCAGGATATAGATCTTGTACAGAACCACCATCAGAGCCACAGATGTGAGGAGAATGAGGAAGACGAGGAAACCAATCAGAGCCTTGTCATTGACTGAAGACAGAAAAGACAACAGTCAGACGTCTCATAGACCAGCACCAATCACAAACCAAACAAGAATCATACGTACAGCTGGTCTGCACTGTTTTGGAACTTGAGCGGCCGGCATGTTTGATATTGACAGCTTTGACCTGAAGACAAAAACAATAATATTAGTAGTTGTAGTACTAGCATAGACAGTAGAAGTCAGTAGGGATTTGCTAAAATATCTAAATATCGCTATATGGTGATGCTAAATTTGGTGGTGCAGTATCATAGTGGTATTTCATGGTCATTTTTTTTGTGACAGTGCTACAATTTTTATGTGTTTGTTTGTTTTTTTTCAGAGAAAGAAAACTAGTTAAGGAATACACAGCATATGCAGCTGAAGTAAGAGTAGCAGTAGTAGTAGCAGCACTATTAGTAGTAGTAGTAGTAGTAGGTAGTAGTAGTAGTAGTAATAGCAGCAGTAGCAGTAGTAGTAGTAGTAGTAGTAGTAGTAGTAGTAGTAATAGTAGCAGTAGCACTAGTAGTAGCAGAAGTAGTAGTAGTAGTAAGTAGTAGTAGGTAGTAGTAGGAGTAGCAGCAGCAGCAATAGCAGAAGTAGTAGTAGCAGTAGTAGTAGTAGTAGTAGCAGTAGTAGTATTAATAGCAGTAGAAGAAATAGTGGAAGTAGTAGCAGTAGTAGCAGCAGTGACAGAAGTAGCAGAAGTAGTAGTAGTAGTAGTAGTAGTAGCAGCAATAGTAGTAGTAGTAGTAGTAGCAATAATAGTAGCAATAGCAGTAGTAGCAGTAATAGTAGCAATAGCAGTAGTAGCAGTAATAGTAGCAGTAATAGTAGCAGTAGTAGCAGTAGTAGCAGTAATAGTAGCAGTAGTAGTAGTAGTAGTAGTAGTAGCAGAAGTAGCAGAAGTAGTAGCAGTAGTTGCAGTAGTAGTAGTAGTAGTAGTAGTAGCAGAAGTAGCAGAAGTAGTAGCAGTAGTTGCAGTAGTAGTAGTAGCAGCACTAGTAGTAGCAATAGAAGTAGCAATAGTTGTAGCAGTAGTAGTAGCCGTAGTATTAGTAGTAGCCGTAGTATTAGCAGTAGCAGTAGCAGTAATAGTAGTAGTAGTAGCAGCACTAGTAGTAGCAGTAGTAGAAGTAGTAGCAGCAGCAGCAGTATTAGTAGCAGTAGTAGTAGTAGTAGTAGTAGCAGCAGCAGTAGTAGCAGCAGCAGGAGTAGTAGTAGCAGCAGTAGCAGAAGTAGTAGTAGTAGTAATAGCTTTAGCAGAGGTAGCAATAGTTGTAGTAGTAGTAGAAGTAGTAGTAGTAGAAGCAACAGTAGCAGTAGTAGGAGTAAGAGTAGTAGGAGTAGTAGTAGTATTACGTAGTTGAGGTTGTAGTAGTAGTTGCAGTATTAGTAGCAGTAGTAGTAGTAGTAGTAGTAGTAGTAGCAATAGTGGCAATAGCGGCAATAGCAGTAGCAGTAGTAGTAATAGCAGTAGTAGTAGTAGTAATAGCAGTAGTATTAGTAGCAGTAGTAGTAGTAATAGCAGTAGTAGTAGTAGTAGTAGTAGTAGTAGTAGTAGTAGTAGTAGTAATAGCAGTAGTAGTAGTAATAGCAGTAGTAGTAGTAGTAGTAGTAGTAGTAGTAGTAGTAATAGCAGTAGTAGTAGTAATAGCAGTAGTAGTAGTAGTAGTAGTAGTAATAGCAGTAGTAGTAGGAATAGCAGTAGTAATAGTAATAGCAGTAGTAGTAATAGCAGTAGTAGTAGTAATAGCAGTAGTAGTAGTAGTAGTAGTAGTAGTAGTAGTAGTAATAGCAGTAGTAGTAGTAATAGCAGTAGTAGTAGTAGTAGTAGTAGTAATAGCAGTAGTAGTAGGAATAGCAGTAGTAATAGTAATAGCAGTAGTAGTAATAGCAGTAGTAGTTGTAATAATATGAATACAAACATGAACAGTGAAATTGTAGTCTCAGATGTACTTACCTCCACGAGGTAGGTGGTGGAGTAGTCCAGATTTTTGAATTCAAAATGGCACTTTTTTTTGTTTTCTAATCTATTAATAATTTTTTCTTTAAGTTTCAGAATGGCTTCATATTTTCCCTCTGGACCCCTAAAATGATCTATCCCAGAGCAGTTCACATGGAAGCCATTGTTCTCTGTCAAATACACCATCAACTTCCCGAGGTAGCCGGGAACTGCAACAAAAGACCAAACCATTTACATTTACATTTACATTTACAGTGCACAGATCAGAACACACACTTTACTAAAACACACGTAACAGAATTCAAGATTTCACTTTCCATTATTTGAACATTTTAGTTGATTTTACTTCCTGCTTGGATGCAGGAAGCAGATGTCACTTACACAGAGGTAATTTCATAACCGTTACCAAGCAACAACACTAAACATGATTAAACTACTACTGACAAATAAAAATATATGAAAAATCTTAATCTTTCTTAAATAAATGTTTCAAAAGTCGGAGTGTGTGTTCCTTGCACATCCTGCATGTTGTATTGAATTTTATTACCTGGTCCCTGAAGGGCTGTCCAGGTTTTGTATTCACCCTGTGTGTTTGTGTGTGTCTGTGTGTCTGTGTGTTTCTGTGTGTGTGTGTGTCTGTGTGTTTGTGTGTGTGTCTGTGTGTGTGTGTGTGTGTGTGTGTGTGTCTGTGTGTGTGTGTGTCTGTGTGTGTCTGTGTGTGTATATGTGTGTTTGTGTGTGTCTGTCCACCCTCGATAATTCCACCATTTATGGACCGACTGTCATCAAATTTGGTACGTGGTGTCATGCCCCCGTGCCCAGTGTTGCAAAAAAATAAGTTTTGTGACGATCTGAGGTCATTTGAGGTCACATGGGTCAATTGAAAGGTCACGCCATTATAAAGGATCAGCAATTTCTTCAATTTCTGAACCATCTGCGGCCTAAAATATTCACCCAATCATCACACAAGTTGGCACTCACATAACGCCTCATGGGGGACCAGGTTGCTATCTCTGATTTCTTGTTTTTAATAAATCACTGCTACTTTCTGATTTCTTTAACTTACAAACTGTCACTTGACTGACATAAAACTATTAGAAATATTTACCACTGGTACTACCCCCGAAAAAAGTTGTAAAAATACAAAGTAACTGATAATAATACACTGACTCCAATACCATTAGACTTAAGCAAACTTTATTGATCCACAAGGGAAATTATTTGGACACTATCGTCCATGATTGATCAGTGCTAGTGCAGCCTCTGCAGCTCAGGGACTGAACTGTATGTTTCCTCTATCTGCAGGTCAAGGCCCTGGTGGGGTAGAGACTTTTCTTCCTTTTTTAAACCAGCAGGCTACATACACTTTAAATAGTAAATTCTAACTACACCCAATTTAAAATAATGAACATATGTTTGCATGTTTGCAGTTGTTACACTTACTTCCAGGTTTGGTTTCGACAGTTTGTTTATGTTCCTTGAGTTCATTGCCCTCATAGAGGGTCTGGATCTTACAGTCATAAGTGATAAATGCTTCCAGTCCATTCACAATGCACGTTTCTACAGAAGACGTTTCTTTAAAAGACTTTCTGGGCCACCGGTCTGTGAAACCTGTGAAGACATGGCACATTTATACAAAGCACAAAGCAGCTTCAGGCTCTGTAAAGGCGTGTACATTCACAGGAGTCAGATCAAATGCTGATAAAAAACAAAAACAGCTTTATTCTAAAGGCACCTGTTGGACAATTAAAAAGGCTTTTCTGTATTCCTGGTTTTATCTATGGACAACTAGAATATGTGCCAATCAAATGTCTTATGTCAGTGTGATGTTGCACCAACGGCCAGATAGAAATGACTCACTGATGACTCTATTATATATGATTTTATTTTATTCATTATATAAAGGTGTCATAATAACAACACTGCTTTTCCACACTGTCCAGGATTCAGTTTGTCAAAAAAATAGTTTGCCATATTTAGTCATCAGTTTTATAAAAAAATAAAAATAAATAATCAGCAATGACTGAAACTATGCACCAATCCAGTTGACAGTGGTAATAATAAATAAATAAATTAAAAAAATAAAATAAAAAAAAAAAATAACATAGACAGAATTAAGCACCAGAATGTGAAATGATTCATATCAAAATCATACTTACGAGAAGTACATGTGCACGTGTATTCGAGTTTAGGCTTGAGAACAGTTAGATTGCAGTTCTCAGTTTTTGTTTCCCATTCGAGGGTAATGGAGGTGTTAGTTGAAGTTTGGGGTTTAACTGATGAAGTAATATCTGTTGAAAAATAAGTCATATATATTTCAATCACCTTAATTCACACTTTTCCAAGATTCAGGAAGATGAATATAATGCAGTCCTTACCACAGAAGGTGTTCACTTTGACTGGGTCAGTTTTATTAATCACAGCTGTTTCATTTTTTATATTCCCAATGCATGTGTATGTTTTAAACGGCTCCAGCTTAGATAACAACATGGTATTTTTTTTTGTATCTGGAGAAAATAAGAAAGAGTTAAAGGTCCTGTATTATACAAAATGGAGTCTTGTGAGCTTTAAGCCATGTTAGAATGTTGTTCCCTCCTCAAAAACAGACTCAGAGTGTTGTTTTGTTTACATCACCACTAGATGCTGTCTGTGTTACTGCTGTCTGATAGTGTGCATAATTTGGTCTGACAGAAGAAGACCTGAGAGCACAGGTGAGTCTGAACAAAGGTCAGGTGAGGGGAGGGGCCAGCTGAGGGGAGGGGTCAGGTGAGGGGAGGGGTCAGGTGAGGAGAATGCCAAGTGAGGGGAGGGGCCAGATGAGGGGAGGAGTCAGGTGAGGGTCCAGTTGAGGGGAGGAGTCAGGTGAGGGGCCCAGTGAGGGGAGGGGCCGGGTGAAAGGAGGGGGCCAGGTGAAGGGAGGGGCTAAGTGAGGGTCTCACATATGCCATCTACTGGTGAAAAAAAATAATTTACAGATGACAGATTTAAAATACATGTGGCAGGTTAGAATACTCATTTAACTAAAACAGTTTCTTAACAACAATTAAATCTTTGTGTGTGTGTGTGTGTGTGTGTGTGTGTGTGTGTGTGTGTGTGTGTGTGTGTGTGTGTGTGTGTGTGCGTGCGTGTGTGCGTATAACTCACCCTCACAGTTATATTCAGTAGTTAGTTTACATATTTTAGGCAATGGGGTTTCAAACTCAATTTTTGCCGGATGTCCATTGGTTTTTTTTGGGTTATTGTAGATCACTTTTTGGGTCAGGTCTGCCGCACTTAGAAACTTTTCTGGAACAGTCATTAAAAAAACATTTAATCATAACATATGCTGTGTCATATATCTAAAAACTGTAACATAAAGGCACACTGTGTAACTTTTCTGACAGGGGAGGTCCACCACTTATTTGTCCACATGTAATTTTGTTTGTTTGTTTGTTTGTTTGTTTGCTAAGAAAATACCTCGAAAACACAGATCCTTCTGAGTTAAGTCTGATCTGTGATTTGGTGTCATCACCTGCTTGTCTCCATTTTGATCGATGTGTTTACTGTCATACTGTGGAACATTCTGGATAAAGTAATAACATCTCCATGGAGACAAGAAGGCTCTGGACTCTACACTAGTTCCTCAGTGCACCTTAAAGATCAGAAATGATCAAACTATGTTGATCTCAAAGTGGAGAAAATCACAGATTTTCATAAAGTATAAGCAGCAAAAAAATGCAATGCCAAGTTAAAGGTAAATTATGTAACTTTTGCTTGTCTCCATGTTATTGCATTTCCTGTTCCACAATATGGCATTAAAT
>NW_026571473.1:2387000-2399500 GCF_026225935.1 Boleophthalmus pectinirostris | reverse complement strand
ACTAACACTAAAACACAACTTTGCCCACACCAGTCCATCTTTCCCACAATCAGGGAATAATTAAGCTCCTTAAAATGGTTTATAATTTATAAAAGAATCTAAATCTTGAGCAGAGGCTGATATGTGATTTACCTGCAGCCTAAAGAGTACACATGAGCTTTATTTGAATACTTGCGTGTGAAGAGGTGTGTGCAGCTCTCTTGTAGGTATAGAGTAAAAAAGAAAAGAGTTTGCAGTACATTTAAATTACACGTTTGGGGAAAATCATCCAAATTGGCCCTAGATATCTGCCCCAAAACATCGACAGGATTCTAAAGTGTTGGCATTGTACTGGCCATGAAAAAAAACATTATTATTATTATTATTATTATTATTATTATTATTATTATTATTATTATTATTATTATCATAGGGGCCACATAGTTCAGTTGGTACAGCGTTTGACCTCTGATCAGAAGGACTGAATCACACTCTCGACATAAAACATCATTGGTTGAGCGTCAGATCCACTGACCCACAGGTTGGTGGTGTGATTCCAGCTCCCGCAGATGAATGTTTCTGTTGTTGTGTCCTTGGGCAAGACATTTAACCCACCTCCGTACACTGGTGGATGAGTGTATGAGAGTGTGTGTGAATGTGTGAGTGGTTCCTTGTTGTAAAGCTCTTTGTGCGTCTTGAAAATGGAAAAGCGCTGTATAAAAATGTGACCATTGACCATATCAGTCGAAGTCTAGTAAACGCTGACAAAAAAAAAAGGTTTTAAGATCGTCAGAAAATTCAAGGAAAAAATCCAAAATGAATTTAAATGACACATCAGAGCCTGCCATCAATCCAAGAGTTCATGGTTCTGTTTAGGAGTTTACTTTTCAACAAAAATGTGACAGTGACTAAATGGCAGTGTTGGGAAGGTGACTTTTAAAATGTAATCCCCTACAGATTACAGATTACATCCCCCAAAATGTAGTTTGTAACATAATCCATTAAATTACTTAAAGTGAGTAATGTAATCTGAATACTTTGGATTACTTGATTTGTTGTAGAGAAGCAAAGACGAGGAAATCTTCACATAAGATGTTTTGTCTGATAAAAGAAAATAAAAAGCCCAGACTTTACTGAACCAAATTAAAAATATTATTGATAGAAGACGAGGAGACACGTCCACACAGCAGGATTTAGTCCTGTTAAATCCTGTTTTAGACCTGGTTTAGACCTGGTTTAGTCCTGGTTTAGTCCTTGTTTTAGACCTGGTTTAGTATCTGGCAATGAGTAGAATTATCAGGGGAAAAGAAAGAAAGAAAAAAAAAGGAATTTAGCCCGAAATGTGAAAACAGGAAAATACATTTCCTGTAATCCATTTATTTCAATTAAGTAACTGTAATCCAATTACCACTCACTGAAACAGTAACTGTAACTGAATACAGTTAGTCATCATTTGTAGCTAGCTATCTTGTGACTGTAATTTTATGCGTGAGAAACACAAATCAACTCCAGACAGAGCAGTGCCTACAGTTAGCTTCACAACCCCAGGGGATGTTGACCACATGGGCTGCAGAGTATCAATTGCAGCCTTTAATCAGGTACATTCTCTTTAACAGTGCTCTATTTGTGTCTTTATCATGAAAAACAGAACTCGTTTCTTTCTGTTTACAGTGATCCAAAGTTCCTCCTCACTTCCCTTCTACATTCAGAGCATCCATCTTATTCACCACAATGACTTTATAAACACTTTTCACAACTCTTAACGTTAATGTCAGGTAATGCTAACAACAACTAGCATGCTAACAGTACCCTTCCTGATTCTCTGACAAGAAAATACTTCCTCAAGAGCTGCTCAGACAATATATCTGCACTGAGACATTTACGTAACTGAAGAGGAGAAACACAAGAAGCAACACAACAAGAAGCTTTCATAGTACCACAGTTTGAGAAATAATAACATAGTACATGTATACATTACAAATACAGGAAGTACTTACATGGGTCATTTTTATAGGGGTCTGTTGTTGTTGTTGCTGTTGTTGTTGCTGTTGATGGTGTTGGTGCTTTTACAAAAAAAAAAAAGGACAAAATATGTTAATGATTGATTCAATAAAAACATGATAGTATACTTTATAGTTTATTTAAAAGTGCATTGTGTAACTTTTTGGTGGAGGTTCTGTCAAATGCTTGTCTCCATGGTAGTAAACCTTTCTAAAAAAAAACAAAAACTGACCGACACAATCAGAATGTCTGTTTTTCAAGGTATTTCTGAGCAATAAAACCATTGGAAATGGCATAAATATGAGGCAGGCCTGTTTAATGTCATACTGTGGAACATTTTAGGCAGAGCAGTGACATCTCCATGGAAACAAGCAGCTGACCCCCAACCATAAAGTTACACAACGTACCTTTGAGTAAAGTTAAGTAACTAACACACCAACAACTAGACTACAAATTAAACTGACCATTCTCAAATGGATGTGTTCTAAAAGATTAATTATAATTGATCAATATGCAGAAATGTCTATAGTTAGTTTTCATTTATGAATAAATACACTTGTAACCATCTTTTCAGTCTTTTTGAATAGTCTAGTTATTGCTAAACCCTTTACTTGGTGTTCAAAAGTGGGACCTGTTTTTATTTATTTTATTTAATAATAACTTAACCTCCTGGAACCTGAACTCTTACATGGTTTTATTGATTTCTCTTTGTTATTTGGGCTGATTGGACCTGATGAGAGCAAAAACAAAGAATTATATTGTTATAATATTTTTATATCTATATGTCCACATATGATTTATAAAACATTCATTTTATGTTTGAATCATTTTGATGGAACACAATAAAGTCACAGTTGAATAATGATTTGCAAAAACTATTTATGAAGTGCCTGAACATCCCAAAATGTCTTGAACATAGTCCAGGTCCCAGAAGGTTAAAGTGCTTGTGATTTCTCTAAAACAGAGGTCTCCAACCTTTTCCTCCGGTGAGCTCCTTTACAAAACAAAAATGCCAGAGGGTTACTCATTTTACCGGCTGCAAGAAACTGAGATGATTATAAGAAAGATGGTGAACCTTTGGATAAAGTTAGATACCTATAAACCATTGTTTCCCAAAGATTGGGTTGCGACCCTCACGTTTGTCGCAGGAGATTTTTTTGGGGTCTCCTTGTCACAATCTGCATGTAGGTCTGTAATATACAGTTCTGCCTATACTCCTGATCTGCTGCTGCGTCTCCTCCTGCACCTATCTCACTAGAGATAGATACATGTTCAAATGTTAAGACATGTTTTGTATCATTTCTAATCTTTTTGTAATGATTTTATTGACTCTTTTGTTCCAATATTGCTGGTTCAATTGAATGTAGAAAAGAAAAATAAATGTTTTACATTTAATGTCCAAACAGGCGACTTCTGGATTCTTTTATTGCTGCTTCAGTGATTGTTTTTCATTGTTTCAAACTGGAGTAAAACTAATAGTTCAGAGACACGATCACTCATCAACAATAAAATATCCTCATTCATGTTCAATAATCCAAATCCACCTTTATTGTGTGATTTATGAATAATGTTTATTGACTTGGATCGTGAAGGTTTGTGACTTTTAAAATATGGGTCTCGTGAAAAAAAGTCTGAGAAACACTGATATAAAACATAAGTCACTGCTCATTTATTCATGCACAAAGTTGGGCTTCAAAATGATACATGAACAATGGTAGTAGGTATGTAATTAACCAGATTTTTTGTTATTCAGCACAATAGTATAATTCCAGAATCCCTTGGTGAGCTACTTGGAAGTGGGTGGAGAGCTACTGGTGGCTCCTGAGCTACAGTTGGAGACTCCTGCTCTAAAACAATTTTTTTTTAGTTTTGTCATTTTGGTGAAGGTTCTAATTTTACTTCCTGGTTTGAGACAAGCAGCAGATGGGAGATAATATAGAGGTACTGTAGGTTACCTAGCAACCAAAATAATAACAAGGGCCAAAACCTGTCTGAATAGACCTTTTCACAGCGGCCGGAAGTACAGCCTTAGTGTGTAGCAGAATATTTGCTCAGTGCTTTTCAATGGTAAAATGTGTGTGTAAATGTGTGTGGTATTCTCCAGCAGCTTCATAAATCTGCCCCATCACAAATCTTCAACCATCAAGGTCCACAAAGGATCAACATTCCACAACTATCAAGGTAAAAAATGCAAAAGCTTAAAGGCGAACGGCGATCAGCATTAGTGAACTACTGAGCAAAACTAACACTATGGTCATGAATAAAACAGAAGAAACTTAGGCTACGTTCAGACTGCACCTGAAGTGAGCCAATTAATCCGATTTTTTGGCCCCATGTTCCTGTATCTGATCTTTTAATGACAGTCTGAACCACACAGATCCATTTTTTTTTTTTTCAAATGTGACCCAGGACACTTGGATATATGCTCCTAAAACTGATACATATCTGATCTTTAGACATGTGACTTCAGTGTGAACGGCCAAAGCACATTCATCCACCTACATGTTATCAACAAGACACAAACGTCACTGTTCTGAGCTGAAGTAGGCAAAAATTGTTAATGAACTCCATGTCACTGAAGTGAAGCACATCACCACTCATCACTCTTGACTACGTCTCCGCATCTACACGTTCCTTTTAACGTACTGTCCCACAAAACACCACGGCCAAAAACCTCGTCCTTCTCCTTCTCAATCTCCTTAAAACAAGTAAGTTGTTCATGTTCTGGCTTCGGTACGAGAGGAACTTTAAAATCTCCAGGTGCTCAATGCTGCGTCCATGTTTGGACAACTTCTGTAAACACAGAGACGCTCGCTGCGGTCGACGTCATCGTGTCTCCAGTGTCACATGTGGGACACTTTTGGGCCGTTTAATGTTCACACTGGAGTCACATACAAGTCACATTTAATTGGAAATGTGAACGACCTCGAAAAAACATTGGATTTCACAAAAAAATTCAAATTGAGCGTTAAGCCCTGCTGTCTGAATGTAGCCTTAGAGTAGAAAGTACAGATACCTGCTCTCAAATGTAGTGAAGTAAAAAGTATCCAGTATTATTATTATATATATTTTTTTTTTACTATAGTACTTTACTACTTGTCCTTGGTTCAGCACTGTGTCTGTGTCAAACTTACTGGAGTTGTTGGAGGCAGGGCTCTGAGATCCAGTGGAGTTGTTATCTGAGTTGATTACCTGGGATGCTGTATTAGAGTCTGTGGAGGAAGGGGGCGGTTGGGATGGTAAGGAGCCAGGGTCTGGGGGGAGGAAACAAAAGATCACTTGATATTTTCATGTTGAAATTTGGTGTCTGATGAAAAAAGTTCTATATTCCATAAAACAGATTCTTGTGAGCTGTGAGCCGTGTTAATGTCACCTCCTGGAGTTGTGTTTTGTTTCATTCACACGTCTGATTAACCTTTTATTATTAGTCTGTCAACATCTCCAAAGCTCCAAATGCTCTGTTCTACCTTGTGATGTCATAGAGCAGTAGTTTTTAAGTGAACAGCTCTTTTTACTTTTTAGTTCAGTAGAGATTGGACATACAAGAGCTGAAATGATCAAAATGATTCTAGTGACAGTGTATCGAGTTTAAAAACACAGTGGAGTACTTCCTGTATTACCTGTATTATGACATCACAAGGTGGAACGGATGTTTTCTGTCTGAGAGAAGAAAACACAACTCCAGTTCCGTTTGTGATGAGGAAACTACATTAGACAGATCAGAAAATATCTTCAGTGTCGATAGTTTGCATTGACATCAGTCTGGGGGTGTTCTACATGTATGTTTGTGGCAGAATATTCATTAGTTGCCATGGTGACACAATGCACACATAGCAAACACTGTCAGGAATGATTTAAAATAGTCTGAAAACTCGAAAAAAAAGAAAAAATGGATTGAAGAGCACATTTTCAGGAGCGTGTGATCAGTGTGAGTGTTCATGGTTCTGTTTAAGAGTTTGATTTTACACTAAAAGGTGAGTGACTCACTGACCAACTGTTGGCTAAAGTTTGTGTCATTTTATTTGAGAGAGAATTGGTTAACCTCACACATTTGGATTATAAGTCACACTTTTTTCATGGTTTGGGTGTTTCCTGCGACTTATACTCCAGTGCTACTTATGTACTAAAATGTTCACACTGAGACGTGAGAAGACGCTCTAGTCTTGTGTGTCAGTATCTAGTACTACTATTACTCCTGTACCACTGTCACTTCACTCTACTGGTAAGAAATGATAAGAAAGTTCGGAGTGAGCGAGAAACTTGTGAGGGACTGGTGGAAAGCGAGGATGGAGAACAGAGCTTCACGGCAACCGAGTGCACCGTGTAACTTTCCTGAAGTCACTGGATGGATGGACAAAGTCTGGACTTCAGTGACACCGAAACCATCCTGTCAGGATTCAGAAAGACCGGAATAGTTCTAACTGGAACTGATGCTGAGTCTGACGACAGCGACACAGAAGAGGAAGTGGTGCTTTGTTTACCTCCAGAGATCACCGAATTGTTCAGAAGTGACACCAAGGATGAAGAATTGAATGGATTTAGTGATTTGGAGTGAGATGGAGAGTTTGGTAAACTTGTTCTGTTTCTGTTGTTTATGTTATAATTTATCTGAAGAACTGTTCATATGTGACGTTAACCGTCTGTTGTTCTCTCTTCTATTGTTATTACTAGAACTTGACTTTCAACAGGAAATGTCGATTCCTGGTTTCTGATTTCATAAAATACATTTTCCCCAAGTGCAAGTTATATATGTTTTTTTCTTCTTCATTACACATTTTTTGGCTGATGCTACTTATACTCCAGAGCGACTTATAGTCTGCAAAAAACTGGTCAGATTGTGTTAAAACAAAGCTCAGATTAAAGTCTAATTTGGGTAACAGAGCTTCAGCAATAGTATTTTCATAGAGACAAGCAGGCAACTTTCCAGAAGAAAAGTTAGTACAGTAATAAAAAAATAAATAAAAATTATTACTCAATACTAGCAATTTTTGGGGCTACTTTTTATTTTTTGAGCTCAGTTTTTAACATCACATCATAGAATTTTAACCAACTAAGAAGTGCAGCATGAGGAGTTCAGAGGACACGAGTGAGGGACTGTTGGATATTGTGAAATTAACAGAGGTGTAGCGCCAAATTCTGGGCCCTAGGTACAAATCATTTTGTGGGCCCAGACTACTTTGACTACTTTTTAACTCTCCACCATTTTTCTTACTAATACTGCGCAGTAAGAAGTCTAACAATGTTACGATCAAATACACTATGTTACTAAAGAAGAGTAGTACTTCTTCAAATCCCTGTTAGTGCAAAGAAAAGATACACACAATATTGACTGACCCTGAGAAAGTATTGTTCTTTCATAAGTGTATATAATAATTCTGGTGACAGGATGTGTTTTCTTGTGTGTATGTACTTCCTCACGGGGCACGTACATGAGCTGTGCCCCTCCCTCACAGCAGGGGAGAGGTCACTCACATTAAACCACATTAGTTTCACTTGTGGCCTAACGTGGTGGATTAGTGCGAGGGACGAGGGAAGACAAGACATGAGCTCATTTAGATAGACTGTCCAGAAAAAAGACACCAACTAAGAAGTGCAGCTCTGAAATTCATCAGCCTTTTTACGCCAAATATGACAAAAGACGTTCCAGAGAAAACAAGAGGCGACAGGAGACGGTGATGCCCGGGCTTCAGAAGAGAGCGGAGCAGCATTTCACATTGTCTAACTTAAATAATGTCTGCATTTGGAAAACACACTTTACAAATGACACATCTGTTTCCAGTGAGTTATTGAGGCACTGACAAACCAAAAAACAAAATGATCTGAGTGAATGCTATGCCAACAGAACCACAGAATGAGTCTGGTGATGGTTTATTGGTTTAAAATCTGCATCAGACTTTTACCTATGACGCAACAAAAGAGGCAAAAAGCAAACTGAGCATTTTTGAAGCTCGAAGAACATGATTTTAGATTCATGGAACAACTGTAAATGAAAGAAAATACAAGTCCAGGCTTGTGTTTGACGAGGGGACAAAAGTATAATAGGGCTAGAAAAATTAATTTTGGGTAATATCTGTTTTGAAAATCAAATTTTTTTTATTTTTATTTTTTTTAGGATTTTAAAATAATAAGTAAAATTTTAACAATAAAAAACAATAATAAAGGGAAAAAAAAAACAAAACATACATACCTGCTGTACTCTGACCTGCAACAGAAAGAGAAAGAGAAACAAAATGAATACAGGGCATCATCATATTAAAGATACATTATGTAACTTTTCAGGGTGCCATGGTTGCAACCTTCTTGTGTTCATGGAGCTGTAATTGTTTTGCCTGGAATGTTCCACGGTATGGCATACAAATATATTATCTCTCACCATGGAGACAAGTAGGTGATACACAAGTTTAGTTTAGTTTAGTTTAATTTAATTTGTAATTCAAACACCTCGACTTGAGTATGTTCCAGACAAAACAACTCAGCATGTGCTTGAAACAAAAATGGCGGCTTTGCTGATAACATTCTTCCCCGAGTTGAAGGTGTGAAAAAAAAAAAACATGAAATACATTGTGACCAAGTTGCCGTGACGGTAAAACAAAGATTTCAGCGTCTCTATTTCAGTCAAACCACAACATCCTGCAGAGCTGCTTCCCCTTTTCAGTCGCCCAAACGTCAGCGCGCTTCACTTCACCAGGCTCTGCTCGCTTAAAGCTGCACTGTGCAACTTTTCTGGTGGAGGCTCCGGCAGAAGCTTTTCTCCACTAAGATGTTATCGCTTTGTCTGGAATGTTTCACCTGTTAAACCTTTCTATCTTCATGGAGACCAAACCAGACCAAGTTAACAGGTCAGATCTGTGGAGAGGCGACCCACTCACAGTCAGAATGCCCAGGTTTTTTTTTTTTTTTTTTTAAGTATTTTTGAGCTATACCTGTAGTCAGTGTTGGGGAGTAACAGATTACATGTACCAGAGTTACGTAACCAGAGTACAAATTATGAGTAACTGTATTCAGTTACAGTTACTGTTTCAGTTACTTTGTTGAAATAAATGGATTACACGGTGATATGTTCCTGATTTAATTTTGGGGGTAATTCCACTCACTGCCAGACACTAAATTAGATCTAAAACCAGGACTAAACCAGGTCTAATACCAGGACTAAACCAGGACTAAAACCAGGACTAAAACCAGGACTAAACCAGGTCTAAAACCAGGACTAAACCAGGACTAAACCAGGTCAAAAACCAGGACTAAACCAGGACTAAACCAGGACTAAAACCAGGACTAAACCAGGTCTAAAACCAGGACTAAACCAGGACTAAACCAGGACTAAACCAGGTCAAAAACCAGGACTAAACCAGGTCTAAAACCAGGATTAAACCAGGACTAAACCAGGTCTAAAACCAGGTCTAAAACCAGGTCTAAAACCAGGTCTAAAACCAGGACTAAACCAGGACTAAACCAGGACTAAACCAGGACTAAACCAGGACTAAAACAGGACTAAACCAGGACTAAACCAGGACTAAAACAGGACTAAACCAGGACTAAACCAGGACTAAAACCAGGTCTAAATCCTGCTGTGTGGACGTGTCTCCTCGTCTTCTATCAATAATATTTTTAATTTGTTTAAGTAAAGTCTGGGCTTTTTATTTTCTTTTATCAGACAAAACATCTTATGTTACGATGTCTTAGTCTTTGCTTCTCTACAGCAAATCAAGTAATCCAAAGTATTCAGATTACATTACTCACTTTAAGTAATTGAATGGATTACATTATAAACTACATTTTGGGGGATGTAATCTGTAATCTGTAGGGGATTACATTTTAAGAGTCACCTTCCCAACACTGCCTGTAGTTGAGTAAATGTAAAGTCGAGCTGTTTAATGTCACACTGTGGAACATTCCAAGCAGAGCAATGACGGATTTATAGAAACAAGAAGATGACGAATCCCCTACCAAAAAGTTTTTTTTTTGTTTTTTTTTTTTTGTTTTGTTTTTTACAGTAGATTCAGAAAGTGGTGTCATGATTCAAACCTAAAAAATGCAAACTGCACAGACTTGATGTTATAAGATTTATATAACATGGGAAGTTTGTGGAGCCAGTGGAAAACAAACACTGATAACATTTGTGGATCATTTGTTTGGAGATTTCCTTGAATATCCCAGAGTTTTATAAGCCCCTAAAACATGAACACACAAACTTTCACTTCTGCCTCACCCCAGCAGTGTGAAAATACATTTACCAGCAGTTTTTTGTTCACTTTTTTTACTTTTGCTGATGAGTTTTTATCAGCACTTGCACATGTGCTTCACTGTACTTCACTTCAGTACATTTAGAGTATATACTTTTTACTTTTACTTCACTACATTTAAGAGCAGGTATCTCTACTTCAATTCAGTACATTTAGAGTGGGTACTTTTTACTTTTACTTCACTACATCTGTACTTTACTTGTGTACATTTAGAGTATATCATTTTTACTTTTACTTCACTACATTTGAGATCAGGTATCTGTACTTTACTTTAGTACATTTAGAGTATATACTTTTTACTTTAACTTCACTACATTTGAGAGCAGGTAACTGTATTTTATTTCAGTACCTTTGGAGTAGGTACTTTTTACTTTTACTTGACTACATCTGTACTTTACTTTAATACATTTAGAGTATACACATTTTACTTTTACTTCACTACATTTGAGATCAGGTATCTGTACTTTACTTTAAGTACATTTAGAGTACATACTTTTTACTTTTACTTCACTTCAGCACATTTAGAGTATACACATTTTACTTTTACTTCAATACATTTGAGAGCAGGTATCTGTACTTTACTTTAAGTACATGTAAAGTATATACTTTTTACTTTTACTTCACTACATTTGGGAGCAGGTATTTGCAGTTTTTATTCTATATTTTTTTTGAAACTGGATTTATTTTGAAAAAGTAAAAATATTTTTAATCATCATTTTGAACAAACCTTGCTGAAATTTGGCTGAGGGTTTATTTGAAAAAATTTACTGTTACACAATAGTTTGCAAAAAAACTTACAAAAAAAAAGTTTGTTTTTACTTTTTTTAAAAAATGTTTCTTGTAACAAAATTTAAGAAAATCTAAGAACATCACTTAAACTCCCTCTGTCACTTTTCTCAACAGTGTCAAGAAAATTCTGCTGATGCATTCTACAGCAATGATCAGCAGTTTTTACTTTTTTTTTAAAAACAGTTTTTTTTGTTTCTATATGAAGATTTGCACATACAAAACACTGTAAAAACAATAGAGAAGTTAAAATTACCCAAATTAAGAACTTGTTTACTCCACCAACGCAACATTTCAGTAGCTTTTTTTGACCTAATCTTCCTGACAGTTAGCACAAAGTTTGTTGCAATGGCAGATTCAAATCCAACATTAGCCGCAAAAGAAAGTGTTTCTTATTTGAAAGAAGAAGACAAGGGGAAACAGCGAAGCCAAACTAAGGTGATTCTTGTAGATTCATTCATATGGCGCGACTTAAGCATAGCACTAAAGACTGACGCATTGGTCGCCAAATTACTCCTGGACAGGTAACTTCTGCTTATTATGAAAAACTACTTTATTTCCAAGAGCTAGTCAAACGTTTTTTCAGGACACGAAAGCGATATCCTATGTCTGAAAACGTAATTTTCAAGGAAAGAAAGAGTCCGCTTCTGCTGCGTGTTGTAAGCTAGTTCTCGCACTGAATCTCCGCGCAACCTTCTCTGCTCCCCTTTCCTACTCCTGTCCCCGCTGCCCGTTCCGCTCTTCCCCCTTCTCCTCACTTCTACGGGCACGGAATCTCCGCGACCGTCCCCTCTCCTCTCTCTCTCTCTCCTCTCCCTGCTCCGCTCTTCTCCCTGCTCCTCACTTCTCGTCCGCGAACGAAATGTCCGCACACCCGCTCCCCCCGCTCCTCACTTCTCCGCCTTGCCTAACAACACTGTAGTTGGACGTCATGTGCAGCCACCGGCTGTAAACACCTGTTTCTGGCGAAAGAGGAGGCAGAAGGCGTCTACGTACACTATATATATATATATATATATATATATATATATATATATATATATATATATATATATATATATATATATATATATATATATATATATATATATATGTGTATATATATATATATATATATATATATATATATATATATATGTGTGTGTGTGTGTGTGTGTGTGTGTGTGTGTGTGTGTTGTGTTGTGACTTGTATGTCATACAGTTTTTTTGTTTTTTTTTTCTATTGTTTTGCATGTTGGTAAAATAAAAATATTCATAATAACAATAATAATAATAATAAAAAAAGTACCATCTGCCTCCATCACACACACACACACACACACACACATGCACACACACTCACTCACAGGTCAGGTGATGGACACAAAAACATATGGCTATATATATTGTTGTTGTTTTTCCTATTAAATTATTCCTATTCCTATAGTCCTTGCCATGAAATAACCAAACCAAACCAAGTTACAGGTCAGATCTGTGGAGAGGCGACCCTGC
>NW_026571473.1:2339500-2382000 GCF_026225935.1 Boleophthalmus pectinirostris | reverse complement strand
GTTCATTAACTTTTCTGGTGGAGGGTCCGTCACCTGCTTGTCTACATGGAATGTTCCACAGTGTGACATTAAACAGCTCTGCCTTGATCTCCCTGATCTGTAACTTGGTCTGGTTTGGGGTCCATGAAGATAGAAAGGTTGAATGACATCTCCATGGAGACAAGTGCATATTTAAAGATGCAGTACCTGATTTCTAGTTAAAAACATAAAAAGCAGAACTAGTTCACACGTGCATTCCGAGCATTCTTTTTATTCACCACGATTACTTTATGCGCACTTTGCACAATTCTCAGCAACAACTAGCATGCTAACACGGACTTCCTACTTATCCGACAATAGAACTCTTTATAATTAGATGCAGAGAGCACAGAAATACAGAACAGAAATACAGAACAGACCTCAAGAGCTTCTTATACGACATATGAGCACAGGGGTGAAGAAATCTTAAAGGTCTTAACCCTTCTCTTACATTACATCATTACATCACTTCTACATGTAGTACTGCATTATTCTGAAGTAGAAATACTCCTACATGTATGTACTTTTGGCTCCTCTCCCCTTCTCTGTCCTTCATGATTTGCGTAGACCACATCCTCCTGTCGCCCGGGACAAAGTTATCTTTAGCTTTATCATGAGAGCTTCACATTTGGTACTTGTACCTTACTTCTCTTTTTAAGCTTCTTCTTTTCTTTTTTGTGAATTCTGAAGTGTTTCGCCGTGTGTGTGGTGTGTGCACGAACAAGATGTGTGCGTGCGTGTGTGTGCGCGTGTGCGCATGTGTGTGTGCGAGTGTGTGTGTGTGTGTGTACGGTACAGAGACAGGAAGCCTTAAGATCTCAACGAACACGGAAGTGACGACGTTTGCCTCGACTCAAACCTGACACTTCTCCCCTGAGGTTTAACTTAAAAAAAGTGTCAGAAGTGAAAATGACATTTTGTGTTCATGTGAAATAAAAACTTAAAGCCTAAATATACACACCCAGTCAAAGATTTGGACTTCACCTTCTCTTCGGTGTTTTATTTATTTATTTTCTTTACTACTTTCTACATTTTAAAGAAAGAAATGTCACATTTATGATGCAACATACATGGAATTATGTAGTAAATACAGATATTATATTTTATTTTCATCTGCTCCATGTACCTTTTGCTTTGACAGTGCTACAAACCCTTGGCCTTCTCTTAATGAGCTTCATGAAATGGTTTTTACTTCATGTGCCAACAGTGCAAACCAGGGTCAAAGTAAAGGGTGTCTAAACCTTTGACTTAGAACTTTAGCCATGAACTGAAATTAAAAGTTAAAGTCCAAAACATTGAAAAGGTGCAGAAGTCACTGAAGTTTAGAGACGTGTGTTAGTGATGCTGCTGCTGGTGACTGACAGCTGCACTTTCATTTCAAAAGAATCATTTACTGTATCAAATATTCTAACTTTAAATAGTCGTGTTTTTGATTCAAACGTTGAACTGAACTCACATTTTACAGAGATCCTTATGATATCTACAGGTGCACCTGCTCCTTCCATGGACATGTCACTGCTTTGACTTCAATGTTGCACAGTACAGCATTAAACATATCTATCTCCATGGAAACAAGTTTATTCAAGATGAGCTCACATTTATTATATTATTTAAAAACTATGAACTTACAACATGTGTTTCTGCATTGGGCCTTTAACATTTTAAAATTTCAAACTGAACATTTACAAATTGAAAAAAAAAAAAAATATATAATATAATATATATATATATATATATATATATATATATATATATATTTTTTTTTTTCTATGCTATTTCTTTTAAGAATGAAGTTACATGGAACAAATGTCGCACTTGAAAAAACACCCGCCCAGTTACTGACACATTCACAAATGCCAAAGCAGAACCAAGAAGAAAGGATTCACACCAGAATAATACAAATAAAACACTGAAAACTCATTATGGATAAATAAGAATGATTTTTTTTTTTTTTTTTAATTCAAGCTCTGAAGTCTCCGTGCGACACAAAATATTTTGCTCATTCTACTTCATAAATATATAACATGTGCAGAAGGTACTGTCTCCAAAAACTTTAACATGAATTACTAAAATTTATAAAGTAATAAAAGTGTAAACGTGTTCCAAATGTTATAGTGTCAAAGGAGGACATGTTTGACCACAATGTCCAAGATTTTCATATATTTTTGCTTGGTTCACGTAATGGGTGGGGTCCCAAAGGTGGGTCACTGACAATTAGATAGACAGAACTCTTTTGAATGAATGAAAACATCTGAAGAGGTCAATAGGGTTATAAAAATATACAAAGAATTATCTGCAACCAAGTTAAAATTCCTTAAGTTCATTTTTCGAAAAGAAGCCTCGCATCAGTTCACAAGGTCTGGATCAAAGCTGGTACTTACAGCTGCCCAGCGCGATGACCCCGGCCCACAGGAGGAGAGAGAGGGCACCCATCTGTGCCATGTCCAGAGGTGTGGATGGACCGCACCATACACCGACGAAAAGCAAAAAAGAAACCTACAAATGAAATAAAAAAAGACTAAAAACGAATCGGGTTTGATCAGAAGTTACATAAATGCGCCGTCTCTTCTCACTTGGTGCTTCCTGGACTTGTTCCTCAAACCTGCAGCTTCTGTCAGGGCGGGGGGTGGAGGGGGGGTGATGATGTCACGCACACACACACTTACACACACATACACACACACTCACATGAGAACAGGAAGTGCCCTCTGCCATTTTGGGCTTCAAGTGCGAGAGGCTGTGATCAGGTCCTGTTCACACTGAAGCAAATGGAGGCCGAGGAGCAGCTCTGAAATTCACAAGGAAACCACATGAGAAGTTTAAGTGTAAGACTTTGTCAGGACTTTGTGAGCACATCATTCAACTAAAAAAAAAAAAAATGGTTTCACCCATCAACCCAAAGCATGCACAATATGTACCCTTGTCCAGATAAAGTAGTTCTGACTGGTTCAAGATCTAGTTGAAGCTGGTCCCTCTGCTCCTGACACTGACCCAGGAACATGGACGAGTGAGGCACAGGACAAATGTATCATAAGGGACAACAGTGTTTACCTGGGATCCAGAATACACTGTTCATACTTTACAAAGATCTGAGTCTGGTCACAGTTCAGATGGGTGTGATTGACAGGTAGATTAGCCAATCAGGGATGTGCATGGTCTGTTCATAATAATAAATGATGAGTGACCAAAGAGCTCCTCAGGTTCACTCGTGTCACTGAGAAAAGCTCAGACTCCACTGGACTCAGGTGTCTGGTTCCAAAGTGTGCACATGGACATAACTTCCTGTGGACCAGATCACACATTTCCAGGTCAAAGTCTTTTATCAATCACAAACATAATGTTAAAGACTAGTGCTGGTTATGGGTAACTGTAACCAGAACCAGAACCAGAACCATAAGGACCTATATAAAAACGTATATAGGTTAAAGTGTCCTCATCACACACAGACCTGGAGTTGTGTTTTGTTTCATTCACACATGTTTAACACACAAACCCTGAGTTCTTCTCTCAGACCACAGAACCTGGTGATGTCATGTGGTAATACAAGAAATGCTCCACTGTGTTTTTAAACTCTATGCACCTTCACTAGAATCATTTGTATAACTGGGAGAAATGGAATTGCCAGACTGAAGGTACAGCTGCTGCTTTGGCTTTGTTCAAATGACTTTTCTTCTGCAGCACACTGGAGAACTCGACTCTTTTTCTTTCTCTTTTTAAATGTAAGAACTTGTTCTAGAATACTGAAGAGTAAAGCATTTCAACAGAGACTTTAAAATTGCCACTTAATGACATCACAAGATGGACCAGAGCATTTTGAGTTATGGAAATGTAGACAGACTAAGGATCACTCAAACATGTGAATGAAACAAAACACAACTCCAGAAGTGTTTTCAGTGACATAAAAACATTCCCACCTGGTAAAGACTTCACAGGAGTCTGTGTGTGTGATGACGATGGCCCAAAGAAGCAAGGAGGCCTCCAGAGATACACCATGTGTACTGTACTGTGTGAATGGGGCTGATCACAAAAGAACTGTGCTGTACTGTACTGTACTGTGCTGTACTGTGCTGTGCTGTACTGTACTGTACTGTACTGTGCTGTACTGTACTGTACTGTACTGTGCTGTGCTGTACTGTACTGTACTGTACTGTGCTGTGCTGTGCTGTGCTGTACTGTACTGTACTGTACTGTACTGTACTGTGCTGTGCTGTGCTGTGCTGTGCTGTGCTGTGCTGTGCTGTGCTGTACTGTACTGTACTGTGTACTGTGTACTGTGCTGTGCTGTGCTGTACTGTACTGTACTGTGCTGTGCTGTACTGTACTGTACTGTGCTGTGCTGTGCTGTACTGTACTGTACTGTACTGTGCCATACTGTACTGTGTCGTGCCGTGTTGTACTGTACTGTACTGTACTGTACTGTACTGTGCCATACTGTACTGTACTGTGTCGTGCCGTGTGTACTGTACTGTCTGTACTGTGTGCTGTACTGTACTGTACTGTACTGTACTGTGTCTGTGCTGTACTGTACTGTACTGTACTGTACTGTGCTGTGCTGTGCTGTACTGTACTGTACTGTACTGTACTGTACTGTACTGTGTCGTGCCGTGTTGTACTGTACTGTACTGTACTGTACTGTACTGTACTGTGTCGTGCCGTGTTGTACTGTACTGTACTGTACTGTACTGTGCCATACTGTACTGTAGTGTGTCATGTGTGAATGAAGCTGGTCACAGAGGAACTGCTCTGAAAACTGATATTGTGACGATCTGAGTCTAAATGTGGAGCAGGACCAAAGCTGATTCTGGTAATCAGGAAGTGAAGCTTTAGCAACAGCAGCAACTCCAACGCAACCAAACCCTTGAGAAAGAAGAGACAGAAGAGAGGACAGAAGAGAGCAGAGAGGAGCGAGAGAAAGGAGAAGAGAAGAGAAAGGAGAGGAGAGAGGAGAGAGAGAAAAGAGAAGGGAGGAGAGAGAAGGGAGAGAAAAGAGAAGAGAGAGGAGAGAGAGAAAAGGGAAGAGAGGAGTGGGAGAGAGAGAAGAGAAGAGAGAAGGGAGAGGACACACTAGAGAGAAGAGAGGAGAGAGAGGGGAGAGGAGAGAGAAAACAGAGAGAAGAGATAGAAGAGAAAGAAGAGAGAGAGAGAAAACAAAGAGAGAACAAAGACCAAAGAGAAAGAAGAGGGAGAAGAAGGAGGAGAGAGAAGAAACAGAGAATAGGGAGAAGAGAGAGAAGAGAGACAAGACCAAGGACCAGTCTGGCCCTGGACTGGAAGGCTGGGGCTTAGAATTATATCACAGAATCTGTCCAGGTTTCAGAATGATGGGGAATTCTGACCGTTGCCATAGCGATTAATAACTCAACACCAAATCTTGTAACTTCTGAATGAGAAAAGTCCTCAAAATCTTATATGCATATAAGGCAACATTTAAACAGTCAAGATAAAACTGGTATTTCATAACTGAATCAGATCGATTGGTGTAAACGTGTTTTGAGACATTTAAAGATGCACTGCGTAACTTCTAGCGGTTGTTTACTTGTCTCCATGGAGATGTTATTGTAATTGTTTGGAATGTTCCTGTTTTATTTATTCATTTATCTGGTGATGCTCAAATCTATCTTGAAAAACAATGCAGATCACTTCGAGTGGGCGACGGTTTCCACAGAACGGATTTGTATCGTTGCCCGATGACGACACCGGCTTGTTTCCATGGAGATGTTACTGTATGTGCCTGCAATGTTCCACAACCTGGCATTAAAATAATCCTTGTTCATGCATTCAGTTATACAGTAGGTGTTGCTCAAAAGTATCTCGAACAACACTGCATCATCCACAGGCAGTGTTGGGAAGGTGACTTTTAAAATGTAATCCCCTACAGATTACAGATTACATACCCCAAAATGTAGTTTGTAACAGAATCCATTCAATTACTTAAAGTGAGTAATGTAATCTGAATACTTTGGATTACTTGATTTGTTGTAGAGAAGCAAAGACGAGGAAATTGTAACATAAGAAGTTTTGTCTGATAAAAGAAAATAAAAAGCCCAGACTTTACTGAACCAAATTAAAAATATTATTGATAGAAGAAGAAGAGACACGTCCACACAGCAGGATTTAGTCCTGTTAAATCCTGGTTTAGACCTGATTTGGACTTGGTTCAGACCTGGGTTAGTCCTGGTTTAGTCCTGGTTCAGTCCTGGTTTAGTCCTGGTTTAGACCTAATTTAGACCTGGTTTAGTCCTGGTTTAGTCCTGGTTTAGACCTAGTTTAGACCTGATTTAGTCCTGGTTTAGTCCTGGTTTAGACCTAGTTTAGACCTGGTTTAGTCCTGGTTTAGTGTCTGGCAATGAGTGGAATTATCGGGGGGGGAAGGAATATAGCCTGAAATGTGAAAACAGGAAAAAACATTTCCTGTAATCCATTTATTTCAACAAAGTAACTGTAATCCAATTACCACTCACTGAAACAGTAACTGTAACTGAATACAGTTACTCATAATTTGTACTCTGATTACATAACGCCGGTACATGTAATCTGTTACTCCCCAACACTGTCCACAGATCTGAGCCGTGACTTGACCTGGAGATCGGCGAGTTAAAAGCAATGCTGTGGAACATTCCAGGCAAAATAAAGCAGTAACATCTCTCATACAAGCAGGAGGCACAAAAGTTACACAGTGAGACTTTAAACTGTAGATGGAAAGCGGTCCTTCTGCATTCTGTGTGTGCATTAATGTGGCAGCGGTGGTGGTTGTAACAGTAAATGCTTCTATTTTCAGCCTGTACTCTTGAGCTCGGTTCATATAGGCCTGGGGGGAGGGGCCTGGAGGAAGGGGCGGGGTCACGCCGGCTCGCCACTTCCCTAAACGGTAGCGACACAGTTTCTCAAGTTGCTGTTGTCTATGTTCCCTTTCTTTGCGGCGTAGTGTTTGACATGAACGCAGATCTATTTAAAGGTGACGCGGGAGGGCAGGTTCATGCGATTTCCCTCAAAGTTAAAGGGTTCATCCATATTAAACTTTTTTTAATTTTTTTTTTATCTGTGTTATAATGTAGTTTCCTCATCACAAACCGATCTTCACCAAGGGCTCGTCCATATCCCACAGCCGAGAGTATCTCCAGACAGCGGAGCACAGCCCCTTCTGCTGCGAGGACATGGACTCAGAATAAGACAGAATAAGACAGAATAAGACAGAATAAGACAGAATAAAACAGAATAAAGACAGAATAAGACAGAATAAGACAGAATAAAACAGAATAAAACAGAGTACTAAAACAGAATAAAACAGAATAAGACAGAATAAAAGAGAGTAGTAACCTGAGTGTTGTTACCTCCTCAAAAACAGACCTGGAGTTGTGTTTTGTTTCATTTTGAACTTGTAGTTGGAGTTGGCCGGGTTTTCGTTTATGGAAATCAGTGTATTAAAACTGTTAAAACTGTACACAGAGGAAACGTGGCCGCTTCTGGAGTTTGCATATGAACAACAAAACACTGATTCACGTTTTGTCAACTGAGGTGTATTTGGCAAAAAAAAAACATTAAAGTTACTAATTGGATTATTTAATTAAACAAAAGTGGACGATAACAACCAAAGAAGACCCCTTTTTCAATAAATGAAAAAATAAATCACTAAATAAATAAATGATTCCTTTTGACTTTGAGAGAGTTCAGTTCATTTTTTCGTTAGGATTTAGTTCCGTTCAAAAATATCGCAGATGTAATCATGTTTGTTTCATAAAAATACACAATGTCCAAAATTCAAGGAGCGCAGGACAAAAGAGAAAAAGTTGCTGACTGAACCAGGTCCAACCAGACCAGAACCAGACCTGGACTGAGACCAGGACCAAACTGGGACTGAGACCAGGACTGAGCCCGGGACCAGGACTGAGACCGGGAACAGGACCAGGACTGAGACCAGGACTGAGGCCGGGACCAGACCAGGGCCAGGCCATGATTGAGACTGGGACTGAGTCCGGGACTGAGACCGGGAACAGGACCAGGACTGAGACCGGGACTGAGACCAGGACTGGGGCCCGGGACCAGACCAGGGCCGGGATGTGATTGAGACTGGGACTGAGACATGGACCAGACTGGGACCAGACCTGGACTGAAAATGGTTCAGTCCTGGTTTAGGCTTGGTTTAGTCCTGGTTTTAGTCCTGGTTTAGTCCTGGTTCAGTCCTAGTTTAGTCCTGGTTTTAGTCCTGGTTTAGTCCTGGTTTTAGTCCTGGTTCAGTCCTGGTTTAGTCCTGGTTTTAGTCCTGGTTTAGTCCTGGTTTTAGTCCTGGTTTAGTCCTGGTTCAGTCCTGGTTCAGTCCTGGTTTAGTCCTGGTTCAGTCCTGCTTTAGTCCTGGTTTAGTCCTGGTTTAGTCCTGGTTTAGTCCTGCTTTAGTCCTGGTTTAGTCCTGGTTTAGTCCTGGTTTAGTCCTGGTTCAGTCCTGGTTCAGTCCTGCTTTAGTCCTGGTTTAGTCCTGGTTTAGTCCTGGTTTAGTCCTGGTTTAGTCCTGGTTTAGTCCTAGTCCTGGTTTAGTCCTGGTTTAGTCCTGGTTTAGTCCTGGTTCAGTCCTGCTTTAGTCCTGGTTTAGTCCTGGTTTAGTCCTGGTTCAGTCCTGCTTTAGTCCTGGTTTAGTCCTGGTTTAGTCCTGGTTTAGTCCTGGTTCAGTCCTGCTTTAGTCCTGTTTAGTCCTGGTTCAGTCCTGCTTTAGTCCTGGTTTAGTCCTGGTTTAGTCCTGGTTTAGTCCTGGTTCAGTCCTGCTTTAGTCCTGGTTTAGTCCTGGTTTAGTCCTGGTTTAGTCCTGGTTCAGTCCTGCTTTAGTCCTGGTTTAGTCCTGGTTTAGTCCTGGTTTAGTCCGGCATTGCAGTTGAAGTCACGGAAACAGGAAACAGCCATTATCAGTTTTTTCCATTATTCATTGAAACACAAAATCAAAAACTGAAAAAAAACAAATCGTTATGTTGTTTTTTTTTTTTTTTCATTTTGGTTTTGGAGACAAATAATGAAGAAAACAGTTGTTTTTTTTTTTCATTTTCTTATTTTTGGTTTTATATGAATGAACGAATGATGCACAGATTCACAACTGTAAGTGGCAGAAGTTACACATTCACACATGTTTGAGCAACTCTTTATTATTAGTCTGTCTACAAAGCTGTGTACAAATCTCCAAAGCTTAAAACGCTCTGTTCCACCTTGTGATGTCATGGAGGGGTAGTTTTGAAGTTAATAACTACATTTTACCTTTAGTTCAGTAGAGATTTGAAATTCCAGGGCTGAAATGATACAAATGATAATAGTGAAGATGTGTGGAGTTTAAAAACACAGTGGAGCACTTTCTGTGTTTTCAGTTTGAGAGAAGAACTCAGTCTAAATGTGCAGGTTTGCGTGTTAAATGTGTGAATGAAACAAAACATTCCAGGCACAGATGAGAAAATGGGCCCTTTAAGGTTCAAGGTTCACATTTGTGGGTTTCTATTTTGGATACAAAGTACAAAGTAAATATGCAGTGTTCTACCGAAATGATTCGCGTGAGTTGCAGTGCTGAGTGTGAGCGCGTGCTGCAGTTAGCAGAGTGCATGATGGGATGTGGTGGGCGAGTTTCACAAGTGTACAGAAGAGGTGTGTGTTTGTCATGCTGCAAACACTAAAGCCGTAACAAAGGCAACGGCAGCAGACACAACGAGGTGAGGAGGTGAAGAGGTGAAGGTGAGGAGGTGAGGAGGAGAGGAAGGGGAGGAGGTGAGGAAGGGGAGGAAGGGGTGAGGAGGAGAGGAGGTGAGGAGGAGAAGAGCTGGGGCAGGGCGGGCATGATTCAGTTCAAATGTCAGTGTGTGAAAGTGACAGTGGTGGCAGAAGTTCTCCATTTCTCTACTTCAAAATGCACCATGTAATGTGTGGTTGGAGGGTACGTCACCTGCTTGTTTCTATGGAGATGTCACTGCTCTACCTGGAATGTTCCACAGTGTGACATTAAACAGCTCTAACTTACATTTATTCAGTTACAGGTGGTTTTACAGCTCAAAAAATACCTTAAAAACTCACTCAGGTTTGACTTGGAACTTGGTTTGGTTTGGTCTTCATGAAGATAGAAAGGTTTAATGCCACACTGTGGAACTTTCCAGACAAAGCGATAACATCTCCACGGAGAAGTATTTAACCTGGACCCTCCATAAGAAAAGTCACACAATGCACCTTTAAGTAGAGTACAGATACCAGGAAAAAACTGCAAAAATGTCACATGAAAATGTCAAGGAAATGTACCGTATTTTCGGCACTATATGGCGCACTTAAAAACCTTGAATTTAACCAAAAAAACGAGTGCGCGCCTTATAATCCAGAGCGCTTTATATATGAATTTATTGGGGTGTCTTAGTACGACTTTAGTAAACTACAAAGCCGCACCACTTGCAGCATTACGGCTCCCGTAGTCAGGAGCATCAGGAGTAATACATACTGCGATTCCTTTTAATATCAAAATGCACCTGTCAAGAAACACGCTCACAACGCAAACTTTAAACTCAAGACTGTTCTACAGTGAAAGTGTGAGCTGCGTGGGAGCAGTGGATGAGAGAAGAAGAACACACATTCACCAAGACGGAGAGACAGCGCCGAGCCACTTATGATGCGATCGTGGACGGCCGGACTAAGGATCAGTATCAACTGTGGTCTGAGCTTTCACCAAGACCGGTGTGGTAGAGGATTTTGACCCCGTGGTGAGGTGACCCCGAGGTCAACATACCATATAGTATTTTGACCCCGGAGTCAGAATCCTATTATGGTATGTTGACCCCCCATAGAATATTGACCCCCCCAATGAAAATCTATATTTTATTAATAAAGAACTTGAATTCTATAGAAAATCTTTGAATATTAATACTATATCTGCAAATTAAAACATATTGAACATATTTCAAAGTGTTTTTTGAAGAACTCAGATGCATTGTTTATGTGGATTATAACTTTTAAATGTTAAAAATGACTTAGTTGTTTCAACATATTTGACTGAAAATGAGATAAGTAGTTATTCATTCGTTCGATAATCAAAGCAATGTATAATGATCTGGAATCTTGTTAAAACAGACAGAGCTGATCAGTTGAATACTTAAACAGGGGAAACCTGTGGCTATATTAATCTGACCCCCCAGTGTGTTTATTATAGTTCTGACGATGTAAAGTAAGAAGTCATGTTAGATGAATATTGACAATGATCAATTATGTATAAAAAAGGTCAAAATCCTTTGACTATTATAATCTGACCCCTGATATGTTGATTATAGTTCTGATGTGTAAATTCTTAGACAAAAACAGTTGCATTAGATGTAAATATAACACGAAGATGTGTGTTCATATTTTCGTGCTACAACATGATGAGTGATGGACTTAAGGCACAGACGTGTTACACTGATTTAATACACAGAACAGGGAGTCAGTGTGTGAACTTTGAATGTTCAAAATCAAACCTGCCGTCAAAATATTCCTTAAAATATTTTAAAAGAAAGTGAATATGTAGCAATATATAATAAAAGTAAATGACATGAGAAATAATGATCAGATAAGTAACTACTAAAGAAAAAAGTATGAAGAGTCAAAATCCTATGGGGGGGTCACTTTACTATATTGGTATATTGACCCCGGGGTCAATATACTATGGGGGTCAAAATACTATCTCACACCGGAGTCATCACAGAACTGCCAGGGAACAGTAACCACACAGACTCGGATAATGACAGAGGGATGTGGGCGGGTGGACGCTGTAATCACCCAACTGTTTGAACTATTATGACTTATTGTGAATACATGAACAATTTAGTGTCTCAGACAGTTTTTTTTTTTTACGTGTTACAATTGAACAAAGTTGAGAGTTATTGTGAACGTGTTAAATAAAGTTTGACTGACTTATTGAACTGTTGTGTTTCGTTTAATGCGTCTTATAGTCCAGTGCAATTTACATGTGAAAAAAATTCAAAAATAGACCATTCAATGACAGAGCACCTTATAATCCAGAGCACCGTGTAGTGCAGAAAATACTGTACTTAAAGAGTAAATAGTAAAAGTATTTTGTGCTAATTTGGAGGTCTTACACGGCTAAAAACAAATCAATATTTTTTCGAGTTGTTTTTATTTTATATATTTTTGTTTGCTCAAATATAAACGTAAGTAAGTAAGTTTTTATTTAAATAATATATATATTTTCACAAACATATGTCACAAAGATACTGTACAGTAGCCTGATTCATCAGCCAGTTTCACTTCACTTTACTTCGTTTCACTTTGTACAAACCGTCTGACCTCACAGCATTAGGATTCGTTCACTCGACAGTAGGCAGGTTCCTTTTTTAATTTAACCAGTCGCTGCAGTTTGGTTGTGATGTATATAATGCACTGCTGACGGGGCTAACTGGTATATTAAGCTTTTCCCAAATCCCGTAGGAAGAAGGACAATAATGTCTTTCCTCTTGATAAAATTCTCCAAACATTCTCTTTGTTCCAACTTTAAATTCTCGATCTCGGGAATCGTTGACAACACTGAATATATGCCTCTTCGCTGATTGGCTGGTGCCTGAACTCACACTTCTGGGGTTTTCGCGAACCGTCTAGTGCATTTTGATTCTTGACCTAGTTGCTGGAGAGAAATGAAATTGAGCGGAGGCACTAGGTCGCACCAGCCTGACTAGATTTACAGAGAATTATTCTTACCCGGTGAGGGTAAGATACAATTGTAGCCACAGCTGCCCTGGGACAGACTGCCACACCGATCGGTGCCACCGGTCCGGTACCTCTGACCAACACCACCACTCACGCACACACCACTTTCATATACATATTAAAAATAAACCCTCAGCCTTTACAGCAAGTCTCACACTATAATAAAAAATACTTTTACTTTTCAGTCCTGTTCAAAAATCTAGTGGAGTAGAAGTAAAAATTATCCACAGAAGCCTCAGCAGGGTGAAGAAGACAGGGTTAAGTCTGACATAAGTGTATAACAGATGTGAGCACTGATTTCTCTAGATCAGGAGTCTCCAGCCTGCAGCTGGAGTTTGGGAGTTTGGTTTGCTGTTAAAGATCATTCATGATACTGCTGCTCCTCCTCTTAAGCAGTTTGTTTCTCTGAGCTCTGAAACCAGCTCCAGAGCCGCTCGAGCCACTGAGCGCAGCGACTGCAGGATCCCCAAACGCAGGACAGAAACTCAGCCTTTTCATGCGCGGCGTCCGTCAGTGGAACATGTCACCAACTGAGCTGATCACATGGACAAACTAAGGCACATTTTCAAACCTGGAGAAACAGTGGCTCTTCTTCAACCAAACCTGCGCCCACAGTGTGGACTGATGAGTGAAGAAAGAGTGATGATCTGGAGTGAATGACATGAATGATGCTTTTGATAAAGATGATCACTGTTGGGCAAGTTACTTTAAAACTGTAATGTGTTATTTATGACTTATTACTGTCATTTCAAAGTAATTCGTTACATTACAATATTACTGTATTTAAAATGTAAGGCATTACATTACTATTACATTACTTTAAGTTACTCTCAACAAAATAACTGCGAAAAAGCTGAACTTTTGAGCCGTATATGGACTGAACCAGGACTAAACAAGGTCTAAATCAGGATTAAACCAGAGTTGAACCAGGACTAAACCAGGACTATAACAGGACTAACCTGACTGATTCCAGGACTGAAGAGAAGGACTAAACCAGAACTGAACTAGGACTAAATCAGGACTCACTGTCAGGACGGGCTCGAAGGAGACCGCAGGAGAAAGGACCGGCTCTGCTCCGCACCTCATGGAGGTAAGAGCGGCTGTCGCCCGATTGTGCTTTATGGACCCTGCTGCGGGGGATCGCGGTCCTGATTTCAGCAACTATTTGCGGTGCAAGACTCAGCTACAGCGCGTAACTTCTACCTTCCTTCAACGTGCCCAGAAGTCCAACTTTTTGTGTGACTTTGTGCACTAATACAAGAATAATAATACCTCATGTAAGATTCGCCATGGCTCTTATATTTACTCCATTTCTTATGACTTGTAGCTCTCTGGTGTTCATTTTGTACAGAAAAAAGGAGATCTCTACAACAGGTTCATATTATTATACTTAAAGGGCACATGTTACACTATTTATTATTTCTGATCTGTGTTCTAATTTCATTTCCTCATCACACACACACACACACACACGGAGTTGTGTTTTGTTTCATTCACATGTTTATCACACAAACTCTGCAGAGTCACTAGAAGCATTTGGATGATTTCAGTCCTGGAATTTGCAATATCTACTGAACTAAAAGTAAAAGGAGATGTTGAGTTGAAAACTACAGCTTCATGACATCACAAGGTGGAACTGAGCGTTTGGAGGTTTGGAGATGTAGACAGACTAATAATAAAGAGTTACTCAAACATGTGAATGAAACAAAACACAACTCCAGGTGTAACTTATTGGGTTCTTTTTAAAGACAATGCAGTAAAGTGTGTTTACCTTGTTGACATGTTTCGGCTGCTGCTGCTGCATCTTCAGAACTGTCACCGCTGTTGGTGTTGACATGTCGTATATCAGCTGTTGTTACTTCCTGTAGGCGTGGTCAGCCTGATGGACCTGGCAGGTCGCTCATACTGACCACGCCTCCCGTCGCCCGGTGTCTCTGGAGGAGGGTGTCCCAGGTGTGTGAAAGGAGGAACGCGCTGACATCACGGTTAATCCTGTCCGTGCCTCGTTTCCTGATTTCAATGTCCTCCTTGATCCAGCGTTTGAACTTGTTGTTTTCCGATCCAATGACCCGAGCCCCGTCCCAATCCATAATGTGGTTGTTCCTTTTACAGTGTCTGATATGGCGGACCGGGTGACGGGAGGCGTGGTCAGTCAGAGCGACCTGCAGGTCCATCAGTCTGACCACGCCTACAGGAAGTAACAACAGCTGATATACGACACGTCACCACCAACACCGGTGACAGTTCTGAAGATGACTTGCAGCTAGTAGCCGAAACATGTCAACAAGGTAAACACACTTTACTGCATTGTCTTTAAAAAGAACCTAAGAAGTTAAAGTATATAAGAAGACAAAATGAACATCTTTTGCACAACTCCAGGTGTGTTTATGAGGAGGAAACAACATTAAAACACGACTTAACACTCATTTTTGCTTAATACAGGACCTTTAACTCTTTATAATTACTTACTTCATTATTTAAGACATTATGTAGAGATATTGTTACCTAGCAACCATAATGTTAACAAGGGCCAAAGCTTTTCTAAATGACACAATAGTTATTAAATGACAATTAAAAATAAATGTACCTCTATTTTGTTCAATCAGCGTTTAATCTGACAGAAAATGGTCCTCTGTTTTTGTCTCTGTATTTTAGATGCACATTTCTGTTGTTCTGTTGTTGATGACATAGAACAGACATGTCAAACACAGGCCTGGGGGCCAAATTTGGCCCGCAATATAATTATATTTGTCCCATGAGATCATATCAAATATGTATTTGAGCTGCCTGCCGGCTACAGATCGACTATAGAGACATTATTTATTTAAAATGTTGTTATTATTTTATATTCTGCTTGTTCTGGATTCAGTGTTTAAGCAAAACTATGATTAAACTTTTATTTTAATAAGAAAAAGTTTAACAATACAGATCTTGAAAGAAGAGAAAACATGCAGATGTTGTTGAAATTTTTCAATAAATATTTAATTTGGCCCACGACTTAGTCCCAGTTTTTAATTTTGGCCTCTGTGAATTTGAGTTTGACTCTCCTGACATAGAAAGAGGGACTTCATCTTAGAATTGACGCTACTTTTTTTTTTTTTTTTTTTTTACATTTCTTCACAAACTGTAACTTAATTGATGTAAATAACATAATCCCCCACTAAACCAAGTCAGAATTAAACACACATTATGATGAAATATCTGTCAAATGCACTTTAAGACTAGAAAGTGAAAAAAAAATCTGATTTATAACTTGAAGTTAAAGTAATCAGAAAAACTTTACATTAAAACCCCAGTATGCTGTGCATCTCCACAGACCTGACTCATCTTTGGGCTGTAGGTGGAGTCTCTTCTTGCCTGTTTCCACAGATTTATTTATTTATTTATTTTTGACTATAACATTCCACAGTATGGTATAAAACTATCTATTTGTTTCCATGGAGACAGGAAATGAAGTATGATTTTAGTTTTCTGTGAAATATTTCTGCGTGACACCTCCGGCAAGTTACATACTGTTACTTTAAATAATGCACAGAATCTGGTGCTTTTAAAAGACAGACACATTGAGACAGACTAAAACTTATTTAAAGGAGCTCACGAGAAGAAGAAGAAGTAGAAACTCAAATGTTTAAATCGTCAATGTGAACTTTTGTCCAATGTAAACTTCTTCAAAGTGGGAAGAGTCACTGGAACATTTAAGAAGAACTAAAAATATTGTTACGTCATGAAATATAAAACAGGAGTAAAAGTTCAGGGTCTGAAAACATGTCTAAGGAGCACAGTTTGATTAAAAAGTGACTAAATGCACTGGTCTTTAAAGGTGCATTGTGTAACTTTCCTGGTAGATGGTCTGTCAAATGCTTTTCTCCATGAAGATCTATATCCTAGTACGGCATTAAACCTTTCTATCTCCATGGAGACCAAACCAGACCAAGTTACAGGTCAGATCTGTGTAGAGGCGACCCCGCTCACAGTCAGAATGTTGTTTTTCTAGGTATTTTTGAGCTCTAAAACAATCTGTAATTGAATAAACCTAAAGTAGAGCTGTTTAATGTCACACTGTGGAACATTCCAGGAAAGAGCAATGACATCTCCATAGAAACAATCTACATAATGCATAATTTTAAATGTCCAAAAGTTTCTTATTCTCCACGTCTGATCACAGAGAGCTGTTTTGTCACAGTGAGTTTGAAGAGACGTTTGGCACTGAGGTGACTCTTGTGTGATCCACAGTTACACAGGATGTGGTTGGTTGCCGCGGTAACACAAAATAGACAATATTACAACATTTAATGCAATCCAATGATGTCAGTTTTTAGGAAAGTTTTTCTAAGATTCATATGAGAAAAATGTATCTGTTTACTATTTTAAACTTTTATTTTCGAGTGTTGAAGGGCAGAGGGAGAGAAACTGCAACAGAAACAGAACTTTTCACACAAACACATTACACATGTTTTATTGTATCTGTCAGTGAAGGATGATTTTTCTAAACCTGCACGATTCCATGGACACATAAAGTTAAACCACACTTCAGAACATTCTCCACAGAGATAGATCAGTTTAATACCACACTGTGGAATATTACAGCCAAAGGAACAACATTCCCATGGAAACAAAAGGTCAAATAAGAGTCAGGTTTGTGGAGAAGCAAGCCCGCTCAGATTATTTATGCATGCAAGTTTTGGAGATGCATGCAAGATTTTTTATAGCTGTGTATTTTTCTGCAAAAAAGTGACATACTGTGGCTTTAAGGTCAACAGGTTAAAACACAGTGCACAGTTTTCAGATAATTAGATCAGCTGAAGAACATAAGATGAAATGTTATTAGGCCTTTTCAGAACAATATTGTTAATTAAAATCAATACAATTTAAGGGTTTGTTCATAATTAACAATGCATAATTATAATGATTATTATTATAATGATTATAATAATTATGATGCATAATTATACAAGTTGGTCATATCAGTCTGGTCCTGTCACATCTCAGAAGTTCAGCAGAGTCTGACCTGGTCAGGACTTGGATGGAGACACTGGGAAAATCAGGAGCCACAGGAGACACCAGAGCAAAAACTGTTGTTGTGTCCTTAAGCAAGACACTTCACACACATTGCCCAGTATGAAAGTGATGTGTATGTGAGTGATGGTGGTGGTCGTCGGAGGGACTGATGGCACTGATTGGTAAACCTCATTTCTGTCAGTCTGCCCCAGGGCAGATGTGGCTACAATAGTGGTTTACCACCACTGAGTGTGTATATGCACAAGTAAAACACAGAAATATCATACAATTATATACAAAAGGTCATAAGGAAATATTGCAAAGATGATACGATGATTGTGTCACAACTCAAGGGGAGGACCCAGAAGCAGACAAAACCCTGGAGAAGGTCTGACAATGATTTATTACAGGAAATGTGCAATACTGCAGGATGAGAGGCAGGTCCAGAAGCAGCAGGTAAATGTGGAAGACACAGCTGAAAAAACTGGAGCTGGAGATGGAGCTGGAGATGGAGCTGGAGATGGAGCTGGAGATGGAGCTGGAGATGGAGCTGGAGATGGAGCTGGAGATGGAGCTGGGAGGTGGAGGTGGCAGCTGGAGCTGGAGCAGGCAGGTGGCAGAGGAGCTTGTAGGTTCACTGACGATGTGGCAGAGATGGTGCTGATGAGATGGGACACAGGTGTGCAGGCCTCACAGGAGCAGGAGGAGGAGCCACAGCTGAGCCCAGTGACTTCTAAATAAAACAGTAAAGTGTAGAGCACAGGTGTCAAACATACGGCCCAGGGGCCAGATCCGGCCCTCCAAGATCTTTAATCTGGCCCTTGGCTGATTTTCTAAAAAAAATATTTCAATTATTAAACTATTATTAACTATTATTTTTAGTGCTGTCATGCGATAAAAAAAAAATTGAGAGATTAATTAATTATGATCTGTAATTAATTAATCTAATTAATCTCATTTTAATCTCACCTAAAAATTGCTGAGAAAAGCCTTCAATTTGAGGTATTTTTATTTAAATTCATTATTACATTATTGTGGCAGATCAAAAGACTGATATAGAACAAAAAAAGTGACTTGATAAAGTCATTTATTGTTTAACAAATCTCTCCAAATTGGCTGTTGAGCCCAAGTCTCCATGAATAAGAAACTGTTTGCTGTAAAGTAGCAAAGACGAGGAAATCTGAACATAATAACTTTTGTCGACTTAAAGACAATAAAAAGTCCAGTCTTTCCTTAACCATATTAAAAATATTATTGATAGAGAAATGCTTTATATATGAGCTCACTGGTTTTAGTCCTGGTTTTAGTCCTGGTTTAGACCTGCTTTAGTCCTACTTTAGTCCTAGTTTAGTCCTGGAATGGATTAATCCTGGTTTTAGTCCTGGTGTTAGTTCTGGTTTAGTCCTGGTTTAGTCCTGGTTTAGTCCTGGTTTAGACCTGGTTTAGTCCTGGTTTAGTCCTGGACTGAATTAGTCCTGGTTTTAGTCCTGGTGTTAGTTCTGGTTTAGTCCTGGTTTAGTCCTGGTTTAGTCCTGGTTTAGACCTGGTTTAGACCTGGTTTAGACCTGGTTTAGTCCTGGTTTAGTCCTGGTTTTAGTCTTGGTGTTAGTTCTGGTTTAGAGGTGCACAGGAGGAAGCGCGGTTTATGCATCGTACGCGAGAAAACACGATCCACACGCGGCGCACGGGAGCACGTCGGTGTCCGCGCAGTGTCTACGGAAGGAAACGTGGTCCGCGCGTTCTCAGGTTAATGACGATGATGAAGGTGTGTGTTTGTGTGTGTGTGTGTGTGTGTGTTGTGTGTGTTTGTGTGTGTTTGTGTGCGTGTCCCCTCATGTGGCAGGTCACTATAGGACAGTAGTGCAGACATCATGAGTCTATGCAGGTTGTTTTCACCAGTGACATTTAAGTTGTAGGCGATTTTATATTTGTTATTTTCTTTTATATTTCACGTCGGGAGAAGAATTTCCAAGACACGAATGTGTTTTTACCTGTGCACTGCTGCCTCTGTTCTACTGGCTCTACGACCTCGTCCATTGTGCGACTGACGCCGTAAACGTCGCTCTTACTGCGCGTGTTTTGTGCGGGTTTCCGACAATGAGTGGAATTGCCGAAATAAAAAAATTTATAAATGTGTTTTTTGTGTGTGTGTGTGTTGTTGTCCCAACAACACTTAAAAACAGGTTTTATAATAAAGCAACTCACATACAGAAACACTAAAGTTAGAGATTAAAAATTAGATTAATGCGATTAAAAAACATAACGCGCTAAATATGACTGTAATTAATTAATCGCAATTAACGCGATAATTTGACACCCCTAATTATTATTGTAGTTATACTATATTATACTATTAAAATCTTGTTAATTTTCTGTGGTGTTTATCACAGCAGCATCTCCATTGTCTCTGTACGTGGCCCCTCCCACCAGAGCAGCACAAATGAAGACTTGTCTCTTTCCAAACGCTCTTAAAGGACGATCGTTTTGACTGTTGACCGTGACACCCTCATCAGAAAAATGTCCAACATGAGAAAAGTGGAGCCGAGTGCAGGATTTTACAACAAAAATTGACTTATTCCTATTCACATACAAGTTGATGTTAAAACATTGTGTTGAAATTAAAATTTTTCTTAAAGTTTCAGGTTGTTTATAATATTATAATATTTTGTAAAAGAAAGAGTTCATCAATTAAAAAAGATTTCTGTAATAGATTTGTGTTTCTCTGCACAAATATTTGAACTTATTGTTATTTTTGGGGTTTATATGACATGAGTTTTCTGATCCGGCCTCTTTGAGATTAGAGTAGGTTGGACACGGCCCCCGGACCAAAATGAGTTTGACACCCCTGGTGTAGAGGGAAGTGTGAGCCGAGGGACGACAGAGAATCACAAAATCCAGAGTGTATGACACACTGACAGAAACATAGAGTTACATAAGAGTGAGTTGTTGTTGTACAGTTGTAGGGAGTATTATCTGTTACATAAGAGTAAGTTGTTGTTGTACAGTTGTAGGGAGTATTATCTGTTACATAAGAGTGAGTTGTTGTTGTACAGTTGTAGGGAGTATTATCTGTTACATAAGAGTGAGTTGTTGTTGTACAGTTGTAGGGAGTATTATCTGTTACATAAGTGTGAGTTGTTGTACAGTTGTAGGGAGTATTATCTGTCCTTCTCTATTCCTAACTGACTGATAGTGTAGCTGTACTTAACCCTAACACTTTTTTTTTATTTTTATGATCTGACTCAGTGAATACTTTGAATCGTAGTCGTCTTAGCTCAGGCTGGTTCCAAATAAGTGTGCATCTATAATTACTTTTGTTCTAAAAATGTCCCTAATGACTCAGGGATTGTGAAACCGTTGCTTTTTTGATCCTTTCTTGTATCTAGGGCAGCCTGGGCATGTTTCTTTATAATAAGCACATGTCAATGAATCGTGGCGTCTGATTGGCTGCAGCTCCACATGTGACTCCCGGGGACTTTTGGAGATTTGGGGCACTTCCTCTTTCGGTTTCCGGATTCTTCTTTTTTACACATTTCAGGAAAATCTGATGTTTTACAATTGGTTTAATTTTCACAACTTCCACTGAAAACTGAGCTGGATTCAAATGAAAGGTGCTCTACCTGATTTTTACTGACTTTAATGAGTGAAAAACAGAATTAGTTCAAGTTATTCCTCACTTACTTTATGCATTCAGAGCTTCCTAATTACTCACCACAATGAGTTTATAAATGCACACACAAGCTAAGTACAACATGCATGCTAACGTGCACTTCCTGATTGTTCGATGTTTTATAATTAGATGCAGACAGTACACAGTAGACTGATTCTGACCTGAAGAGCTGCACATACATAATATCTGTACTGGGGCAAGGCACATTTTATTAAACAACATGGGAAAATCACTTTGCCCTCGCAGTGTTGGTGAGATACTGTTGTGGTCGCAGTCGCCCCGGGGCAGTCCAGAAGCAAGGCTGTCAGTCCTCGCCATCGGCCCCTCCCACCTCCAGCGCTCACACATACACCACACTCATACTAGGTCATGTTGGGAGACTCTTGCCTAAGGACACAATGTTTTTGCCACTAGCGCCTCCCTGTGGCTCCTGATGTTCCCCTGGTCTCTCGTCCAAGTTCAAACCAGGCCTGGTCCTGCAGAGCTCCAGACACCAGACGAGATCACACTCAGACAGGAGGTTTAGTCACACAACAAATGAACATGAACACAAGCAAAGCCAGACACATAATGTGTGCACATCACACACAACACACAAACAGCAATTAGTCTTAACAAATTAACACAAGGACCTTTAAAGCTGAGGTTGGAAAATACTTATATATACAGTGTGTGTGTGTTTTATATTTGTAATATATGGCATTTCTCCATTTTCACTGTATTTATTAAATTGTGAGTATGATTTTTTTTTCCATGTGTTTGCTGAACTCATGTATGAAATAAATCTGCTTTAGTTTTGCTCGGTTGTTCTGTTCATATTGTATATTTTGTATTTGTATTCAGTCCAATCTTTTTTTTTTTTCAATTTTTGTAAACTGTTCACTGACGATGCAAATCAGAGTGATTCCTCCTGTGCCCTGAATCCTCGTGTGGATTTTCAGGTGACACATCATGTGACCACAGGAGGGCAGTGTGGCTCCACTTTGGAACTGTTTTTATTCGACGCATTTTTCTCACTGTTTGGGGAATAAGTGAGAAGCGACTCACTATGTATTTTACACTCACACACTCACGCACGTGTGAGTGAATATGTACATCTTTATATGTACTGTGTGTGTGTGTGTGTGTGTATATATATATATAAGTGTAGTATGGGGGGGGGCTGTGTGTTGCTCTGTGAGTTTTGGACGGTGCTTTTGTATGTAAGTGTGTAGTGTGTATATGTAGTAGCAGTAGTGCAGTAGTATATATATATATATATATATATATATATATATATATATATATATATATATATATATATGTGTATGTGTGTGTATATATATATATAAGTGTAGTATGGGGGGGGGGGGGGGGGGGGGCTGTGTGTTGCTCTGTGAGTTTTGGACGGTGCTTTTGCCGGAGCTTTTGGTTCATGACTGACAGCTTCTTAACGAGAGCAGCCCGGAGCGTTTGCCCCGCAGGCCTGTACATCCAGCATCAACACCCGCCGCTTGTGCACACTCCCACTCACACGTGCACGCTCCCACTCACACGTGCACGCTCCCACTCACACGTGCACGCTCACACTCACTACACACACACACACACAAACATACACACAGGTTTCCATGCTTCTTGGGAACATTCCATTGACCTCCATTCATTTCCTGGAGACTGATCCTGACCTTAACCATGTTCACTATTGTCCAGTCTTAAACCAAACCCTAAACTCTACTTATCTGAACCCATATCTGATCTTTAATTATGCTGTTGATTTAATTATGAAGGATTTACATGATGGGGACAAGACCTCCATCATTTCAGATTGTTGAATTTGACATTTTGGGATTGGAATCAAATTTGCGATACATGTTTAAAAGTTTGACTCTGTGGACACAGTAAACATCTCTGCAAGTGTTCACGTTTGACTCAAGACTGAAATATGAACTTTACACTAATAAAACAATCTCATCTATTTCAGAACATGTTTGTAGAGCTCTGAACTACAGGGACAAGATTTTTCTACAGAGACACAGGATGTTTTGTTTTACACAAGATATGACCGGAAGAATTACAGCTTTTGTGATTTGGATAATTGTGCAAACTCAAATTATGACGATTACAATTCATTTATGACACCACACACACCTGCACTCTCTCCATACATGCACGCTCTTTCTCTCTCACACACACTTATGATATCTATACACACACACAGTCTGTCTTGTGTATATACAGTTTGAGCAGATCTGACACACACACACACACACACAGAGTCAGGGCACAGGTCTTAATAAATATAATATCTGTGTTTATTATTTGATTAAAGGAGAAAGACTTGGAACCTGAGCTCTGTCAGTCTGAGACATTTCACAGTCAACAACCTGAAATCAACAGACCAAAAGTCTAAAGTCTAAAGATTCAATGTCAAATGTTGAGTTCTTTTTGAGTATTTTTATTATTATTAAGCACAGTCTTTGTGGTCTTGTTTAGTTTTGATCCATATTTGCTTTTGTCCTGTTTTAGATCCATTTCATTCCTGGTTAAGTCCTGGTTTTGCTCTGCCATGGCTTAGTCTTGTTTAGTCCTGGTTCAGTTCTGGTTTAGTTCTGGTTTAGTCCCAGTTTTGGGCCTGGCTGAGACTTGGTTTGATCCCAGATCATTTTGAGTGATATAAACTCTCAGTCTCAGGTTCATATTATCATGTAAATATAATGTATGTATTCTGTGTTCTAGGTCAGATCTGTTATGGGTATTTTATTTTCTCAACAATAAAAAGTATTGAATCAGTGTTATATAACTGTAGACACAGTGTGGGATATTACACTTAACACGATCACATTTCCATGGAGACGAGCATGTGTCTTATACCACACCAGAAAAGTTACATTGTGTGTCTTTAATTTAATCATTTACAAATGACAAAATCATTGTCTAAACCAGGTCTAAACTAGATCTAAACTAGGCCTAAACTGGGTTTAAACCAAGACTTATACAACATCTAAACTAGGTCTAACCCAGGTCAAAACCAGATCAAAACCAGGTCTAAATCAGGTCTAAACTAGGTGTTCATTTTGTCTTCTTATGTACTTTAACTCCCCTTAACAAAAGTTAGGTCTAACCCAGGTCAAAACCAGGTCTAAACCATGTCTAGACTAGCTCTAATCTAGGTCTAAACTAGGTCTAAACCAGATCTAACCTAGGTCTAAACTAGGTCTAAACCAGATCTAAACTAGGTCTAAACCAGGTCTAAACCAGGTCTAAACTAGGTCTAAACCAGGTCTAAATAAGGTCTAAACTAGGTCTAAACCAATCTAACTAGTCTAAACCAGGTCTAAACCAGATCTAAACCAGGTCTAAACCAGGTCTAAATAAGGTCTAAACTAGGTCTAAACCAGATCTAAACTAGGTCTAAACCAGGTCTAAACCAGATCTAAACTAGGTCTAAACCAGGTCTAAACCAGATCTAAACTAGGTCTAAACCAGATCTAAACTAGGTCTAAACCAGGTCTAAACCAGATCTAAACTAGGTCTAAACCAGGTCTAAACCAGATCTAAACTAGGTCTGAACCAGGTCTAAACCAGATCTAAACTAGGTCTAAACCAGGTCTAAATAAGGTCTAAACTAGGTCTAAACCAGGTCTAAATAAGGTCTAAACCAAGACTAAACAATCTCTAAACTAGGTCTAAAACAGGTCTAACCCAAGTCTAAACAAAGTCCAAACCAGATCTAAAACAGGTCTAAACCAGATCTAAACCAGGCCTAAACCAGGTCTAAAGCAGGACTAAACCAAAAGCTAAAGCCCAGCTTTAAGTCCCGAGATAATGATGGTGGATATTTGTGCGTCGTGTCCTGATGAGAGGTTACCCTGATGAGCGGTTGCCAGGTTGAGCGGTTGCCATGTTGGAATGTCGCTCCTGGAGAATGTCACTTATGTTATTGTCCAACAGAGGCTCAGACTAAAGCCTTTGTACAGGCCCGGTCTGATGAGGAGGCATAGCTGCTGCGCCGGAGACGAAACCCAGGCGATCCGTCCCTCCTCTTCCTCCTCTCCTCTTCCTCCTCTCCTCATCCTCCTCTCCTCATCCTCCTCTCCTCACCTCCGACACGAGAAGAGAGAAAAACAGCCCAATTAAAATAGTGCGTGGATGGATACGTGGAAGAGAGACATAGCTCGCCTGTGACACAGCCCCGCTCCCCCGCTAAGTGACAGATCTGGAGTGCCCCCCCCATCACAACCACATCCCCCCCCCACTGCTATTAAATGTGTAAGAGAAATCAAAAATACATACAAACACACAACACACACAACACACATGCATGGAGAACTGAAGCACGTACTGGTTTAGACCTGGTTTAGACCTGGTTTAGACCTGGTTTTAGTCTTGGTTTAGACCTGGTTTAGACCTGGTTTAGATGACCTGTGTTTAACCTGCTTTAGACCTGCTTTAGTTCTGGTTTACATGATTTAATCCTGGATTAGACCTGATTTAGACCTGATTTAGACCTGGTTTGGACCTGGTTTAGACCTGGATTAGACCTTGTTTAGACCTGATTTGGACCTGGTTTAGACCTGGTTTGGACCTGGTTTAGACCTGGTTTAGACCTTGTTTAGACCTGATTTAGACCTGGTTTAGACCTGGATTAGACCTGGTTTAGACCTGGTTTAGACCTGGATTAGACCTGGTTTAGACCTGGTTTAGACCTGGATTAGACCTGGTTTAGACCTTGTTTAGACCTGATTTAGACCTGGTTTAGACCTGGATTAGAAGTTGTTTAGACCTGGTTTAGACCTGGATTAGACCATGTTTAGACCTGGTTTACTCCTGCTTTAGTCCTGGTTTAGTCCTGGTTTAGTCCTGGTTTAGTCCTGGTTTACTGGTTTAGACCTGGTTTAGTTTACCTGGTTTTACCTGGTTTAGTCTGGTTTAGTCCTGGTTTAGACCTGGTTTAGTCCTGGTTTAGTCCTGGTTTAGTCCTTTAGTCCTGCTTTAGTCCTGGTTTAGACCTGGTTTAGTCCTGGTTTAGTCCTGGTTTAGACCTGGTTTAATTAATTATTAATTAATTATTGCATTTATATAGCACCTTTCAAGATCCCCAAAGTGCTTTGCAGTTCATTGTTCATTCACTTCACAGTGATGGAAAAACACTACTGTAGCCCCAGCTGCCCTGGGGCAGACTGACAGATACACGGCTGCCAATCTGCACCACTGGCCCCTCCGACCACCACCATTACTCACACACACACACACACACACACAACACTTTCATACTAGGCAATGTGGGTGAAGTGTCTTGCTTAAGGACACAACAACAGTTTTTGCTCTGGTGCCTCCAGTGATTCCTGATTTTCCCAGTGTCTCCATCCAAGTCCTGACCAGACCTGACTCTGCTGAACTTCTGAGATGTGACAGGACCAGACTTTGACAGGCCAGTATGACTACAGTCTTGCTTTAGTCCTGGTTTAGTCCTGGTTTAGTCCTGGTTTAGTCCTGGTTTAGTCCTGCTTTAGTCCTGGTTTAGTCCTGGTTTAGACCTGGTTTAGTCTTGGTTTAGTCCTGGTTTAGTCTTGGTTTAGTCCTGGTTTAGTCCTGGTTTAGTCCTGGTTTAGTCCTGGTTTAGTCCTGGTTTAGTCCTGGTTTAGTCTTGGTTCCACAGTGGAGCCTGGTGTGTGATGTTTGTGTTTCTTTTTCACACACAGAACATTCACTCTAGGATATTTATAAGGACAGACCTCACCCTGTCACTGCAAACAAGCTCCTCCTCTTCCTCCTCCTCTCTCTCCTCCTCCTCCTCTTCCTCCTCTCTCCTCCTCCTCCTCTCCCTCTTCCTCCTCCTCTTCCTCCTCTGCCTTCTCCTCTTCCTCCTAGTCTTCCCTCCTCCTCTCTCCTCCTCCTCTTCTTCCTCCTCTTTCTCCTCTTCCTCCTCCTCCTCCTCTTCCTTCTCCTCTTCTTCCTCCTCTTTCTCTTCTTCCTCCTTCTCTTCCTCCTCTTCCTCCTCCTCCTCTTCCTCCTCTCCATCTAATTCTCCTCTCTCCTCCTCTTCCTCCCTCTCCTCCTCCTCTTCCTCTCCTCCCCCTCTACTCCTCCTCTCCGTCTCTCCTCCTCTTCTCTTCCTCTCCTCTTTCCTTCTCTCTCTCCTCCTCCTCTCCCTCTAATTCTCCTCTCTCCTCTTCCTCCTTTCCTCCTCTGTCGCTCTTCCTCGTCGCTCTTCCTCCTCGCTCTTCCTCTTCGCTCTTCCTCTTCCTCGTCGCTCTTCCTCTTCCTCGTGCTGTTCCTCTTCCTCGTCGCTCTTCCTCGTGCTGTTCCTCTTCCTCGTCCTCTTCCTCGTCGCTCTTCCTCTTCCTCGTCGCTCTTTCCTCTTCCTCGTCGCTCTTCCTCTTTCCTCGTCGTTCTCTCTTCCTCGTCTTCTCTTCCTCGTCGCTCTTCCTCTTTCCTCTTCCTTGTCGTTCTTCCTCTTCGCTCTTCCTCTTCCTCGTCGCTCTTTCCTCTTCGCTCTTCCTCTTCCTCTCGTCTTCTCTTCCTCGTCTTCTTCCTCTTCCTTGTCGTTCTTCCTCTTCCTCGTCGCTCTTCCTCTTCCTCGTCGTCTCCTCTTCCTCTTCTCTCTCTCGCTCTTCCTCTTCCTCGTCGCTCTTCCTCTTCCCTCGTCGCTCTTCCTCTTCCTCTTCCTCGTCGCTTCTCTCTCTTTCCTCTTCCTCGCGTTCTTTCTCTTCCTCTTCCTCGTCGCTCTTCCTTTCTTCCTCGTCGCTCTTCCTCTTCCTCGTCGTTCTTCCTCTTCCTCGTCCCTCTTCCTCGTCGCTCTTCCTCTTCCTCGTCTCTCTTCCTCGTCGCTCTTCCTCTTCCTCGTCATTCTTCCTCGTTCTTCCTCTTCCTCGTCCTCGTCGCTCTTCCTCTTCCTCGTCGCTCTTCCTCTTCCTCGTCGTTCTTCCTCTTCCTCGTCGCTCTTCCTCTTCCTCGTCGTTCTTCCTCTTCCTCTTCGCTCTTCCTCGTCGCTCTTCCTCGTCGTTCTTCATCTTCCTCTTCGCTCTTCCTCGTCGTTCTTCCTCTTCCTCGTTGTTCTTCCTCTTCCTCGTCTCTCTTCCTCTTTCCTCTTCCTCTTCCTCGTCGCTCTTCCTCTTCCTCGTCGCTCTTCCTCTTCCTCGTCGCTCTTCCTCTTCCTCGTCGTTCTTCCTCTTCCTCACACATCATGATGTGTGAGGAGAGCAGGAGCTGGTGACCAGAGGCAGAGAGAGAAACAGGACGTCCACAGGAGCAAAACTTCTTAATCCATGCAGCCAGAATAAACCTTAGAGCAGAAAGGTTTCAGAATGATGAAAAATTAAAGCCGTTTCCATAGTGACAAACAATTAAAAACTAATCATGAATATATTTTGAATAAGAGAGATGATTCCTTTTAGTGCACTGCTTTTTAACTGCTCTTAAAGCTGCACTGTGTAACTTTTCTGGTTGGGGGTCTGTCACCTGCTTGTTTCTATGGATACACCATTGCTCTGTCTGGAATGTTCCGCAGTGTGACATTAAACAGCTCTACTTTACATTTATTCAATCACAGGTGGTTTTACAGCTCAAAAACACCTAGAAAAACAAACATACTGACTGAGCGGGGTCGCCTCTCCACAGATCTGACCTGTAACTTGGTCTAGTTTGGTCTCTATGAAGACAGAACTCTCCACCAAAAAAGTTACACAATGCACCTTTAAATTTAAGAAAATGACATATCGCTACAACATGGAGATGAAGAAAACTGGGAAATTATCGCATTTTTCCGAGATTTTGTCAGACTTATGTCGCAAACAGAAGCCGAAGGAAGTTTTCATCTTCTTTCTCCTTCCTGGTTTGTGATGTCAGTGTGAATAGAGTTTGTTTCTGCTGTGGGAGTCCTTGCAGCTGATTGGTGGACTGCTCTCCCGCCTGGTCTTGGTTGGCTGTTGGATTCTGGTCCCTGATTGGTGGAGCTCTTCTTCACCGGGCCAATCCCAGATCTTTGTGTCTGACATTTTGTGTGTTCTCTGTGTCTCTTGTGTGTCAGTCACGTTGTTTTGTGTGAGTGTGTGTCTGACTTTGTGTGTTCAGACACTCGGTTTCTGTTTGTTTTGTGTCTTTTTTGTTTGTCACTCGACTCTGTTTGTGGGATTATGTGACTTTATGTGATTTAGTTTTGTTTTATGTGTCTTTTAGTTTAGTCACTTGTTTTTGTATAGACCTGCATGACCTTTTTTTTTAATTTTATTTTATTTTTTTTATTTTATTTTTATTTATTCATTAACATTTTCAGTTTAAAACAAATATTCTACCCTACCCTAAAAAAAAAACTGACAAGGACAAGCTTATTACTGGTGCCAATAATCATTAAAACAATAATAGTAATAATACAGTGCTTTTTTGGACACTCAAAGATGCTTTACAGATCATTATTCAGTCACTCCAGACCCGGTGATGGTAAGTTACCACTGTAGTCACAGCTGCCCTGGGGCAGACTGATGGAAGTGGGGCTGCCAATCTGCGCCATCAGCCCCTCCGCCCACCACCATCATTCACACACACACCACTTTCATAATAGGCAGTGAGGGTGAAGTGTTTTGCCTAAGGACACAACGACAGTTATTCCCACTAGCGCCCCACTGTGGCACCTGACTTTCCCAGTGGTCTCCAAACACACTTTACACACCAAATAGAATAAAATAAATAAATAAATTCAATCAATAAATACATTTAAATAAACACACATATATAAAAAAGTACAGAGTATAAATGTTCACAGTTACATCATATGACAACATTGTTACATTCTTTTTCAGGGGTCCAATACAAACTCAAATGTTCTAGAAAGGACCTTCCATAACTTCAGAAATTTTTGAGGATGCAACACTCCCATCATTTCCCTGCACCAGACTTCACTGTTTCAGAATGCATCTTTTAGTTAGTAGTAGTAGTAGTAGTAGTAGTAGTAGTAGTAGTAGTAGTAGTAGTAGTAGTAGTAGTAGTAGTAGTAGTAGTAGTAGTCACTACTACAGTGACATCATGACCCATATTTTCCAAAGTGGTAGAGAAACCAAAAAAGGTCTTTTCAGGATCAGGGTCTTATATATAATGTAAATATTGAACAACAGAAACCCTGGAGTCTGGGCATAACCAGTGTTGAGTGGAAGTGTTCTATTAATCGTCTTGTGTCTATCACAGAGACGTGATGTCTGAAGAAAACATATATTTAACTTAACTAACTAATGCTGCGTGACCCGTTTTGACTCAAACCTCATTATATTTTTATCCTGTTATTTTGTCTCTTAGTTTTGTGTTTATAGTCAGTGTTGGAGAGTAACAGATTACATGTACCGCAGTTATGTAATCAGAGTACAAATTATGAGTAACTGTATGAAGTTACAGTTACTGTTTCAGTGAGTGGTAATTGGATTACAGTTACTTTGTTGAAATAAATGGATTACATGGAGGTATTTTCCTGTTTTCACATTTTGGGCTAAACCAGAACTAAAACCAGGACTAAACCAGGACTAAAACCAGGACTAAACCAGAACTAAAACCAGGACTAAACCAGGACTAAACCAGAACTAAAACCAGGACTCAACCAGATCTAAGCCAGGTCTAAACCAGGTCTAAACTAGGACTAAATCAGGACTAATTCCAGGACTAAACCAGGTCTAAACAATATGACATTAACTGACAGACTTTAAAGCAGCAGTGAACTCATATAAATATCTTTTCTCTATCAGTAATATTTTTAATACGGTGAAGTAAAGGCTGGACTTTTAATTTTCTTTAAGCAGATAAAACATCTCATGTTAACGTTTCCTCGTCTTTGTTTCTCTACAACAAACAAAAGTCTGTTCATGGAGACTTGGGCTCAACAGACAATTTGAAGAAGTATTTTCAGGACGTGGTTGTTACATTCATGTAGTTTTAAAAAAACATGACAATATCAAATAATCCAAAGTATTCAGATTACTCACTTTAAGTAATTTAATGGATTATGTTACAAACTACATTTTGGGGGATGTAAACTGTAATCTGTAGGGGAATACATTTTAAAAGTAAACTCTCCAACACTGTTTTATATTTGAGATCACTTTTATTATTCTACCTTTTTACAATTCTGTTTATTCAATTATTACATCATTTATACCATGTTCCATCTTGTTTTTTGTTACTTCCCTGACCGTGTCGCTGGGCCGGAACAAGCCTGATGAAATTACAAATAGACAACATTCTGGAGGTCTGCTTCCACACACTCCGCGGGACTTATCTTGGTAGTCAAAACACACAATCCTTTTATCTTGTTGACAGTAAGTTAAGGACTTTCGCTGTAAACATGAGTGAGAAAGTCCAGAGACATGCCACACACGTGTATACACAACACACACGGACACACACACACACACACACACACTCATGGACACACACTCCGTTCCTGATCTGCTTTGAGTGGCCGGTTTGAAATGTGTCCGGCAGTTCATTGACCCAGCGCTAACTAGGAGCTGAGCCGGAGCGAGGAGAGAGGAGTTAGGAGGCGAGTGAGGAGGCGATGGAAGCGTCCTTATCTGCTGACCACTCTGCCTGTGCCCTAAGCCCTCGCCGATAAATCCACTCAAGTTTATGTTCGAGATAAAAATGTTTAAGTGACCCTTTAAAATCTCATGTTATCAGAACGTTCACGAATCCAGAGAGAATGAGGAGAGCTGAGCGAGAGAGCGAAGAGCAAAGATTCACACACATCACGACGAAATACTTATGTTTTTAAAGCTTTATAGAAAAAATAGGCTTGGTTTACACCTGGTTTAGACCTGGTTTAGTCTTGGTTTAGTCCTGGTTCTGGTCCAGTTTCAGTTCCGGTTTAGTCCTGGTATACAGACACATAAATACAGTTTATCAGTTTGAAATACTAGCAAAAATAGTCTTTGTTTAGACCTGGTTTAGTCCTGAGTTAGTCCTGGTTTAGTCTAGGCTTAGTATTGGCATAGTTCTGGTATAGTCCTGGTTCTGGTTCCAGTTTAGTCCTGGTTTTCATACACATAAATACAGTTTATCATGTTGAAATACTAGCAAAAATAGTCTTGGTTTAGTTCTGTTTTAGTCCTGGTTTAGTCCTGTTTTAGTCCTGGTTTTAGTCCTGGTTTAGTTCTGGTTTAGTCCTGGTTTAGTCCTGGTTAAGTCCTGATTCAATCTTGGTTAGTCCTGGTTTAGTCCTGAGATAGTCCTGGTTTAGTTTAGGTTTAGTCCTGGCATAGTTCTGGTATAGTCCTGTTTCTGGTTCCAGTTTAGTCCTGGTTTACATACACATACAGCTCATCAGATTGAAATACTGATGTTTTTATGTCTTTATGGCAAAAAATAAAGTGTTTTTTTTTTTTTTTTGTATTTCCAGGTTAGAAATGTCTCTTAGTTTATTTTTTTATTACAAAGGACTTAAAAAAAAAAAAAAAGCAAAATATGTCCTGCCCCAGTACAGATACATGTGTATAAGCAGCTCTTCAGGTCAACATAAGTCTGCTGTGTGATGTCTAATGCATTTGGAGAACTCGGAATTGCACTGTTTGCATGCTAGTTGTTGTTATCTTTACCGTGTCTCCACTTTCTGAAAGTTGTGAAAAGTGTTAATAAACTCATCGTGGTGAGTAATTATGGTGCGAAAAATGCAAAAGGGAAGTGAGGAATGACTTTGGACAAACTGTTTAATACAAATTAGTTCTGTTTTTGAAGTTTTAATACAATAAAAATCATCAACTCATCCTCCTGTACCTGAACTATTGCGTGGAAATATGGGGGGAATAATTCTAAAACAAATATCAATTCCATTTTCTTACTGCAAAAGAAAGATATTAGAATTGTCAATAATGCAGATTATTATGCCCCAACAAATGCTCTTTTTATTCAAATAAATACTTTAAAATTCTATTGTCTTGTTGATCTCAGTACTGCAATTGTCATGTTTAAGGCCCATAATAATCATCATCTCCCTCAGAGGATCTAAGAGATGTTCAAACCCAGAGAGCGCGAGGACAATCTTTCACAAAACTCATGAGAGGATCAGACTGATGTGTCCATGTGTGTCCATCAGAGGAGTTCATCTGTGCAACAATCTGGATGAAACATTCAAAGGCACAAAAAGGAGGTGTCCAACCTTTTTCCTCTGGTGTCCTACCTTTAAAAAATGAAAATGCCAAAGATCTATTCATTTTAGCGATCGCAAGAAACTCATAAAGTAGAAGAGCTACAGCAGCTTTAGACTGAGTACAGATAAGACTCCTATAAAACATAAACCATGATCCATTTATTAGTGCACAAGGTCAGAATCAAAATCACACATTTACAACAGTAATGAACCAGATTTTAAGATTATTAAGACCAGTACATAATTCAGAAATCCTTTGGTGAACTACTTGGAAGGGGCTGGAGAGCTACTGGTGACTCCTGAGCTACAGGTTGAAGACTCCTGCTCTAAAACTATTTATACATTTAAAAAATAATAATAAAAATACATATAGAAGAGCAGAATTCTGTAGTGTGTTTTTGTTGTATGTGCTGATGTTGCAGATTGTTTCTTTTTCTCTTTATGTACTGGTTCCAGATAGTTAGTGTCTCAGATACCAGACAGTTAGTTTACATTTCCAGATTTCAGATTTGAGCTGTAAAGAAGATTCCACAGAGTTAGTAGAATGAATAGAAGTAAAAAATAGTTCTATCACCAGTGTTGGGGAGTAACAGATTACATGTACCAGCGTTACGTAATCAGAGTACAAATTATGAGTAACTGTATTCAGTAAATAAATGGATTACATTGTATTTTCCTGTTTTCACATTTTGGGCTAAACCAGGACTAAACCAGGACTAAACCAGGACTAAACCAAGACTAAACCAGGACTAAACCAGGACTAAACCAGGACTAAACCAGGACTAAACCAGGACTAAATCAAGACTAAACCAGGACAAAACCAGGACTAAACCAAGACTAAACCAGGACTAAACCAGGACTAAACCAAGACTAAACCAGGACTAAACCAGGACTAAACCAAGACTAAACCAGGACTAAACCAAGACTAAACCAGGACTAAACCAGACTAAACCAAGACTAAACCAGGAAAACCAGGACTAAACAGACTAAACCAGGACTAAACCAGGACTAAACCAAGACTAAACCAGGACTAAACCAGGACTAAACCAAGACTAAACCAGGACTAAACCAGGACTAAACCAAGGACTAAACTAGGACTAAACCAGGACTAAACCAGGACTAAACCAAGACTAAACCAAGACTAAACCAGACTAAACCAGGACTAAACCAGGACAAAACCAGGACTAAACCAGGACTAAACCAGGACTAAACCAGGACTAAACAATCTGACACTAACAGTAGGTGGACAGACTTTAAAGCAGCAGTGATCTCATATAAAAATCATTTCTCTATCAATAATATTTTTAATATGTTTAAGTAAAGACTGGACTTTTTATTTTCTTTTAGCAGATAAAACTTCTTCGTCTTTGTTTCTCTACAACAAACAAAAGTCTGTTCATGGAGACTTGGGCTCAACAATTTGAAGAAAACCAACGAGAATTTTCAGGATGTGGTTGGTACATTTATGTAGTTTTAAAAAACATGACAATATCAAGTAATCCAAAGTATTCAGATTACATTACTTACTTTAAGTAATTTAATGGATTATGTTACAAACTACATTTTGGGGGATGTAATCTGTAATCTGTAGGGGATTACATTTTAAAAGTAACTTTCCAAACACTGTGTTTAACTGATGTTCAACAGTTTTTAATCTCTGTAAAATGCTTTGTGTTGCATTTATGTATAAAAAGCACTCTATAAATAAAGTTTGATTTGATTGATTGAATTATAGAGAAATATATAATAAATACAATAAATTCAGTTTTACACCATGGAACTTACAGATGAACTATAACCCTCAATTATGAATGAATACAAACATGTACATGGGGCAGTGTGTGTGTGTGTGTGTGTGTGCGTGTGTGTGTGTGTGTGGGGGGGGGTGTGCTGTGTGTCTGGTGTGTGTGTGTGTCTGTGTGTGTGTCTGTGTGTCTGTATGTGTGTATGTGTGTCTGTGTGTCTGCGTGTGTGTGTGTGTGTGTCTGTGTGTGTGTATGTGTGTGTGTGTGTGTGTGTATGAACATCAGCGTGTATTGGACTGTGTGTTTGTATTGTGTACATGTGTATACCAACAGAATTAAGTGTGTATTCTTTCCTGCTCTCACAAAAGATGAGTTTTGTGTTGTTTTTCTGTAAATATTTTTGCGTCTTGTTTCCTGTTTAATAAATGTTAACAGAATTTGGCAAAATAAGTTTTAAAGGGATAGTTCGGATTTTTTGACATAAATCTGTGTGTCATCCCCGTCATCAGTGTTGTGCATCCACACCGACTTACCCCCCGAAAGCGTCCGGTGAGCCGAGATACTGGCCCGTTTTGGTGCTGAGGAAAGTAGTTCGGCAAGTTGTGTGGGGACTGTTTACTAAAGCGTTTTTCTTCAAAAGCAATATGTGTTCAAAAGAGTGATACATTTGCATCACAAAACCATCGTCGCCAAAAAAGTCAGATCTCATAATCGCTTGGCGCCATTTTCTCTCCGTACGTACCACTGCGCGCGGCCGCCAGGTGACAGCCGTGCACCGATCCATCACTTTCTTCAGTTGTTTGGCAGTGTTTACATGCGCAGACGCCACCATGTGAGAGAGCTAACGAGAGAGCTAACGAGAGAGCTAACGAGAGAGCTAACGAGAGAGCTAACTGAGAACTAAGAGAGAGCTAACGAGAGAGCTAGAGAGCCAGAAGTATATGAGCCTGGTTCACTTTGTTTACTGCTCGGAATGTCAATAAAGACTTTGCCTTTACCACAAACCCAAGTCAAGGGAGATCTTTGTGAACCTGAATATACTGATGCCGAATTTCACCAGATGAAGTTAGAACGAGCAGAGAGAGAGAAAAGACAGAGAAGTGGTACAAGTTGAAGCTGGAGCCGTGAGAGACCGAGTGAACCACAATCACCATCACGTCATTTATAAACTCATATACAGTGAACATAGAACCTCCACTGTGACTGAAGTATGGACGACTAACAGAAACATGAATCATCCACACGTCCACGTAGCTGCTGCCAACAGTGTACGAGACATTTACAATAGTAATAACAGTCGACTTATAAAGTTAGGTTTTGTAGAAGCTTCACTGGTGATATGACACTGAGTGATTTACTGCACACAGAGTTACAGCTGATTCTTGAGTCTGTTCTCTTGTAAATATAGCGGCACTTCTTCGTTCTTACCTGGTTTAGTTTCCACACTGAAGCCAAAGGCAAGAAGCCAAAGTTTCCCCAGGGCAAAGTCCGTGACAGGAAAACAGTGAAATGTGTGTGGAGATTCAGCCAGATTTTTGTTGTTACAGCCTGGATAATCAAGAGGTCGCACCATTTTTTAGATATATTCATATGCATCTTATACAAGCTCATATACTTCTGGCTCTAGCTCTCTCGTTAGCTCTCTCGTTAGCTCTCTCGTTAGCTCTCTCGTTAGCTCTCTCGTTAGCTCTCTCGCGTGGCGGCGGTCTGCGCATGTAAACACTGCCGAACAACTGAAGAAAGTGATGGATCGGTGCGCGGCTGTCACCTGGCGGCCGCGCGCAGTGGATACGTACGGAGAGGAAATAGCGCCAAGCGATTATGAGATCTGACTTTTTTGGCGAGGATGGTTTTGTGATGCAAATGTATCACTCTTTTGAACACATATTGCTTTGAGAAGAAAAACGCTTTAGTAAACAGTCCCCACACAACTTGCCGAACTACTTTCCTCAGCACCAAAACGGGCCAGTATCTCGGCTCACCGGACGCTTTCGGGGGTAAGTTGGTGTGGATGCACAACACTGATGACGGGGATGACACACAGATTTATGTCAAAAAATCCGAACTATCCCTTTAAACTTGAGCCTAAACCCGTTCTGAATGTAAAATAACTTTAGTGATTTGTATAAAATATGTATCATTTCTGTGTTAACTCATTGTAACATGATGTATGATTATGTTAACTGACTGAAGAAAATAAACTAAACTAAAAATCAAATCTAACGCTTTTAATTACATGTCTTTGCCTTCATGAAAAATCTCTATCATAATCTCGTATAAAATAAACAAATAAATAATGTAGTTGTAAACCAGACTCTCGTGTCACTGTAAGTAACGCCGACTTTACTTTTGCCTTCATTCCAAACTGTATCATGTTTTTGCTCATATGAAACATTTTGAGGACTTTTCCCTCACTCTATAGGCGCAATATTTTATTTTAAAATTACTAATCGCTATGGCAACAGTGCTGAGGGACAGAACAACAGCACCCATCACTGCCTCGTGTGTGTGTAAGTGTCTAAGTGTCGGGATATGATCGGAGGGAGCCACAGCCGCAAAACCACGGCTGCGCTTGAAATGTGGGCCGCTGTGGGGGGAGCGGTCAGCAGAGAGAGCGGAGGAGGGATGGAGAGAGAGAGAGAGAGAAAAAGAGAGAGAGAAAGAGGGATGAAGCGAGAGAGAGAGAGAGGAAAGCGTGATGGTCCAAGTGTCACGAAGCGAAGATCTGAGTCCTTTAATGAGGATCTATGGTCTATGGACACACAGGGAGACGAAGAGGAGGAGGAGGAGGAGGGAGGGAGGGAAGAAGACGGAGAGGAGGAGGAGGAAGAGGAGGGGGGGTACAAGGCAGATATGATGAGAGGGGGAAGAGAGGGGGGCAGGAGGAGAGACAGGAGTGATAGAGAGAGAAGGAGAAGGGAAACAGAGAGATAGAAATGAATGTGAGAGGGAGAAAAAAGGGAGGAGGCAAAAAGGAGAGAGATAAAGGGATAAAGAGAAGGGGGAGAGAGAGTGTGAAAAAAGTAGAGAAGGCAGGTTATGAGAGAGAGAGAGAGAAAGAGAGAGGAGAAAGGGAAGGGTGAGAGGAAGGGAGCGTAAGAGATGGAGAGAGAGGCGGAGAGAGAGAGGAGAAAGGCAAGAGAGAGACAGAAAGGGAGGAGAAGAAGCAGGTGGGTGAGTGAGAGAGGAAGAGAGAGTGATTAAGAGAAGTATGTAAAGAAGGAGGAGAGAAGGAGGTGAGATGCAAAGAGAGAGGAAGTGAGTGAGAAGAGAAGAAAGAGAAAGGGAGAGAGAAAGAGTGAGAGAGCGGGAGGAGAGTGCCAGAGAAAGAGGAGGAGAGAGGGAGAGAGAAGATGGTGTGAGAGAAAAGGAGACGGAGAGAAGGTAAGAGAGAGAGCAGAGAGGAAAAGGGGTAAGAGAGGAGAGAATGAGAACGTGCGGGTTGAAAGAGGGCGTGACGGAGCGAAGGATACAGGAAAGACAAAGGGAGAGAGAAAAAGGGAGAGAGCATCAGAGAAAAAGGAGTGGAGAGAGAAGAGAAAGAGGTGAGGAGAGGTGGAGGAGGAGAGGTGAGGAGGAGGTGGAGGGAGGAGGAGGAGGAGGAGGAGAGAGAGGAGGAGAGGAGGAGAGAGGTGGAGAGGAGGGAGAGGAGGTGGAGGAGGAGAGGTGGAGAGAGGTGGAGAGAGGTGGAGGAGGAGAGGTGGAGGAGGAAGTGGAGGAGGAGGAGATGTGGAGGAGGAGGAGAGGTGGAGGAGGAGAGGAGGAGGAGGAGGAGAGGTGGAGGAGGAGGAGAGTGGAGGAGGAGAGATGTGGAGGAGGAGGAGAGGTGGAGGAGAGAGGAGGAGGTGAGAGGAGGAGGAGGTGGAGGAGAGGAGGAGGAGGTAGGGAGGAGGAGAGGAGGAGAGAGAGGAGAGGAGGAGAGGTGGAGGAGGAGAGGAGAGGAGGAGGAGGAGAGGTGGAGAGGGAGAGGAGGAGGGAGGAGGAGAGGAGGAGAGGTGGAGGAGGAGAGGTGAGGAGGAGGAGAGGGAGGAGAGGAGGAGGAGGAGGGGAGGAGGTGGGAGTGGAGAGGAAGGAGAGGAAGGAGGAGGAGGAGGAGGAGAGGAGGTGGAGGAGAGGAGAGAGGAGAGAGGTGAGAGAGGAGGAGGGGAGGAGAGGAGAGGAGGAGTGGAGGAGAGGAGGAGAGGTGGAGAGAGGAGGAGAGAGGAGAGAGGAGAGAGTGAGAGGAGGTGGAGGAGAGAGAGGTGGAGAGGTGGAGAGGAGGGAGGAGGAGAGGTGGAGAGGAGGAGAGGAGGAGGAGGAGGGAGGAGGAGGAGAGGTGGAGAGGAGAGGAGGAGAGGAGGAGGAGAGGAGAGGAGAGGTGAGAGTGGAGGAGGAGGAGAGGGGAGGAGAGAGGAGGAGGAGAGGAGGAGAGGGAGAGAGGAGGAGGAGAGAGGAGGAGAGGTGAGGAGAGAGAGGAGGAGGAGAGAGGAGGAGGAGGAGAGGAGAGGTGGAGGAGAGAGAGGAGAGGTGGAGGAGAGAGGAGGAGAGAGAGGGAGAGGAGGAGGAGGAGGAGGAGGGAGAGGGAGGAGAGGTGGAGGAGTGAGGAGGAGGAGAGAGAGGAGAGGAGAGGAGGAGAGGAGGAGAGGAGGAGGAGGAGGAGGAGGAGGAGAGGTGGAGAGGTGGAGGAGAGGAGGAGGAGGAGAGGTGGAGGAGGGGAGGGAGAGGAGAGAGGTGGAGAGGAGAGAGAGGAGAGGTGGAGGGAGGAGAGAGAGGAGGAGGAGGTGGAGGAGGAGGAGGAGAGTGGAGGAGAGGAGGAGAGGTGGAGGAGGAGGAGAGGAGGAGAGGAGGAGAGGTGGAGAGGGAGGGGAGGAGGAGGAGGAGAGGTGAGGAGAGGATGAGAGGAGGAGAGAGAGGAGGAGGAGAGGAGAGGGAGGAGAGAGGTGAGGGAGGAGGAGAGGAGAGGTGGAGAGGTGGAGGAGGAGAGAGGAGGAGAGGTGGAGGTGGAGAGGTGAGGAGAGAGAGGTGGAGGAGAGAGGAGAGGAGGTGGAGAGGTGGAGAGGAGGAGGAGGAGGAGAGGAGGAGAGGAGGTGGAGAGAGGAGGAGGAGGAGAGGAGGAGAGGTGAGAGGAGGGAGAGGAGGGAGAGGAGGAGGAGAGAGGAGGTGAGGAGAGGAGGAGGAGGAGAGGGAGAGGAGAGGAGGAGAGGAGGAGGAGGAGGAGGTGGAGAGGGTGAGAGGAGGAGAGGAGGAGAGGAGGAGAGGTGAGGAGGAGGAGAGGTGGAGGGGAGAGGAGGAGAGGTGGAGAGGAGGAGAGGTGGAGGAGGAGAGAGAGAGGAGAGGAGGAGAGGAGGAGAGGTGGAGAGGAGGAGAGGAGGAGAGAGGAGAGGTGGAGAGGAGGAGAGGAGGGAGGAGAGAGGGAGAGAGGTGGAGAGGGGAGGAGGAGGGGAGGAGAGGAGGAGAGAGGAGGAGAGGTGAGAGGTGGAGAGGAGGAGAGGAGGAGGAGAGGTGGAGAGAGGAGGTGGAGAGGTGGAGAGGAGGAGGTGGAGAGGAGGGAGGTGGAGGAGGAGAGGTGGAGAGGTGAGAGAGGAGGAGAGGAGGAGGAGGAGGAGGAGGAGAGGAGAGGTGGAGAGGTGGAGAGGTGGAGAGGAGGAGAGGTGAGGAGAGGTGGAGAGGTGGAGAGGAGGAGAGGAGGAGGAGGAGGAGAGGAGGAGAGGTGGAGGAGGAAAGGTGGAGGAGGAGAGAGGAGGAGTGGAGGAGAGAGGAGGAGAGGAGGTCAGGAGCTGCACACAAAGAGCTGGAAATGTGAGAGTGTAAAGTTGCGTTCAGCAGAAGGAGGAGCTGTCAGTGTCAGAGTGAACCTGCAGGGGGCGCCTCAACATCAACTATACGACGACCAACAGGTCCATTTCAAATCAGCTTTAAAGGTGCACTGTGTAACTTTCCTCATGAAGGGTCCATAACCAGGGAGATGACGCTGCTTTGACTGGAGTTTTTCACTGTATGACATTAAACTTATCTGTTTCCATGGAGACAAGCACCAAGACAATTTACAAGTCAGATCTGTGGTAAGGTTAAAGTAATGTGCATTTTTAAAAGTATAAAAAATAAAATTAAAAAAAAAAAAAAAAAATCTGGGTAAATATTTCAGAGTTGTTTTAACACAAAAAGTGTTATTTTAACTATTTGAAAGTTAAATGGGGGTTCTAGTTGGAGTTATTTGCCAAAGTTGATATGGTTGAAGTGAATTCAACTTCCCTTAGTGTTAATTTGGCTCCTCCCACTACTTCAAACTCCCGTGAGAGACCGGTTTGAACCAGTTTTGTTCATAATTTCATCTTAAATTATCTCAAATAATGTGTAAAAATAAAACAGCTCTGTGTGTTGTTTAGTTAAATCAGGATAACTCTACAAAGTGTTATCTGTTTACTCTCCAAACGTTAATATAACTCTTGATTTTGGAGTTAAACAGGAACTTTGGTCCAGTGTTACTTTATTAACATTTCCAAAAATGTTAAATTAACTCTAGAACAGATTGGACTCAGATAAACCCTGAGAAAAGTGTTAAAAATGATTCTGTGAGAGTCAATTTGAACACTTTTAACTCTTCACTTCATTATCATTTGTAATTATCGATGCTTTTAGACACTGTTGGGGCTGAAGAGATCCTGGGAACACTGTCAGTGTCAGAGAAAGTTGGAGATGAACGCAGAAGCTGCTCCTGAAAATTACACGGTTGTCATAGCACCCGTGTCAGACTTTTCAGCACTTTTCAACACTTCTCAACACTTTCCTGCTGATTCGTGATGATGTTTGGGCTGCATCTGAATGTCCACACTGTTGCTGTCCAAAAATCCAATGAGTAAAAAACTAGTGACTCCAAACTCTTCACAATGCTGCATGAAAAGTGACATCAAGTCCTGGTCACCAAACTTATTTTTTCTTGTTGTTTTTTAGGTTAAGTACTTTTAAATGCACTACTGATCCATGATTATGAATAAAACTGTGTTAAAAAAACATTATGCTGTTGCTAGTGTTAGTTTGCCGTCTCGTGCAAAAAGATAAATAGTCCAGTTTGTTAATGAGATCCATCTCGCCAAAAACATGTCTGATTATCAATAGTCCACATACTTGAGTGTCAGATTCAAAGATTTGCAGAATTTTAGCCAATTTTAATCTAATTTTGTTAATGCTCTCAATATTTTCAGACCAAGTATCACCAAAGACAAGATCTGATTTAAACCTCTGAAAGTGAACTACATCATGTTCACTCTAATAAAAAAATAAAAAT
>NW_026571473.1:2319500-2334500 GCF_026225935.1 Boleophthalmus pectinirostris | reverse complement strand
GTTCCATCAAAATGATTCAAACGTAAAATAAATATTTTATAAATCATACATGGACATATAAATATAAAAATATGATAAAAATATAATTCTTTGCACTCAGCCCAAATAACAAAAAGAAATCAATAAAGCCACAAGAGTCCAGGAGGTTAAAAAAAAAAAAAAAGTATTGCACAGAAAAACAAACGTCCTTCATGCAGGCTTGCATCTCCACAAACCTGATTCTTATTTGGCTTAAAGTATCTCCTCCTCCTGGTTGTTTCCATGGAAATGTTATTTCTTTAGTTATAATATTCCACAGTGTGGAATAAAACGTATGTGTGTGGCCAAAGCATGATCCCGTCAGATGTGAGAAGTTCAGCAGGACTGGACCTGGTCAGGACTTGGATGGAGACACTGAGAAAATCAGGAGCCACAGGAGGCACCAGAGCCAAAACTGTTGTTGTGTCCTTAAGCAAGACACTTCACCCACATTTCCTAGTATAAACATGATATGTGTGTGAGTGATGGTGGTCAGAGGAGCCAATAGTGCAGATTGGCCTCCTTATTTCTGTCAGTCTGTCCCAGGGCAGCTGTGGCTACAACAGTATCTTACACCACTGAGTGTGGAGTGAATGAACAATGATCTGTACAGCGTCGTTCAGTGATTGTACTGAGTATGATTATGATTATAATTATGATTATGATTATCTCCATGGAGAATGTGCTGAAGTATGGTTTGAACTTTCTTTTTCTCGTTGAATCGTTGCAGGAGCTCTTGTGGACCTTCAGAAAGTCCAGGAAGTTTTGCTTTAATTTCGTGAAATTATAATGAATGAAATCCAAAATAGAAAACATATCAAAAACAGTTCCCTGATATTCCAAGTCAATTAGGAGCCCGGCAGTGTTTTCCGTTCCTCCATCCCTCTCTTTGTCTGGTGAAGTCTGGATCTCCTCGCTCTCTGCTCTCTGGGGCGTGCAACTGGTCATTAGCGGCGTCCATCTTGGATCTCTTAGCTCGGCGGCGCTACATCCAGCTCTGTCACCGTGTCACTTAAAACTCGCCTGATTGGGACTCCTCTGGCCTTTGCCTCTTCTCCCTCTCTCCCTCCATCTCCCCCTCCGTCTATCGCTCTCTCCGCTCTCCGTTCCTGGCGCTTCATGAATTATGGATGAGGACGTATACGCAGCTCGGCTGCAGCTCAGAAATTAATGGACGAAAAGAAAGAAAAAATGTTCTTCTTTGTGCTGCCAGCGAGCGCTTCCTGGTTCCTAGCCTTGCCCACTTGGCCTCCTCTGCTCCGTCTTCACTCATCCCTCGTTCAGCTGCTGGGAGGCCAAAATCACGTAGTCCAATCATTTTTCATTTTTGCCAAGAATTTTAGTTTGGAGCAAAAGGTGGACAGTTGGAGCTAAATCAAAACTTGAGATCACATTTTGAGATAAAGTTATAGAACAGTGATAGTGAGCTCCTGCCTGTGGCCAAAATATAAAGCCAGGAAGAAGAGATGCTCAGGAGAAGGGCACAGCAGCTCCGCCTCACGAGGAGACGGGTTTCTCCTGAGGTCTCTGTGGGAGCAGCAGCCTTGTGTAATTCTGTCTCCTGGAGCAGCACAAGAAGACACTGAAGAAGGTCATCAAGTCCAGCTCCACCCTGGACTGTCCTCTGTCCTCCTTGCCCGAGATCCGACACAAACTTCTTCAACACTTAACTTAGGCTACGTTTGGACTGCAGGATTAATGCTCAATTTGTATTTTTCTGTGAAATCTGATCTTTTGCAAGGTCGTTCATGTGACTTGTATGTGATCTCCAGCGTGAACTTTAAACGTCCCAAAAGTGTCCCGCATGTGCATTGGAGGACACGACGACGTCACAGATAGCGAGCGTGCTCAGTGTTTATGGAAGTCGCTAGTGATGGTCAAATGAGTCGGAGCTCTGAAGCACTGCCTCGGAGCTCGTCTTGCAGCAGCCGCTCACGTGACCAAAGTGTGGAAGTGTCGGTCCCTCCCCCAACTGCTTCGCTCTGCGTGTCGATCGCTTCAGTGTATCGAAGCGTTTCATTGGCTCAGCGAATGTTCCGCTCTGTGATTGGTTCAGAGTGCTTCAGAGTGTTCAGTGCACTTCCGTGGTTTGACAAGCACTAAACTGCTACAGTATAAAAGACGCACCAATATTTGTTAAAAATGTAGTATTGTGTGACGTTAGTGGCATTTGCTGATGGCATCTACAAGTGGAAAAAGGCGATCCATGTTTTGGGATCACTTTGATCTAAGGCTGCGTTCAGACTGCAGCCTGAAGTGACCCAAATCTGATTTTTTGGCCCCTATGTTCCTGTATCTGATCTTTTAATGACAGTCTGAACGACACAGATCCGATTTTTTTCAAATGTGACCCAGGACACTTGGATATGTGCTCCTGAAACCGACACATATCTGATCTTTTGCCATTCGACTTCAGTCTAAACGGTCAAAGTGCATTCATCCACCTACATGTTATCAACAAGACACAAACATCACTATTCTGCACTGAAGTAGGTGAAAATTGTTAATGAACTCTGTGTCACTGAAGACAAGCACATCACCACTCACCACTCTTGGCTCCGTCTCCACATTCACACACGTTCCTTTCGTTGGACTGTCCCACAAAACACCACGGCCAAAAACCTCGTCCTTCTCCTTCTCAATCTCCTCCTTAAAACAAGTAAGTTGTGGCTCCGGTACGAGAGGAACTTTAAAATCTCCAGGTGCTCGATGCTGCGTCCATGTTTGGACAACTTCCGTAAACACAGAGACGCTTGCTGTGGTTGACGTCATCGTGTCTCCAGTGTCACATGTGGGACACTTTTGGGCTGTTTAATGTTCACACTGGAGTCACATACAAGTCACATTTAATTGGAAATGTGAACGACCTCGAAAAAACATTGGATTTCACACAAAAAAAGTCCAAATTGAGCATTAAGCCCTGCAGTCTGAACGTAGCCAGAGATGTGAGTCTGGTCACTGCTGAATCTCCCCCGAGTTCAGATGGTCATGATTGACAGGTGGATTAGCCAATCAGGGACATACACGGTCTGTCTATATTGGAAAAACAACAAATCAAAAAAAAAAGAAAAAAGGAGACTGAAAAACATGGCCAGTTCCTGCAGGATCAAAGAGTGGAGCACTGAACTCTAGAAAGAAATGTGATTTTATTTGTGAATGACAGGTGACCAATGAGCTGCTTGGTTTCACTTGCGTCAGTTGAAAAAACCTCTGACTGGATGATCAACATACAGAGAGAGTTGAGTCTGGATGTGCCAGACAACAGAACACCTCCCTGCTCGTTCCTCTGTCCGCGTCTGGCTCTGTCCAAGTGTCATTGAAGGACATGGCGCTGGAGTCCTTTTGTTTGGCCTGGATCTGAATGATTTCCAACGTTTGAGTCACGGAGCAGCCAAGAGGGTCAGGGCAGGGCAGAGGTGGAGCGACCCGAGGTGAAGCGGGGAGCAGGGAGGGACAGAAAGCCTAGAATCCAAGATCTAAAAAAAAAACAATGGCAATGTATCTTTGAAAAGAGACAAGAAGAAACCATACGGCAGAGTTGGACGCAGGAGCCAAAATACTGTTTTCAGTTTTCCATTTACCTTCTAGATAAAGCACCAAATCCATCAACTAGTGTGAACAAATACAAAATAAGCAACACTTTTGCAAAAATAAAAAAATAAAGTAAAATTAGGGCTGGGTATCATTCAGAAGTTGCCAATACGATACGTACCTCAATACATAGACCATGATACGATACATATCACGATACAATGCACTTTCAATTTGATACGATATATTTCAAATCGATTCGATACGGTTCAATAAAAATAAAGGATAAATCGTGGCTGTGATACTAAAAATTTTTTATATATCATTGGTGTGCAAAGTGAATAAGAAACATGCCCATTTTAACCCTCAAAACTGTATAAATGTCAAATGTGTTACATAAATGTGTTTCCTTCCACTAAACAAACAACAAAAATGTAGCGCTGTAATCAAACAATTGAGTAAAATATACAAAAAAATACTTTTGGCGATATATCGATACAGCAGCCCATTAGGGGTGTGCAAAAATATAGAAATATCGATATATCGTATCATTTAATGTGATGATACAGTATCGATATCATGGGCTGCTGTATCGATATATCACCAAGAGTATTTTTGGTATATTTTACTCAATTATTTTGTTACAGCGCTGCAGTTTTGTTGCTTATTCAGAGGAAGGAAACTTTTTTTATGCAACACATTTTGACATTTTCACTGTTTTGATGATTAAAATTGGTGTATTTCATATGAATTTTGCCTAAGAAGAGTAAACAAAGACTTTTAGTATCAAAGCCATGATCTAGCGATTATTTTTGATTGAACCATATTGAATCGATTTGAAATATATCGCATCGAATCGAAAGTTCACTGTATCAAGATATGTATCGTATCGTGGCCTATGTATCGATGTATGTATCGTATTGGCAACTTCTGAATAATACCCAGCCCTACAGCCCACGATATCAATACCTCATCATCACATTAAGCGATATGATATATCGATATTTCAATATTTTTGCACACCCCTAAGTAAAATGGAAACTTATTTTTGCAGCTTATTTGGAGAAATATAACTCCACTGCACTGAAATGTCAACGTAAATAAAATGGATGAATTTTCACCACATTTGGAAATCAGTGGTAAAATTAAAATTAAGATTAAAAAAAAACACAACAGGCCAAGAACAATAAGATAAATCGAGTGTAAAAACGTGGCAAAGGTAACCATGGGAAAATATGACTTGAATTTAAAAGTACGTTGAATCGGAGCGCAGCCCTGAGTGAGATTTCTGACCTTGCTGATGAGGCGGTGCCCGGTCCCAGCCCTGGCATCGAGCTTGGCCTTCCTCCGCCCTGGCACAGACACCGGGCCTGGACCATCACCCACAGGCCAGAGGGCACAGATCCTGGGCACCGGCATCTAACCCCCAACCTCTGCCAGAATGTCTGCTCCCTCCTCAGTATCACAGAGACGCCGCACACGCCACTCACTGCCTGGAGGAGAGAGAAGAGGAGGAGAGAGGAGGAGAGGAGGAGAGAGCAGGAGAGGGAGGAGGAGAGAGGAGGAGGAAGGGTAGAGAGGAGGGAGAGAAGGGAGGAAAGAAAGAGCAGAGACAAGGAAAGGAGAGAAGGGGTGAGAGAGGAGGAGAGGAGAGTGAGGAGATGAAAGAGAGGAGTGGACAGGGGAGGGAGGATAGAAAGAGAGAGGTGGGAAGAAGGAAGAGAGGGAGAAGAGGCAGGCAGTTGAATGGAAGGAAAGAGAGGAGAGAGGGAAGAGAGAGAACAGAGGAGGAGAGGGGAAAGAGGAGTGGAGGAAAGAGGGGGGAGAGATAGAGAAGGAAGAGAGGGGGCGAGATGAGGGAGAGAAAAAAGAGGGGGCAAGGAGAGATAGAGTGACATAAAGAGAGAAGAGAGGAGGAGAGAGGGAAAAGAAGGGAGAGGGAAGGGAGAGAGAGGAGAGATGAGGGGAGAGGAGAGGGGAGGAGAGGGGGCTCTGACCGTAAGAGGACAGTGAGTGGACAGTGAGTGGACGGTGAGTGGACAGAGTGGTGGTCCAGGCCAGATCTCTGCAGAAGTGTGACCCTGCTGTGAACTGTTGGAGAGGCTCTTGTGTGGAGGACTGTCAGCGTCGTCCCGGTAACAACTCACATCAACATTTTGGAACATTTTCTTTTTTTAAAGTTGCCAGGCAAATTTAGAAAACATCTCTATTTCACATGAATATATAAAGTATTTTTGTGCACAGAAGGACCAATCACATCTATTCATTTTTTTCTCTCACTGAGCCACTGTGGTTTTCAGTCCTTTGTCATTTTTTAAATATCTTTTTTCCTCGTAAGCAGACATGTCCTGTACTTGGCTGTGATCTGCTGGAGGAGCGGCTCCAGGGAATCTATAAATCTATAAATCTGCTCACGTGATCCACTGTGAGCTGAAGACATTTGTGAGGGACACAAGGACACTGGACAAACTGCTCTCCATCATGGGCACTCCTCCTCAGCCACTGCACCAGACTATAGAGGGACAAGATAATACTCCCTACAACTGTACAACAACTCACCCTTATGTAACAGATAATACTCCCTACAACTGTACAACAACTCACCTTATGTAACAGATAATACTCCCTACAACTGTACAACAACTCACCCTTATGTAACAGATAATACTCCCTACAACCTGTACAACAACTCACTCTTATGTAACAGATAATACTCCCTACACCTGTACAACAACTCACCCTTATGTAACAGATAATACTCCCTACACCTGTACAACAACTCACCCTTATGTAACAGATAATACTCCCTACAACTGTACAACAACTCACTCTTATGTAACAGATAATACTCCCTACACCTGTACAACAACTCACTCTTATGGAACAGATAATACTCCCTACAACTGTACAACAATTCACCCTTATGTAACAGATAATACTCCCTACAACTGTACAACAACTCACCCTTATGTAACAGATAATACTCCCTACAACTGTACAACAACTCACTCTTATGTAACAGATAATACTCCCTACACCTGTACAACAACTCACTCTTATGGAACAGATAATACTCCCTACAACTGTACAACAACTCACCCTTATGTAACAGATAATACTCCCTACAACTGTACAACAACTCACCCTTATGTAACAGATAATACTCCCTACACCTGTACAACAACTCACTCTTATGTAACAGATAATACTCCCTACAACTATACAACAACTCACCCTTATGTAACAGATAATACTCCCTACAACTATACAACAACTCACCCTTATGTAACAGATAACTCTATGTCCTGTCAATCATCATTTGTACATGTACATTTATATAATTATGTTTTATTGTATCTCTTGTTCTTTTTTGCTACTTATTTAGAATTTATTATGACCATTTCTATTTTTTTGTGATGTGTGATTGAATGTGTCCAAATGTTTTCCCTTGTGGATCAATAAAGTTTGTCTAAATCTAAGTGTGTCGTTTTGACACAGACGTACCATTCGTGTCACTGATTGGCTAATAAACCTGTCAATCACACCCATCTGAACTCCTGGAGATTCACCAGTGACCAAACTCATATCTATGTGTCACCTCTCCACAGATCTGACCTGTAACTCTGGCCTGATTACTTGATGTTACCTGCTTGTCACCGTGGAGATAAATAATTGTCATGTCCCTTTTGGGTTTATTTTCCACAGTTTTTAGTTGTAGCTTTTGGCAACCCAAAATAAACCAGCTAAAAATTCAACTTGAGAACCAAAACAGCACCTTCAAAATAACAATTGAGGACACAGAAAGTCAAGCTTAAATATGGTTTTCTTTCTTCCTATTTCTATGGAGAAGTCACTGCTCTGCCTGGAATGTTCCACAGTGTGACTTTAAACAGCTCTGCTTTAGGTTTATTCAATTACTGGTGGTTTTATAGCTCAAAAATACCTAGAAAAAAACAATATTCTGACTGTGAGCGGGGTCGCCTCTCCACAGATCTGATCTGTAACTTGGTCTGGCCTGATTTGGTCTCCATGGAGATAGAAAGGTTTAATGCCATATATGTGACCACACAATCTAGAGAACGCAGTAAAATCAGCAAGATGGAGAAAAGCATTTGACAGACCATCTACCAGGAAAGTTACACAATGCACCTTTAAAGACCAGTGCATTTAGTCACTTAATCAAACTGTGCTTCTCAGATGTGTTTTCAGACTCTGTACTTTTACTCCTGTTTTATTTGATAACGTAACAATTAGGGCTGGGCAAAAAAATTTTTAAATTAATTGTGATTAATCACGAGTTCGAGTGATTAATCGCGATTAATCGTGATTAATCACATGTTATACGCAAAACCGATTAATGAATTAAAGTAGAGTATAGCACTCTTTTATTGGAAATGTAAATGAAAGAGCCATACATTTGTTGTACAAACAGCATTTCTTACAGAGTTGAACCCTCAGAGTCTTCAAGGTATTCAGTGAAGACTCAAGAAAAAATATTGAATGAACTTTTGTACTACTAATATATTTTTTCATTATTTTTTATGCAGTGAGTAATGAACACAACACTAGTAATAATTTCTAGATCAGTGTTATAAACTTGGACTGATACTTCTTAGGAAACAAAGAGTTAATATAATGGAATGGAAATGGACCAATCACAGTTTTTCTTCCAATGGTATCTGGGTAAATCAGTGACTCCCCCTGCAGCGCTGAACTAAAGACACAAGCTCAGCTCAGAGCACACGGCTGGTCTGGCCAGAGCCGGAACCCGCGGCCGAACCCGCGAACGGGCCCGCAGCTCGCGGAGGCTCGGACATGTTGCATCTCACTTGGTCAGAAAAAAGTGTAAAAAAAAGACGTCAAACTTAAAGAAATGCTCGTGGTGGACTTTTTCAAAATAAAAGCCAGTGAGAAACAGACATTTACAACAAAATAAATAAATACATAATAAAAACTGTGTTAACGGTGTTAAATTAATTGTTGGCGTTAATGACTTAATTAATTAACACAAAATTAACGCATTAACGTGCCCGGCCCTAGTAACAATATTTTTACTTCTTCTTAAATGTTCTGGTGATTCCCAGTTTGAGGAGGTTTATTCAATTGCAGGTGGTTTTATGGCTCAAAAATCCCTTAAAAAAACTGACTTTCTGACTGTGTGTGTGGTCACCGCTCCACAGATCTGACCTATAAGTTGTTCAGGTTTGGTCTTCATGAAGATAAAGGTTTAAATCAAGCTGTGAAACATAAAAAGCAATAACGTCTCTATGCAGAAAAGCATTCGGGAGAGCACCTTTAATGCACTTCTCTCATTAAGTCGTCAAGAATAGCTGTAAAAAATCACCGTTTCCATACAGTAAGTAAAACTAACTTAAACATACGCGCTCCCCGTCTGAACATTTAGTTGGAGAAAGTTAGAACCCTCTCTTCCTTTCACAGTCACAGCCGATCGGACGACGTAAACACTGGTCAGCAGCCAATTACGCGCCTGTCACTCTGTAAGATCCCCACATATATTCTCACACATTCTCCTAACCACACGATTTTCCTTTACACGCTCACAATTTGAAGTTTGCACAAGTTGTTAATAGGCCTTCGCGACTTGGCAGAGCTGTTTTGCTGTCCAAATAAAATATACTTCCTTCGCTGAGCAAGGTTTTGATCTTGGAAGTGAAGCCGAGTGTCAAAGTGAAATACTGGTTTAAGAGAAAAAAAAGAAAAAAAAAACAAGAAGTGTGGTTTGGAAAGTTGAGAAATTTAACTTTTTGTGCTTTTGCTTGGGCGAGCGATTCAGCTAATTACAGCTCAAATCCCTCACGATTCACCGCCGCCGCCACTGTCTCCGCAGAGGACAAAGAAACAAAGGAAAATGACAAACAAACAGCCAGCGAAAAAGAGGGAAAAAATCATAAAAGGCTCCGATCTTTCTTTTCGCCGAGCGGTTGAGACGCTGCAGCCGTTTAATCAGTTGGTTTTTCCGCCGCGCGATGATGCTAGCAGCCCGCGTGCGCTAGCTGGCTCTCTGATCATTGCGGAGAGACGCCGCCCCCCGCTGAGCCCAGAACGCCCCAGAACTACAGGTCAGTCCTTGGTGAGTAGCTTTCCCCCGTTTTTTTTTTTTTTTTCTCTCCACACTTTTCATTTATTATTTCATGCCACTGTCGCCGCGTCTCCTTCCTCGCCGCGGTCTTTCTCTCATTAGACAACAGCGAGTTATGTATGCGTGTTTACAGTATATACGTGTGTGTGTGTGTGTGTGTACGTGTGTGTGTGTGCGGAGAGAGGCAAATGCACCCCAGGAGTAGCCTAAAGGGGTTTGCAGGTTCCCATGGCCCCGCTGGAGATCAGGCACAGACAGCAGTTGCGGAAGCGGGCGGGAGGTAGGGAGGGAGGGGGGTGGATGTCGGCGAAGGGGGAGTTGTGTAGTTGGCGTCGGAGGGAGCGAGGGAGCGAGGGAGGGGCTACGTGGGTGTGTACCATGTGACTAACTGCCTGGGGGTCAAAGCCACACATGTATTGGAGAGTAAACAAGACACTGGCGGAGCTTTATTACGGCGGCGAGGAGGTGGTGGTGGTGGTGGTGGAGGTGGGAGGAGCTCATCGGGGGCCTGGTGGAAAAGGTTAGGCGAGCGGAGGAGAGAGGAAACGACTGTCACTAGTTAGGAACTTTTTATTATCTCCTCGGTGTTGTATAGTTTATTCAGACTTTTCTGTCGTTCTTGGCCCATAGACTGTAGACAGAAGTGGAGTGAAGGAGTACGACGTCAGCTACAGTGTTCAGCTCCAGTCAAATGAAGCTCAACGAGGCCTGCAGTTATAAGAGAACATTTGGAGCCAGGTCCATATTAGGAACAGGAATTTATTTACACGCAAAATATTGAAAATAAAAGCACCAGGACCATATACAGTGGATTAATATACATATTTAACAGTTACACATACACTGAAAAAAAAAATTCTGGGGTTAGTAAAATCAACTGGAGTAATTTTTACACTGAAATAACATCATCCTGTGAGAACTACAATGTCTTTAATTTAACATCAATGGACAAAATGTTCTTATTGTCATCATGTAGTGGAAGTTTTGTGTTTAATGAGTCACTTCTACTACAGAATCAACAACACGTTTAAAGGTTTTACAGTCGCCACTCACAAACCCACAAATACTGACAAATACTAAGTAGTACTAAGTCCTTCTAGATAAATCCCTGCTCTCGTTGGCTGGAAGAACGGCAGTAGGTCAGTTGGTTGAGTGTTTGTCCATTGAGCCAAAGGTTGGTGGTTTGAATCCCACTCTCAACAACAACAACAACAAAAAAATCATTGGTTGAGTGGTTAGATCCAGAGCAGCACTGACTGAGGGCATGATTTCAGCTCCCACAGATCAGTGCTGTCATTGTGTCCTTGGGCAAGACTCTTAACCCACCTCACCCCCAGTGTCTGTGTGCGCTGATATGAGTGATGAGTGTTGTTGTAAAGAGTTTTGAGCCTTAAAGGTGGAACAGCGCTGTATAAAAATGTACCATTTGTTATACATCAGTAAATATTAGACATATAATATTGACGTAATTATTTCATCACAGCGATGCAATTAATTGTGATAATATTTAAAAATGTAACTTAACAAAAAAAAAATAAAAAAAAAAAAAAAAAAAAACTATGACTCAGTAAATCCCTGACTGTTAATGGTGGTGGTACATTTGACTTTATAATGACAGGTAAATTATACCTGGTATTACAGCAGGAAAATGGACTTAAAAGTGCGAGTGCAAATTGTCATGAGGATTTTTTCTAGTAAATCTTAATTTTTTTCAGTGTAGAGGGATGATAATGTTCCAGTGTAAAGTCAAGTGGGAACAAAGTCGATGGAGCAGGAAGTTTCCATTTATATACAGTTAATTAATGGCTGAGCCTCAAATTATAACTTTATCTTTATCTTCTTAAACTAAACTGAAGATTATGTTAGTCTTCATACACAGGGTAAAGGTTCATTTATGATCCAGCGTCAGGCTCTGTTCAGCTGACATGCGCCTGAATCAAACCAGTTTGTGCAGAGTTAATCAGGGTCCAGGCGTCTTACAGGACACTTTCATTTTCATGTATGTGTTTGTAAGGACATTTATAATCTGCAGACATTTCTGTGTTGAACTTGAGCTCCTCCAAGTAGACCTGCCAGGATCATTATTATATTGACTTATTCTATATGAAAGCTGGAACAGTATTTTGGTGTTTCAGTATTTATTGTGTATTATTTCTTTGCACTGTTGGGACATTTTGGGTATTTTTTGGCTATAAAATAAGATTTAAGCCCTAAAAGGCTGCATAAATACCTTCTATGACTCTTTACAGATGCAAACAAAGTATTAAAGTGTTATATTCCTCTTTATTCATTGCAACTCTTTTTTTTTTTGTTTTTTTTTGTTTTACAGTATTGTAAATTTAACATAGTTTTTGTGATTACTGTTGCACTGACATAAATTTGTTTCAGTATTACCATTTATCATCTTTATTTACAGCATAATATATTCCATAATATAAAATCTGTTATCTTCACAGGTTTATTCCAAGCTGTTTTCGTGTCTGCATCCATAGTCTTTGTGGATGTAACTTTTTGGCCGAGACGTTCAGCAGAAGATCACCACCAGCTTTTCTAATCACACAAATCACATGTTTTGTCCAGAAAACTCTTGCAATTCAGACTGCTGCGTCAAAGTTGGGATCTCTAGTTGGCGCCTTTGCACCTGAGGACAGACTCTTGAAACTCGTCGATGCAAATTTAAACAAAAGTTCAGAATTTTCCAACTCTGCTGTTTTACGCCTGAGACATGAAAGCTCAAGACGCTCTGTGTGACTGCACCAGATGAAGCGCACCGTGCTCATCTCCACACTTTGACCACAGACTGTGTATGTAAATAGACAGAGCTAACACGCTAGCCGCTGCATTCCAAACAGGAAGTGTTCTTGGGGGCACTTCCAGCTCCATCGACTTCATCACTCCTCTCTCTGTAACTGCTGCAGTGAGTCTCATCATTTTGGTCTTAAAATGTTTGTATTAAGATGCTCTACATCACAGCTGTCAAACATACGGCCCGGGGGCCAGATCTGGCCCTCCAAAACCTTTAATCTGGCCCTCGGCTGAGTTTCTACTAAAATATTTTAATTATATTTTCTATTAAAATATTAGTAATTTTCTACTCCACTTATCATAGCAGCATCTCCAGCGTCTCTGTGCGTGTCCCCTCCCACCACAGCAGCACAAATGAAGCCTCTTTGCCTCTTTTAAAGGACGATCATTTAGACCGTGACACCCTCATCAGCAAAATGTCCACAATGACAAAAGTGGAGCCGAGTGCAGGATTTTCCAAGAAAAATTGACTTATTCCTATTTACATCCAAGTTCATGTTAAAACATTGTGTTGAAATTGAATTTTTCTTAAAGTTTCAGGTTGTTCATAATATTATAATATTTTGCAAAAGAAAGAGTTCATCAATTAAAAAAGATTTCTGTAATAGATTTGTGTTTCTCTGCACAAATATTTGAACTTATTGTTATTTTTGGGGTTTATATGCCATGAGTTTTCTGATCCGCTCTTTTGGGATCAAAGTAGGTTGGATACGGCCCCCGGACCAAAATGAGTTTGACACCCTGCTCTACATGATCTGGTGTTTTTAATTTGCTGTTTTGTCCATAAATAAATTCCTATATTCCTATTCCATTCCTAATATGGAACTCTGCTCCATATTATCTCCTGTAACTGCAGGCCTCGGTGAGCTTCATTTGACTGGAGCTGAACACTGTGGGTGATGTCCACATCTTCATACAGTCTAACGCAGCGTTACAGTTACTCTTTCTTGAGTGGTAGTTTTCCACTCTTACTTTCTAGGACCACTCTGTACTCTACTTGTACTTGAATAAAAGTATTTTTGAAATGATTTTGCTCTTCTCTCCCCACCTCTGCTTACATATTCAGTATATTATTTCAGAAACCCAAAATGCTAATGCTGCGGTGTCCAAAAGTATTCGAAATAGCCTGAATAATGCATCATGTGCTGGCTTTAACTGAATATGAGGATTAGCAGAGTGACTGATGGACACCAGAGGAGCTAAACAGGGATTTGGGTACAAAGTGTGGCCCCGCTCCTGTCTGTCACTGTATGCTAATGTTAACCTTTGCACAGAATCACACACTTCACAACTGGGGTGGGCTCACTTGCATAAATGCATATCATTGTTATTCCAGTAGACCCCAGACAACAGCTCCGCACCAAAGCAGCTTAAAGTTCACTACGTCCATTAATTCTGAAGCAGCGCAAGTTTATTAGACCTGGAAAAATAATAAATAAGAGTGTAGACTTTTAGCCGTCAAGATGTGGCGTTTGAGCGAGAAATTTGGAAGAAAAATGCAGAATTTCACCTTTTGAAAATGCTCCAATTTCAATAAACTGACAATGTTCCACTACTTTACGTGTTGCAGTTTTTAATCTTACAAGGAGCTACAGCGGCGTTTGACAAGACCCCTGCCAAGGCGTTCAGGGTCAGAGACTGCGGGGAACAAGACTGGGTGGAGTTGGAAAGTTATTGTGACAACTGATACTGAATAAAACTGACAAATATTGTGTTTTTATTTTTTATTTTTGTTGTAAAGGTGTATTTTTTACTTCGTAGACTATAGCAGTGGTGTATCAACTTTACATGTCGAAATGCACCCAGGTGTCATATAGAGTGTTTGTTTAAAAAAAAAAAAAGTACAAATGTAAAGTAACAATCTATAATATTTGATGTTTTTCACTCAAAATGACGCAGACATTAATATTAACACCGTTCAGAATCACCTACAGAGCATGAATCATAAACAAATGAACCAGGACTAAACCAGGACAAAACCAGGACAAAACCACGACTAAACCAGGACAAAACCGGGTCTAAATTGGGTCTAAACTAAGACCAAACCAGGTCTTAACTGGGTCTAAACCAGGATTAACCAGGTCTAAACCAGGTCTAAATCAGGACTAAACCAGGTCTTAATCAGGTCTAAACCAGGTCTAAATCAGGTAAACCAGGTCTAAATCAGGACTAAACCAGGTCTAAATCAGGACTAAACCAGGTCTAAATCAGGACTAAACCAGGACTAAACCAGGATTAAAACAGGTCAAAATTAGGACTAAACCAGTAGCTGTTAAATTGAAAACTATCACTACATGACATCACAAGGTGGAACAGAACATTAAAGCTTTGTTGATGTAGACAGACTAATAATAAATAATTACTTAAACATGTGTAAATGAAACAAAACACAACTCCAGCTCTGTTTTTGAAGAGATTCTAACTTCAATTCAGAATAATATAAGAAATTCATAGTTAATTAAAACCGTGTCTTGCCGATTGACTGGGCGACAAAAAATCTCTCAATACCTGACCCAAACTACACTCACAAGGCTACACCAGCAGGG
>NW_026571473.1:2264500-2314500 GCF_026225935.1 Boleophthalmus pectinirostris | reverse complement strand
ATTTGTTTGAATATTACACATTGAGTTAATGTTTAACCACTGACATCTGATATATATGTTTAAAAACACCACTGTGTGAAAACATATATGTTTTGAAGGTATTCCCTTTGCAGAGATGAAGGTTGTGTACTCTGTGTAATTTCTTTACAGAGCAACTGCAGTGGAGTGGTTTTGGCAGGCACCAAGCCTAAGCCTAACCTAGACTTGGCTGTCATTTAAACCTGCTGTCATCCCCTCGTGGTAAAGGAAAACAGAAATGCATCAGGGAGGATCCAAGGCGATACCTGCTCAACAAATGATTTGCATATTCATACTGATGTTTTATATTTTTGGGTTGAGGGAAATGCCTGATGTCAGTCCTGTGTAGCTGTAGGCCACCAGGGACAGTGATTTGACCCAGAGCTCTGTGTGAGAATTGTATTGAATAGGGAATACATTTTTGTGATTTTAATTGAGCAATTCAAGTAGTTATTTTTACATGCTAACATAAGCGTGAAAGTAGCAAGTAGTTGTTTGTTTATTTGAGACAGGGACAGCACACAAGTTTTACATTAACCTTTTTCTACAGGAGAGATGTTTATACATCAGGTTGTAGCATCAGTGATCATTTCCACCTCTAGTTTCTGGGCAGGTTCATTGTTTGATTGTATTTAACTGACCTTGACTAACTGTTCTTGGAGACCTGTAGCATGTTTTGGGTTTTGAGTTGTAGCTCCGCTGTTTCCTGTTTGTCTCTGGTTTGTTTAAACTGTTTTTCGCAACAGCGTCACATCACCGATGTCATGAACCCAGAGAATCAGGAAGGTGCAAGTCAGTGACGTTGTTAAGGTTTGTCTGGAGGGACCCCAAAGCAGAGCCAGAACACGGTCAAGTTTTAAACAGTTTATTTCCAAAAGAAAACAGGCTGAGGAGGCAGGGAGCTGGTCGACTTTCCCAGAGGTTTCAGCAGAAGACAACGGAGACATCTGGGCAGAGACAAATGCAGGTAAGTCCAAAAGGTTCACCAAAACAACAAACTAAAGATATATTTCCAAGAGGCACACTGAGCACTACTGAACAGGACGTTGTTCTCTGGCAGAGCTGCTGGTGAGAAGACCAAGACTTTGTACAGAGGCAGATGAAGGAACTGATTGCAGGTGTGTCTCATCTGCTGTGGGAGAAGCCACGCCCCCTGCCACACTCAAGCTCTGTAAAACACAAAGAGGGAGAAAACACAACCCTAACAGACATGGTCCAATAAGGACGTGACTAGAGCTCCTACATCAGAGTATCAGTGTTTTCAGGCGTCCACACAGTGCTGGATCAGATCTGTTCTCACGTGAATTCGTGGGTTCTGGAGGCACCAGATCGTTCCGTCTCTGAGTCATTTTTAATCAGATTAGTGTGAACGAACACTGCATCCACAACCAGAATAACTCACATATGTACTAGTGGATGTGGCCTTAATCAAACCTTTTTTATCTTTTAAACGTTTTGAACAAGTTGTGCATGTTTTTATTTATTGTTTATTTATATCATGGTCAGACTTGGTCTCATATTTATTCTGTTCTATGGTGTTTGTTTATGTGCTGCTTTGTGTTGTCCTGTTTTTTGATAAAGCATGTTACCCCCTGTCCCAAGACAAATTTCTCCCATGGGAGAGAATAAAGGATGATCTTATCTTATTTCATCACACCTGGACGACTGTAACACACTTACTTCTGGCACAAAACACTTTACGACCACAGTGAGTCCAGAAATCTGCGACGCCACTCTGAACAGGAACCAAAAGAAGAGAGAACATTCCCAAAATCCTTGTGTTTTTGCTCTGGCTTCCTGTTCATTTTAGAATTGATTTTAAGTTTTTATTGTTTGTTTTTAAAGCTTTGAATGGACTGGCCCCACAGTACGTCTCAGACCTCATCCAGATTTACTCCCTCGTGCGCTGTGAGGTCCGAGGTCCAGCTCCAGCTCGTGAGGCCTAAGACGAGACTTAAAACTTAAAAAAATAAATAAAAATCATATGATCATATACTAAATTCATTCATTTAATTTAAATAGCTAAAAAATAAATAAATAAAATAAAACATTTTCATTGGATAAAAACACATATTTCATTGATAATATTTTGTATTTGATCATTTCATTGTACCTGTAATAACAGTTTTTACTTTAAGAACGTGAGACTCGAGCGTTTATGGGAAGAGCACATTGATTTGTTCTTGTTGTAAAGAGTCAGAAAAACAAAAAATACTTTTTAAAAAATGACCCGAAATCCAAAATGAAAATTTGCCTAAAAACAAAGATGAACACGAGTCGTGTCGTTCATTTCAGGGGCACAACAGATCAACATTTTTAAAATACACATCCGTTTAACTTGTTTTTTATCTGTCTTTAATTTGTGTTTTTATTCAGGCACTTTTTTTTTTTTCCTCCACTGGTCAAGAGACGATTCCAGAATGAAACCAGCACAATGTCCCCGTCTTCTTCAGTGACCTGCTGCTTCAAGCTGCTGCGTCTGTCCCAGGGCAGCTGTGGCTCAGAGGGTGGAGGAAGAAGAAACTGAAAAGCAACTTTAAGCATCTGGAAAGGTTTAATTCTATACATCAACCTCCTCTTCTCTTCCTCTTCTCTTCCTCTTCTCTTCCTCTTCTTCTTCTTCCTCTTGGGCCCTGGTTAAATGCCCCTGACAGATGTGCTGATTTGGGGACACAGTTGGCTCTTTATGGGGTAAGCGCCTATTTTACTGGCCACTCCACTCCTCCACCTCCACCTCCCCCTCTCTCCCTCCTCCTCCTCCTCTCTCCTCCCCCTCTCTCCTCTTCCTCCTCTATCTCCTTCTTCCCTCCCTCTTCCTCTCTCTCCTCTCTCTGACAGATGTGCAGATTTGGAGACACAGTTTGACTTTTTACGGTGTGAGTGTGTATTTTATTGCCCTCCTCTTTCTTTCTTTCTTTCTCTCTGTCTGTCCTCCTCTCTCTCTTCCTCCTCCTCTCTCCTCCTCCTCTCTCCTCTTCCTCCTCTCTCCTCCTCTCTCCTTCCTTCCTCCTTCTTCCTCTCTCTCCTCTCTCTGACAGATGTGCAGATTTGGAGACACAGTTTGACTTTTTACAGTGTGAGTGTGTACTTTATTGTCCTCCTCTTTCTTTCTTTCTCTCTCTCTCTCTTCCCTTTGTCCTCCTCTCTCTCCTTCCTTCCTTTCTTCCTTCCTCCCTTCCTCTCCTCTCCTCTCTCTGACAGACGTGCAGATTTGGAGACACAGTTTTACTTTTTTTACGGTGTGACATACTCGCGCTATTTTCTTGTCCTCTTTCTTTCTCTCTCTGTCGTCATCTCTCTCCCCCTCTCTCGTCTCCCTCTTCCTCTCTTCTCCTCCTCTCTCTCCTTCCTTCCTCCCTTCTTTTCTTCCTTCCCCTTTCTTCCTCTCTCTCCTCTCTCTGACAGATGTGCAGATTTGGAGACACAGTTTGACTTTTTACGGTGTGAGTGTGTACTTTATTGTCCTCTTTCTTTCTCTATTCCCTCCCTCTCTCTCCTCCTCTCTCCTCACCCTCTCCCTCTCTTCTCCTCTCTCTGACAGATGTGCTGATTTGAGGACACAGTTTTATTCTTTACGGCGTGAGTCTGCATTTTACTGTCCTCTTCCTCCTCTTCCTCCTTTTCCTCTCCTCCTCTTCTCTCTGACAGATGTGCAGATTTGGGGGACACACTTTCCCTCTTTACTGTGTGTGTTTTCCTGTCGTCTCCACATCTGCACGTGACGCTGAAGTAAATCCAGCCTGAAGTCTCCCGTACGCCGCCGATACGAGCGCTCGTAAAACCCACCGCTCTGGGAGACTTGAACTCAGCACCGCGCGCCGCCTTTAAAGACCACACTTAATTGGGGATGTTGTAAGAAATCTAAATATTTAATCACTGCTTGTACTTAAATGTTTAGAGCTCATTTGCATATGTAAATGAGCTCCTCGGGCTCTGCGTGAGTGTGTGAGTGTGTGTGTGTGTGTGTGTGTGTGTGTGTGTGTGTGTGTGTGTGCAGCAGAACAGGAGGATCTATGGAGGATTAAAGCTACATGTATTAACAAAGATGTGAATGGGAATATGAGATGTTTTCAAATGTAACTCAGGGTTCAGTGTGTGTCTGTTATTATCGGCCTGGAAGCTGGGAAACGTTTCTATGTGAAGTAATAGATGTGTTTTGTAAGATTCAAAAGATTATGGTGAAAAAAGACAGAAATTTCACAACTCTACAGTAGAAATCATCAAAACCTTCACAACATCTTCGGAAAAAAAAAAGAAAAGGAAGGAATCATCGAACATTTAAACACATGTCAGTGAAGTAGAACAGATTTGCCAAGAGCACAACTGAAAACTGTAATGTTGGCGCTGCCCGGTGTTCATGTGCTCCAGTCTGCAGTCAGCCTGAAGGGGGCGCACTCACTGAATCTCATGATTTACAACAGACATGTCCAAACTATGGCCCGTGGGCCAAATGCGGCCCTCAGACACATTTTTCTTGGCCCTCAGACTTCCAGGTGAATTGGCCCTTGCATCAATTAAAAAATATTTTTTTACTGCAAGTTTTCTGAAAATCTGCCTTGATAAAGCCAATATTTCATATTTAATGTGTGGTTTTAAAGATATTAGCATGATAAAGACTGATGGTTCATTCTAACATGTTAAACATGCACATATTTAAATGATTCACTGTACTGAGCATCAGGCTATGGCCCTCGACCAGTCCTCTGCTTCATCTGTGTTTAGAGATGTGTTAAAAATAGAGGATTGAAAGAATTGAAATTTTTTTTTTTTTTTTTTTTTTGACGCTAAAACAGAAAAATTTTATAAACTGTTTTCCCATTTGATTGTTTTTAATTCTTTATTGAAATTCAAACAAACAAATGGTACATGGACGTCAGTGAGAAGATTCTGTGCTTAACACCAACTCAGATGTAAAAGTCGTGTATCAGACGCAGAACTGCAAACTCCCATCTTGCACTTTCCGCAGGCATATACATTTATACATGGATGTCTATGGCACTTTCTGCTTCACTTAGTGAATGTGTCACTTCCAGGTCATGGAAACAGGAAACGGCCGTTATCGTTTTTTTCTATTATTCGTTTAAACACACAATCTGAAACTGAAAAAAACGAATTGTGATCCACTTTTTAATTTTGATTTTGGAGACAAATAAAGAAGATAGTTTTTTCTTTTTTTTCTTATTTCTTCTTCTTTTTGGTTTTATTTTGAAAAATGAATGAACAGGTGATACACAGATTCATTTGCCTCACGAGTTTCAAGAGTCTGCCCTCAAATGGAAATGCGTCGGACTGGAGGTGTTTCACGTGATTTTGACAGCACAGTGTTACAGTGACCTCTGACCTCTGCGGGCGCTGGTCTGCATGAGGCTCGGCTCTGCACAAAGAATCCACAAAGAGTCTGGTTTTCCTGGAGACTCTAATGGTCTGGAGCGGTTTTCAGGTCATTAGACGTGTGTTATTGTGTGAACCCTCGTGAAACTCTGCAGCCACACTGTAACAGGCAATCTGCAAGTGCCCCACTCACACACACACACACACACACACACACACACACACACCACAGTAAAGCTGCACTGTGTAACTTTTCAGGTCGAGGGTCCATCAAACGCTTGTGTCCATGCAGACGTTACTGCTTTGTCTGGAATGTTTCACAGTATGGCATTAAACCTTTCTATCTTCATGGAGACCCAACAGAGAAACTAGAGGATGTGGTTTTATATTTGAACCAAAGCCAATGATGAGTTCTGTTCCCTTGCTTAAGAATTTATTCCAAGTAAATGTAAAGATGCACTATGTAACTTTTCTGGTGCTTGTATCTATGGTTATTGTGGTTATTGCTTTGTCTGCCTGAATGTCCCACAGCAGGGCATTAAACTCATTTATATATACTGTAGTTTTTATTCAATTGTTTTCATTGGTCCAAAACCACACCAGCAAACACATGTGTTCTTACTGTGAGTGGGCTTGCCCTCCATAGAGCTGACCTGTAACTTGGCCTTGGTGAAGTCCTCTCCTTGTCTCCATGATTGCAGAAACTACATCAGAAAAGTTGCACAATGCTGTTTTAAGCAATACTGATGAAAAAAGACGAATGAAAAGCAAAATTTAATCGCAAAACGCCAGACTTGTCAGGTGTCTGTCAGATGCAGATTTGTTGATCTAACCATAAAGTTACACAATACATCTTGAAAGGGCCACTAAACACCAAAGTCACTTGTTTTCCTCCTAATTCTGTGTAAATGTGTCTAAAATAGAAGTGTATATATGTATCCCAGGCCTTATTTTGGCTTTTTATTACATATTTGTTAAAAATCAGAGTTTTGGGTTAAAGTCGTGTCTGTATTGGTTTCTTTAGGATCAACTACGCCCAGGACATTTGAGTTTTCAGGTTGGATTAACAGGGTTGATGAGTCAGATGCAGGTTATTACGTGAAAAGCACAGCCCTAGTGTTTACACGTGGGACGTGAGGAGCTCCTCTGACCCCGTCCTGCCACCGCCATGTCCCGCCGTGTGGAGAAAAGGCAAACGGCGTGATCAGTTTAAAAGTCCAGTCAGCCATGGATGAATGTGGGTTCATGTGTGTCAATGTGTGAGTGTGTGTGCTTGTTCCTGTGCAGGCAGGTGTGTTCTTGCATGTGTGCGTGTGAATGTATGCACATGTACATATATATTGTACATATATATCAGGGAGGGGGAGCATTCAGACCAGGAGGTGGTTCATCAAGGGGCTGGCCGGGATGGTTGGCGGGCACCCTGGGGGTGACCCCCACACCTGCCATGGGGGCCGTGGGCGTGGCTTAGCCTGCTCCAACTTGAGTGGGGATCTGAGGCAAAACTCCACATACACACACATACACACGCATATGCACACACACAGACACACATACACATACTTAACTTATTTTCAATACTCAAATTAACTAGTAATAATACAGGTCAACAGTAACTCATTCTCTTAGCCTGTCTATCCCCCCCCCATGCACAGACACACACACACACCCACTCACACGCACACACAGACACACATACAGACACACACACAAGGTTCACACTGTCACCAGCCTGTCACCTTCGTCCCTATTTGTATGTATCTTCAGTTACAATGTTTGTCTTGTATCTTTTATGTTGTTTGGTTCATATTTGTTGTAATGTATGTAGTTTGCAAATAAATTATAACAAAAAATAATAATAAAAAAAAATAAATTAATAAAATTAATAAATAAAGTCCAGAGCACACCAGTCCACGCCGTGTTGGATTGTGGTCGTGTTGGTGGGCTGTCAATCATCAGAGCCCGCCTCACCGCAGCTCCCCCCAGCCCACCAGGCACCGCCCACTCTGGAGGATTTTTCAGGTTTTGCTTCGGGGCAGCGTCAAGCTTTGGTAGAGTGTTTACCGGCTCTTTAAATATAAATCCTGCTTTGGCTTTGACTTGAATCCCCCTGTTACAGTTTGCTGAATGTCCCCCTGCTCTTCACCCCCATTTTACACTAAACTGTCCACTGTCCTTTAAAAAACAACGGGTCAAAAAGTATATAGTTGGAAACAACACATTGATACAGGAAGTCATGTTTTGTGAAGTTTGTTATTAATAAACTGCAGATCTCATATTTTGATTTTAACTGGAGTGAGAGTCTTTACTCCTTAATGAAACACTAGATGGAGTTATTTCACTTATGGTGCTTTACAGACGTGTTTTTGGTACAAGTTGAAGTCCTCGCTCAGACGTCCTCGAGCTCCATGTCTCCAAACCTGTAAAGTGTTATGTAAGTGCGGCGTTGGCATGTGGGGCTGTGGGTTTGATGTTTTTAGGGTCTTTAGCTGCTGGCGTGACAGTTTGTTTACGAGCGTCGCACCGGTCAGCTCAGAGGGGAGGGGGCAGGTGAGGGGGGGGCAGGTGAGAGGAGGGCAGGTGAAGGGGGGAGGGGGGGCACCTGTAAACTCTGTCGCTGAGGATCACGTTTCTTTTGAACATGGTTTTAAGACGACATTTGTTTCCAATTTTTTACAGTTTGTGAAAAAGAAAAAAAAAACAAAAACAGGAAAAGCCCAAAAAGAGATGCTTCCGATTTCTAGTTTTTTGTTTGTCTCAACCTTGAGGAGTTGGTTGTTGAAAATCCTCAAATATTGAATCTTATCATCATCATTATTTGGGGGATTGGCTCCACAAATTTCCTAGATTAATCTAAGGGTTTCAAGTCCAAGAAGTGACATTAAACACGTCTCTGGGGTTGAATAATGGCACTACTTTCTGAAGCTATTGTGAAAAAAATATTTACTTTTGTTTAGTTTTTGACAGAAATGTTGAATTTCATATTAATTTTTCTTTCATGTGGAGAGGTCCAGTCATTTCAGAGCTATGAACCATAAACCAGGTCATTCATCTGCATTTGGACAGTTTAATCCAGGGGTCTCCAACCGTTTTTCTCTGGTGAGCTTCTTTTACAAAATGAAAATGCCAAAGAGTTCCTCATTTTAGCTGTCATAAGAAATTCAATACATTTAAGAGTCACGGTCTTAGATAGGTGTTAGAATAATTGTGTATATGTTATCCCATATTTTCTATGTATTGTTTTTTGTGTGAATAATGTTTGTGCTTGTAACTATGCAGTGACTTGTCACCCACTCTGCACACCGCTAAAACAATGACTTAGTCAGCTCTTTTCTGAGAAAGAGGACGGCTCTCACTTTGCTGGGAAAGAGGGCAGCTCTCAAGGACGTGCTGGAGGGGACGTGCTGTTCCTAAAGATGCTACAACAAAGATGCTACACCTTATCAGCCACCTGCTGCTGCACAATGAAATCATGTCTGATGTTTCTACTGTTTTTTGCTGTTTTCAACCCCTCCCCTTAGAGAAACACCCATTGTAACTAGGGACACCCTTATGACAATAAAAAGAGGAGACGCAGGGAGTGCATCAGGGCGGGTGGAGACTGCTGTAACTGATCGCACTCTCTGTCCGTCCTCCTCGCGAGTAAATCCTCATTAATCTCTTGTCTTTCTTCTTACTTTTACAATGTTTAGGTGGGCTTAAACCTGACAATAGGGCACAGTTAGATGTTTATATGTTTATAATGTGCACAACATTAGTCATCAGCATGATACAGTTACAGTGGTAAAAGCCTTTTAGTCCATCCAGTGTTAGTTATTCAAAACAATACATGCAATTCTGAAATCCATTGGCAAACTACTACTACTACTACTACTACTACTACTACTACTACTACTACTACTACTACTACTACTTGGGAGGAGATACAGGTTGGAGACTCCTGGTTTAAGTTGTACCTTAGAATTTTGGTCTGTTCTTTAGATCTGTTTTAAAGGCATAATTTGATCTGTTATATTGTTTTAACCCAATTATAGTAATGATTGAATCAATCTAATCTACAGTTTGTCACTGTAAACAGCATCATAAACTATAGACTGGTACAGGTCTAGTGAATTCTACAAGTTTCACCATTTAAGAAAAAAATGTAGTGTGAAATAAGTGCAGAGCAGTGGGTGTACATGGGGGGACTTTCTGGAGCAATGACGTTAAAAGTGCATTCACTAGGACCACACCAACAACAACATAATGTGAAGAAGTTTATTGATAATGTAGGAAGCGGGGCAGAGACGCTGGTTGAGACTCTAGTGGGGGCTTCATCTCAATCTTCAATTGGCCCAGTCGGAACGGGACCCCCCCTTGTAGGGGTCTTATGACTGAAAGACAAAATAGGGGATGGGAGGGTGGGGTCGAGTTCACCAAGACAAACTGGGATGATGGGAAAGGCAGCTACAGACTACAGCTTCAGGGAAATTGGAGGTGTGGTGGAGGTGAGTAGTGGTTGGCTGGTGAGAGGAGAGGACGGCTGAGGCCTGGTCCTGCTCCTGAATCTCACTTCATCATATTAACTACATTTATGTAACTTTTCTGGTGGAGGGTCTGACATATGCTTTTCTCCATGGAGATCAGGGGTGTGCAAAAATATCAAAATACTGATTAATATGATGATACAGTATTGATATCGTGGGCTGTTGTATCGATCGATATTTCACCAAGAGTATTTTTTGTATACTTTACTATATTATTTTGTTACAGCTACAGTTTTGTTGTTTGTTTAGAGAAAGGAAACTCATTTATGCAACACATTTGACATTTTCACTGTTTTGATTAAAATGTTTGTGTTTCATATGAACTTTACATGAGAAGTGGTTTAATAAAGACTTTTAATGTCACATCCATGAATTAACCTTTATTTTTATTTAACCATATTGAATCAATTTGAAATATATCATATGGAATTAAAAGCTCACTGTATTTAGATATGTATCGTATCGTGGATTATGTATCGAGGTGTGTATCGTGTCGGCAACTTCTTAATGATACCGGCCCTAGTGGAGATGTTATTGCTTTGTCTGGAATGTTTCACAGTATGGCATTACACCTTTCCATCTTCATAGAGATCAAACCAGACCAAGTTACAGGTCAGATCTGTGGAGAGGCGACCTGCTCACAGTCACAATGTCTGTTTTTCGAGGTATTTTTCAGCTCTAAAACCACCTGGAATTGAATAAATGTAAAGCAGAACTGTTTAATGTCACACTGTGGAACATTCCAGACAGAGCAATGGCTGGAATGTTCCACAGTAGAAACATTCCTGTCATTGCTCTCCATAGAAACAAGCAGACGACAGACCCCCAACCAAAAAGTTACACAGTGCACCTTTAACATGCACTGTGCACACACTTTGCAGAGTGTGTCTCCTTTAAACGTCGTGATGTTACATGAACTATGCAGTGATATTTACGAGTGTCTGTGTTGTGTATGTCCCGTAGTGCAGCGGTGCAGCCAGAGGGGGGCGTGCGTGTCTGTGACTGAGGGGCCTCTCTTTACTGGGGCCCCTGCGGTTTATTTGGCCCTGAGCTCTGCGGTCTGCTTGTACTTTACTGGCCCCCTCTCCGACTCGGCATATGGATACTTTGCAGTGACAGCACGCTTGGGGGGGGGCACTGCATGTATGTCTACGGAGGAATGTTCAGGAGTTACCACGGCGATACAACGCACACATTGGCAAACGCAGACTGGTGCATTTTGAGATTGTCTGAAAGTCAAACTCGAGAGTGAAATGTGCCGTTTCAATCCATTTTATTTGATAGTTTTTCTTGAGTTTTCAGACGAGGTTCAGTGTTTAGGTTTTGTTTGACATTGCTGACTAATGTGCAGTGTTGGGAAGGTGACTTTTAAAATGTAATCCCCTACAGATTACAGATTACATCCCCCAAAATGTAGTTTGTAACATAATCTATTAAATTACTTAAGTGAGTAATGTAATCTGAATACTTTGGATTACTTGATTTGCTGCAGAGAAGCAAAGACGAGGAAATAGTAACATAAGATGTTTTGTCTGATAAAAGAAAATAAAAAGCCCAGACTTTACTTAAACAAATTAAAAATATTATTGATAGAAGACGAGGAGACACGTCCACACAAGTTGGTTTAGACCTGGTTTAGTCCTGGTTTAGACCTGGTTTAGTCCTGGTTTAGATCTGGTTTTAGTCCTGCTTTAGTCCTGGTTTAGACCTGGTTTAGTCCTGGTTTAGATCTGGTTTTAGTCCTGGTTTAGACCTGGTTTTAGTCCTGGTTTAGACCTGGTTTAGACCTGGTTTTAGACCTGGTTTTAGACCTGGTTTAGACCTGGTTTAGACCTGGTTTTAGTCCTGGTTTAGACCTGGTTTTAGTCCTGGTTTAGACCTGGTTTTAGTCCTGGTTTAGACCTGGTTTAGACCTGGTTTTAGTCCTGGTTTAGATCTGGTTTTAGTCCTGGTTTAGACCTGGTTTTGACCTGGTTTAGACCTGGTTTAGACCTGGTTTTAGACCTGGTTTAGACCTGGTTTAGACCTGGTTTAGACCTGGTTTTAGTCCTGGTTTAGACCTGGTTTTAGTCCTGGTTTAGACCTGGTTTTAGTCCTGGTTTAGACCTGGTTTTAGTCCTGGTTTAGACCTGGTTTTAGTCCTGTTTAGACCTGGTTTTAGACCTGGTTTTAGTCCTGGTTTAGACCTGGTTTTAGTCCTGGTTTAGACCTGGTTTTAGTCCTGGTTTAGACCTGGTTTAGACCTGGTTTTAGACCTGGTTTTAGACCTGGTTTAGACCTGGTTTTAGACCTGGTTTAGACCTGGTTTAGACCTGGGTTCAGTCCTGGTTCAATCCTGATTTAGTGTCCGGCAATGAGTGGAATTACCAAAAAAAAAAAATATTAATTAATAAAAAGGGATTTAACCCAAAATGTGAAAACAGGAAAATACCTCAGTGTAATCCATTTACAAAGTAACTGTAATCCAATTACCACTCACTGAAACAGTAACTGTAACTGAATACAGTTACTCATCATTTGTACTCTGATTATGTAATACTGATACATGTAATCTGTTACTCCCCAACACTGCTAATGTGTGCATTGTGTTGCCATGGTAACTGCTTAACATTCTGCCATATTTATATACACAAACATACATACTGCTACCCCCCAGCGTGATATCATGTCACAGTACGGTATGTGGAGGAGGTGGGCACACAGTGGGCACACAGTGTGGGCACACAGTGGGCACACAGTGGGCACAGGGCGGTGATGTCCGGCTCCACATGGGGTCGTCCCTCCTGTGGTCCTCTGTGGTGTTTACACGCACAGATATAAGGACATAAACATCGCAGATCTGGCGTGTTTACAGTCGTTACTATGGAAAACAACTGCCAAAGGAAAAACTAGACCATGCACTTTTAGATTTGAATGAAAGCCAGTGGTGAGTTCTATTGCCTTGCTGAAGAATTTACTCCAAGTAAATGGACTTTTCTGGTGCTTGTATCCGTGGAGATGTTATTGTGTTGCCTGCTTAAATGTCCCGCAGCATGGCATTAAACTTAAGTATATATAGCTTTTATTCAAGTGTTTTCATGCATTCTTACTGTGAGTGGGCTTGCCTCTCCACAGATCTGACCTGTAACTTGGCCTAGTGAAGTCCTCTCCTAGTTTCAGAAAAGTTGCACAATGCACCTTTAAGCCTTCAAACCAGGAGAGTCAAACTCATCTTGTTCCGGGGGTCGTATCCAACTACTTTGATCCCAAAGTGTCCGGATCAGAAACTCACGTCATATAAACCCCAAAAATAACAATAAGTTCAAATATTTGTGCAGAGAAACACAAATCTATTACAGAAATCTGTTTTAATTGATGAACTCTTTCTTTGATAAAATATTCTAATATTATGAACAACCTGAAACTTTAAGAAAAATGCAATTTCAACACAATATTTTAAAAATAACTTGTATGTAAATAGGAATAAGTCCATTTTTGTTGTAAAATGCTGCACTCGGCTCCACTTTTCTCATGTTGGACATTTTTCTGATGAGGGTGTCACGGTCAACAGTCAAAACGATCGTCCTTTAAGAGCGTTTGGAAAGAGACAAGTCTTCATTTGTGCTGCTCTGGTGGGAGGGGCCACGTACAGAGACGCTGGAGACGTTGCTGTGATAAACACCACAGAAAATTAACAATATTTTAATAGAAAATATAATTACAATATTTTAGTAGAAAATCAGCCAAGGGCCAGATTAAAGGTCTGGAGGGCCGGATCAGGCCCCCGGACCGTATGTTTGACACCTGTGCTTTAAACCTTTAACACTGAACAAAAAATACATTAATTGTTATTAATACTCAGAACCTTTGTTAGCATGAACAATAAATCATAATATTTAGTGTTTCTTTCCAACACAGGCCACTAAAACTGATAAAGAAATAGATGACACTTTATTCATTAGTGCAAGAGCAGCTGGAACAAAAGCTCCTTTCAAAACGATTTGTTCTACATCTTGGGACTAAAAGCCTCTGAGAAGAAGGAAGCAGCTGAAACTTTAGACACTTTAGAGTTTAGAGGACACTGTACGTTAGGATGACCAAACGTCCGTCTTTCCCTGGACATGTCCGTTTTTTGAGTCCTGTCTTGGGCATCCAGGTTTTATTTTTTTTAAGTGATGCAAATGTCCGGGTTTTCAGCACCGTTCATTGGGTCCATTAAACTGAGCGTCTCTCGTAGCATCTGTGACTCAAAAGGAGCGAGACACAAACAGTCGATCAGTGCAACATACCAAAGCACAAATGCATATTTAACAATGATTTGGACAAGAAATTCCCCGGTTTTCGGCCCGGTCAGGACAAGTGGGAGGTCATGTGCACAGGCTGGGAGGTGAGACCCCCCACCCCTGGTAAGGTGTCCGGATTTTCACAAACAGAAATATGGTCACCCTACTGTACGTAATTAATAATGATTAATGATTAATAAAGAATAAGGATTCAAATGAAGTGGGCTACAGTCAGACTGTGTCTTTAGTCACTCACTGAACATAGCAGGTTCAACATTAGTGAGTTTAGGTTTTGGATCTTTAATGGTAGTTTCATGTCATCAATGGGGAAATCTGGCCCTTGACCTCCGTTTGGGAGACTGACACACTCTCGAATCAGAAAAGCACCAGATTGTAAATCATGACGTCATCAGAAACAGTGAAACATGAACACACCTTTTAGAAGCACGAGCTTTTGACAAATACAAATGTGTGTGGTGCTGATTGTGAAGGCAGCGTTGCGTCGTGTTCCCCTGGCCTCTCTTCTGCGTCACTGTGAATGAACTTAACTGTGCATCTGGAGCGTTTGAAAGAGACTACAGGGACCCAGCATCTCCACCTACAGCGTCCCCGGAGACAGCCCGCCGGCCCCTCCCCCGCGCCTCATTCTAAATATGACTTTAACCTGTTTTAAGTCACTCGCGCAAACAACACCGGCTTTCATATGAAGCAGGGGCCCCTCGCTCCGTCCCCAGCGGATCCCGCATCTCACTGAGCTAACTAATACCACTGAAGCGAGTGCCAGTGCCGAGCCTGCGCCACGAGCACTTTCAAATGTGCGGGGGAAATATTGATATACCCTGCGTCTAAAAACAAAACAAACAAGAAGAAGAGGATGAAAAGGGGGAAGAAAGAGGGGTGGATGTCCTCAGAGCAGCGCCCATTTCCCCGGCTGTGAAACGCACGGCTCACCTGGGAAACACGGAGCAGAGGAAGAACACGCTTTAATCTGCACACGCACAAGAAGACAGAGAGAACTGTCATCACCAGTTCACTTAACACGCTTCAATGGAAAGAGAGGAGACTTTTCATTTGCAGTGTTGCATTTCTGTCGTTTTAATTGTTGTTTTGGAGAAAATTAATTATAGCCTGAGCAGCCGGTCACTTTTACATTCTGTTCCAATCCAGAAACACCCGAAAAATCCTCCGTCCAAACTTGAGCTGATCCGACACGAGCTGTTCATCTGCAGCACGTGTCTCTCGAACGTGGAATCCAAACTTCTCCTAACATTCAGAACAAAATATATAACTCCTTTTACCTGAAACAATAAGTCAAATGTTGGTGCTTCGATTGTTGATTCTACATACATTTGTAGTTTCTTCAGGGAGACGGACACGGCTCCAGATTCGCTCCTCTTTAAGAAGTTTTATCGAAGTGTGTAGTTCTGGTTGGACAAGTAACAAAATAATAGTAATAATATGATGTCTATAAGAGTGTTTTTTGTTTTTTTGTCTCAAGTAGTCAGTGGTGTCCAAACTAGGGGCCCAAATGTTGCTTTAGGACATATTTTGTGTGTTTTTGTTGAATGTACTGATGTTGCAGAGGGGTTTCTTTTTTTTTTTCTTTTTTTTTCAGGTTCCAGATTGTTACTATAGTTTCCAGATTCCAGATAAATATATTTTTTAATACTAACTAAGATATTTATGTCACAGATAGTAGTTAGATAGTACAAGTTTGAGTGATTGATTGATATTTTTGTTGGCCTCATGTTTCCTGATGAAGTCGCACAAGTTGCTCTTTACTTCCTTAAACTTTACTTAAACCTTTACTTCAAATAAATAAAACACAGTATGTGAAAAAGTTTGGACAGCCTTACCCTATACATTTTATATTCTAAATTCTATAATTCATGGTTATCCTCTTTTAAAACCTTCCCCTTTAGTAAAAGCTTCTGTCACTTTACCCCTGCTCAGAAAAGTTCAAGGTTTATTTTTAAATTTCAAACCATAATTTCGTCAGTTTTTATCTTTGTGATGTGCAGGTTTTGACAAGACACTGTAATTTACGCAAAAAGTAGGAAACTAATGTGGTAAAGACAAAAATGAAAGATAAAAACGTAGGATTAAATAGAAAGTGTTCTTATACTTTGTTTTCTTTCTGCAAAATCCATCTGGACCTACAGGTGTTTTGATGATCAGATTTCACCAGTGTTGGGGAGTAACAGATTACATATACAGTTAATGTAATCAGAGTACAAATGATGAGTAACTGTATTCAGTTACAGTTACTGTTTCAGTGAGTGGTAATTGGATTACAGTTACTTTGTTGAAATAAATGGATTACACAGCGGGATTTTCCTGTTTTGGACTAAATCCCCCCTTTTTTTTTTTTGTTTGTTTGTTTTTGTTTTTGGTAATTCCACTCATTGCCGGAAACTAAACCAGGACTAAACCAGGACTAAACCAGGTCTAAACCAGGTCTAAACCAGGTCTAAACCAGGCCTAAACCAGGTCTAATCCAGGACTAAACCAGGACTAAACCAGGTCTAAACCAGGTCTAAACCAGGTCTAAACCAGGACTAAACCAGGACTAAACCAGGATGTAACAGGACTAAATCCTGCTGTGTGGACGTGTTTCTTCTTCTTCTATCAATAATATTCTTAATTTGGTTCAGTAAAGTCTGGGCTTTTTATTTTCTTTTAGCAGATAAAACATCTGATGCTATGATTTCCTCGTCTTTGCTTCTCTGCAGAAAATCAAGTAATCCAAAGTATTCAGATTACATTACTCACTTTAAGTAATTTAACAGATTATGTTACAAAGTACATTTTGGGGGATGTAATCTGTAATCTGTAGGGGATTACATTTTAAAAGTCACCTTCCCAACACTGGATTTCACACACATAATCAGATTTAAGTATCTTAAGTGTGATTAGTCTTTATAGATGAGTACTGTATTTTTAATGTACCAAAAGTTCATCTGCAGTTCCTTGTTTCCACCAGCAGATGGACTTGTGGATGCATGTATAAAGTCACACACAGCGGCTTTAAAATAATGCTTTTCTCTTAAATGTGAAGTTGGTTTGCAGCTCTGTACGTCTAATGTGAAGTCGGTGCGTGCGCGGGGCCCGGGTGGGTGTGTCCGCCGCTCCCACGGGCCAAAACACGCATTCATTTTGGGCATTTACTCGTGTTTGTTTTCACTGTGCCTTCGGTTCCATGGGAGCAATTTCTTCCGTGATGGAACTGAAGAGAATTCCCAGGGGAGTTCATTACACGCCGCGCCCGGACACGCCGCGCCTCGCCTGGGCAGGAGGGACCGAGACGCCCCCCCGGAGGAGCGCGGGAGGCAGAGGAGGGAGTGTCCCGGGGAGAGGGGGGGGCGACGGGGAGAGAGACCCTAAACTCTGGGCTAATGACCTACAGGACTGTGATTAACAAAGAAGAAACAGAACAGAGTCAACACCACAACTAATGTGTAAAACCCACAGAGAAAACAGCAGAGTTTAAAGGGCCGATGTGGAACTTCTCTGTTGTAGACTACTCATCTCTCCATGGAATGTTCCACAGTATAGCATTTAACTCAGTCATGTTGGACTAAAACCAGGACTAAACCAGGACTAAAATTAAGACTAAAACCAGGTCTAAAAGCAGGACTAAAATCAGAACTAAACCAGGACTAAACCAGAACTAAAAACAAGACTAAAATTAAGAATAAAACCAGGTCTAAACCAGGACTAAAACCAGATTTAACCACAAAGTAAAACCTCCATGGGGACGAGCAGGTGGTGGACCATCAGAAACACTGACAACTTCAACTAACCTTCATTTTTTTGTTGTTGTTGATTTTTATTTTTTATTTTTTGTTTACATCACAACAAATGAGATTTTAAACATTCTGACAAAATGTACTAGGTTAATCTGGACATCTTTCAGTTTTCTAAAGCATATCTATAAATACATGATCACAATAGTCTGAATTCAGCTGATTTAAACAAATGTATATCTTGTAATTTGGGTTTCAGGTGCTGAAAGATTTTACTGATCGATAAAGAAACAGCAGCAGCTCCGTTTCACTTTCCAAAACAAAAGAAACGAAACAAAATAATAATAATAAAACACAAAGCCCAGGTCTTTGTCACGGGGGAAACACAGTGAAAGCCATTCTCCAAAACCCTCACACCACGCTTCAGGAAAATGTAAAAAGAAGGAAATAGAGCTTTGGTAATTATTAAAAAATATATTCAAGGTGTTGCTTTTTGGTTGGGGGTCCATCACCTGCTTGTTGCCATGGAGATGTCATTACTCTGCCTAGAATGTTCCACAGTGTGACATTAAACAGCTCTACTTTACATTTATCACTCATCATGTACTTGATTTATGTACAGTGTTGGGGAGTAACAGATTACAGGTACCGGCGTTACGTAATCAGAGTACAAATGATGAGTAACTGTATTCAGTTACAGTTACTGTTTCAGTGAGTGGTAATTGGATTACAGTTACTTTGTTGAAATAAATGGATTACACAGAGGTATTTTCCTGTTTTCACATTTTGCCACTCATTGCTGGAAACTTAACCAGGTCTAAACCAGGACTAAACTAGATCTAAACCAGGTCTAAACCAGGTCTAAAATAGGTCTAAACCAGGTCTAAACCAGGACTAAACCAGGACTAAACCAGGATTTAACAGGGCTAAATCCTTCTGTGTGGACGTGTCTCCTCGTCTTCTATCAATAATATTTTTTATTTGGTTCAGTAAAGTCTGGACTTTTTATTTTCTTTTATCAGATAAAACATCTTATGTTACAATTTCCTCGTCTTTGCTTCTCTACAGCAAATCAAGTAATCCAAAGTATTCAGATTACATTACTCACTTTAAGTAATTTAATGGATTCCGTTACAAACTACATTTTGGGGGATGTAATCTGTAATCTGTAGGGGATTACATTTTAAAAGTCACCTTCCCAACACTGGTTATTTATCAATTACAGGTGGTTTAAGAGCTCAAAAATACCTCGAAAAACAGACATTCTGACTGTGAGCGGGGTCGCCTCTCCACAGATCTGACCTGCAGTGCATAAAAACTAAATCTAGTCAAGTTAAAATGATTTGAATTAACACGATTTGAGTAAATTTCAGTTGACAAGTAAAATGATCTGCCAGTAGAATAAGACTTTTGTAGTTAAAATATGAAAATACAACTTTCTACAGTTAAAATAAGAAAAACAACAACTTTTAGCACTTCAAATAAGAAACAAAATTGAACGTTGTTTGAATTAAGAGAAAAATACATATTCCGTTGGTGGATCATTTCACTTGTCAATTTGAATCAGCTCAAACAAAAGTCAAATGTTCTTAATTTAAGTCATTTTAACTTACCTAGAGATTGTTTTTCCATTGTGTAACTTGATCTGGTTTCTTTCCATGAAGCTATAAGTTTTAATGCCATACTGTGGAACATTCCAGACAAAGCAATAACATGAAGAAAAACATGTGACGAACCCTCCACCAGAAAAGTTACACAAGGGCCCGTCGAGCAGAAGTAAACAACAAGGCCAAAAACTCCAGTTAATGCATCTGATATAAAAATGTATTGAACAGATACATATGTACTCTAGTTTATGAAACTGTTGACCTTTTTTCTGTACCATTTTTGGTTGTAAAGTTCCATATGTTTTAAACAGACCATGTATGAAACATGGAACAAAAATTATTTCCCAAATTTCACAGACCTGCAAATCATGTCAATAAATGGATGTATTTCATCATATCTTGTGTTATTCCATCTTTGAACTGTTGATGAAGGGACAGGATTTAACAAAAAAAAAGTATTTAAAATGATAAAAAATTGCTTGGAAGGACTGACATATTTTATAGAAATAATTTCCTTTCATTTTGAAGTAATATTAAAGTATTTGGAAGAAAAAAGTTGATAAATTATGTAAAATCCTGCACCTTCTACTTGTTTGTACAATTTTCCCTCCGTTACTTTTCCCTCCGTTACCATGACCTTTCTTAATAAAAAAATCTCATGACTCAAAAAGTAAGAGGTTTTTCAACCTAATCTTGTACCATATGGTAGAAAACTATATGAAGCAAATATTCAAACCAGTTTGTTAAGGATATGGAAGTGAGAACCAAGAGTTATCACTGTTTGGATTTATTGACCAAAGTGCTGCATATTTCATTCCCTCTGTTACCAACATGAGTTTTTAAATTTTTTGTCAACAACTTGAAAGAATATCACAGGTTTAACTTGACCCTGTTGGAGTGTAACTCTTTCCTACATTCTGATACTTTACTTATTTCAATAGTCCCTCTAGTTTCTGAATAAGACACATTTGAATGTCAAAAATCTGCCCCTGTTTCCCTCCGTTACCACTTGACCAGACCCAGAGTCCATCTTTAAACATACATCAGATTAAATGTTATGCAGTGAAATAATGAAAACAGAGTAGAAAAGGTGTTAGACATTTGTACATTTATTGCATGTCGTTAGCAAACAAAGCACTGGTGAGGAGGATGTCCACGTGAAATGTTACAGAATATACAAAAACTATTCTATTTTAAATTCTACTTTTGAGAAAATCTCTCAAGTCTTAAACAAACACGAAAAGCACAAATGAACAGAAAACGCACCACTGTATAATCAGGACATTTTAATTAGACTTCCAGGTGCACTGAGAGACATTTTGGATGAGGGTCTGTCATCTGCTTGTTTCTATGGAGATGTTATTGCTCAGCCTGGAATGTTCCACAGTGTGACTTTAAACTTACATTTATTTAAATACATTTGGTTTCATAGCTCAAAAATACCTTAAAAACAGATTCTGACTGTGAGCAGGGTCGCCTCTCCACAGATCTGAAACTAAACCAGGACTAAACCAGGACTAAACCAGGACTAAACCAGGACTAAACCAGGACTAAACCAGGACTAAAATTAGGACTAAACCAGGACTAAAATTAGGACTAAACCAGGACTAAAATTAGGACTAAACCAGGACTAAAATTGACTAAAACCAGATCTAAACCAGAACTAAAATCAGGACTCTCCACAGATCTGGCCTGTAACTTGGTCTGGTTTGGTCTCCATGAAGATGGAAAGGTTTAAAGTCACACTGTGAAACATTCCAGACAAAGCAAAAACATCTCCATAGAAAAAAGTGTTTGATGGACCCTCCACCAGAAAAGTTACGCAATGCACCTTTAACAATGATTCAGGCTTAGGAACCACTAACGAAGACGACAGCAGACATGTCCAACTCAGGCCCGGGGACCAAATTTGGCCCATGATATAATTATATTTGGCCTGTGAGATCATTTCAAATATGTAGTAGAGCTGCCCGCCGGCGACAGATCGACTATAGAAACATTATTTATTTAAAATGTTGTTATTTTATATTTTGCTTGATCTGGATTCAATGTTTGAGCAAAACTTTTATTTTAATAAGAAAAGGTTGAACATTACATATCTCGAAAGAAGAGAAAACATGCAGATGCTGTTGAAAATTTTCAGTAAATATTTAATTTGGCCCACGACTTTGTCCCAGTTTTTAATTTCAGCCTCTGTGAATTTGAGTTTGATGGAACTTTCACCTGTCGCCTGCATGAATCCATGTGAATACAAAGTTAAAACCAGACTTTGGAACATTCTCCATGGTTTTATACGTCTTAAATATGTACTTTGGAAGATTATAGTCAAAGCAACAACATTTCCATGGAAACAAGCAGGCCAAATACAAGTCAGGTTTGTGGACATGCGAGCTCGCTCAGTTTTTCAGTGTCATCAACAACTAGACTGAAAACACACTCTTTACTTGAGTTTATTTATCGCTAAAACGATACTAAGCCTGAATCATTCTTAAGAAACCATTATGAGTTGATTCTTTCTAATTAAAGCATATCAATTATAAAATGTTCCAGAATAAAGCACTGCTCTGTGGTATAAGGCACTTCTTATGAAAGCTGGAGTTATATTTCTATATTTTTATATTTCTATATTTCTGACTTCATGAAACTTGTACTAAAATATGAAACTGTAAACTCCACTTCCCGCTGTATGTACAAAGAGAAAAGCTTTTTACATAAGGAAGAGGCTTTTGACTTTTTTCTTCTTTGGAAATTAGGTCATTTTTTATAATATTTTTTAGCGAGTTATATCATTTTGCAGTAACAGTACTCTTACTCGAGTACAGTTACTCTGCCACCTCTGTTCTTTCTATGGTCCATATAACGACTCTATAAACTACTACTACTGTAAACACAAGTACAGTATCTTTGAATTGCACTTTACAATAAAAACTTTGAACTCCCCTTTTGTAATACAACTCTCATTTTGTGTTTGTGCAAAGGGAAAAGCAGAACACTGGTACACGCACATTTACCTTAAGTACCTTAAAGGAGACATATCATGCAAATTTGACCTTTTTTTGAGTTTTAAACCTTGTTAGAACATTGTTTCCTCATTTAAAACATTCATTCAAGTTTTGGTTTCATCTTCTGTAAAAATTCCTTTGATTCTGAGCCTCAAAAAATGCACAGCTTGAATTTTCCCAGGATTGTTGCATCATAGGTAGAAACACTGAGCAGTTTTTAGGTCCTTAAACCATCACCAGACTTATCCAAAGTATTCTACACTCAAAAAATGCAGAATATTTGTCCTATCTTGTCCAAAAACATGTTTAAAACTCAACAGAAGCCAAAATAATGCATGACGTGTTCCCTTTTATATATCAAATCTTACAAAAACCAAAACAAACCGAAAGTAGTGCTGAAATCTCGTTGAACTTTTGCATGTTTAAGGCATTTGTGTGCCTAAAGTGCTTTTACCACTCGCTCTAAACGGAAAAATGATTAGCCACGACTTAAAGAAATACATTCTTAAACAGAAGGTTAAAGGAGCTGTATGTAAGATTTAGATTTGAATTTCCATAAACATGACGTATATGTGTCTCCAGATATAAGAAGACATGTGATTGTAACGCTGATTTATTCTTAATTACAGAAACATGCTGCCAAAGTTGTTTATGTCATAATTTTGTGTTTTGGTTCAAGTCAATTCTCCAATCAGAAAGCAGCATGAGCCTCACATGAGTCTCTCATTTGGGTTGCCAGTTCCAATGCAGAAATCCAGCGTGTTTAAAACTAAAATGCCTCTCTCTGATCTGAATATTCACGCAAAACTGACTCTTGTGAGCTTTAAGTCGTGTTATAATGTTGTTATCTCTAGGGATGGGCATGATTAGTCGATAAATTGATAATTGATCATTAAGAATTTCATCGATTATGTTCATTTTAATCGACAAACCGAATGTAGGTGGCTGTGCGTAGTGTAGGGTGACCAAATGTCTGTGTCCGGGGACAAACAGAGGTCCAGACATGTGTCTCTGCACTCAGAATTAGCGAGACACAAACAGTGGGTCAGTCTGCAACGTGCAGAAGCACAAATGTGTATTTAACAATGACTTGTACAAGAAATTCCACACTTTCCGTTCTGGTCGGGACAAGTGTGAGTCCATGTGCACAGTGTATAAAGCAGCACATATGTTTCGGTGTCCAGTGGGAAAAAGTTCATCAAGACACTGAAAACATGAAAAAGTTTTGTCAGCTGAGAGTCGCTCAATGTGGATGACGAGTCCCCACCCCCCAACCCCCGTACGCTGTCCTGGATTTGACAAACGCAAATATGGTCACACTGACCTGTATTCACCTGAATCTTCTCTTCACTTAGTTTATGCAAATGAGTCATGTGGTTTTAAGTTCTGTTTCTGTGAGAGTTGCTCAAAGCTGAATTAAACACATTCTAATGTCAAACAGCTGATGTGGCTCTAGAGTGGTTACGGTTTATATGTCGTAAAGTTGAATTTATTTATGCAGATTAGTGCAGATAGTAATAATAATGATGATCATTTTGATATAAAAACAATAATGATTAATCGATAATCAATCGTTAATTCTCCCGACGATTGATTAGGAAAATTTGGTCGAATGCCCATCCCTAGTTCTCTCCTCAGAAACAGACCTGGAGTTGTGTTTTGTTTCATTCATACATGTTTGAGAAACCCTTTATTATTAGTCTGTCTTCATCCCCAAACCTCAAAATGCTCTGTTCCACCTTGTGATGTCATGAAGCTGTAGTTTTCAAGTGAACAGCTCCTTTTAGTTCAGTACATTATCAATTCCAGGTCTTAAATGATCCAAATGATTCTAGTGAACGTGTGTGGAGTTTAAAAACACAGTGGAGCACTTCATGTATCACCACATGACATCACAAAATGGAACAGCGTTTTCTGTTGGAGAAAAGAACAGTGGTTTGTGTGTTAAACATGTGTGAATGAAACAAAACACAACTCCAGGTCTGTGTGTGATGAGGAAACATTAGAACGTGGATGAGAAAAAGCTTGATATTTGCCCTTTAATGTGTGATCCTCTTTCTGCACGTTCACTTGTGATTGTAAAACCTTTTTAAAACAGTTTAAAACCGCAGGCCACATACAGCTCCTTTAATCTGGATTACAAAGAAAGCAACAAAGCAGAGCTGCGTAAAAACATCAAAACAATCAAATGTGTTAAACCAGGACTAAATAACTTACAATGATTTGCACTGTAGCTGAAACTCAACCACAAAACAAAGAAAAAAAAAAAAAAAAAAAGGTAAAGGTAAAGGTGCACTGTGTAACTTTTTGATGGGAGTTGCCTTCTGCTCGTCTCCATGGAGATGTTATTGCTTTGCCTGGATGTTTCACAATATGGCAGTGATCTGAGTTCCATTTCCATGGAGACAAGAAAGTAACACCACAAGGCAGGGTTACTCAGGTTAGATCTGTGGAGAGGCGACCCCACTCACATAAGAATGTATTATTGTAGTATTTTTGCGCAGTTTAAACACTTGTAATCAAATGCGTGCAAGACACATTTCAAATCCGTGTATCATTCGTTCATTTGTTTTTCAAAATAAAACAAAAAAGAAAATGAAAAAACAGATAACGATTTATTTATTCAGTTTTAAATTTTGTGTTTAAATGAATAATGGAAAAAAAAAGATTATTTCATATAATCCATTTCTGTGACTTAAACTGTGATGCCGGACTTTTGCACCACATACGGACTGAACCAGGACTAAACCAGGACTAAACCAGGACTGAACCAGGACTGAACCAGAACTGAACCAGAACTGAACCAGAACTGAGTGACAGATGGGCCCAGAGGTGCGCCCGCGTAGACTGTTGGGTGATCAGGACTGAGACCAGGTCCAGACCAGGACCAGACCGGGACTGAGACCAGGACCAGACCGGGACTGAGACTAGGACTGAAACCAGGAAAACACTAGGACTGAGACCAGGACCACACCGGGACTGAGACTAGGACTGAGAACCAGGACTGGACTGGGACTGAGACCAGGACCAGACTAGAACCGAGACCAGGACCAGACCGGGACTGAGACTGATTTAGTCCCATTTTAGTCCTGATTTAGACCTGGTTTAGTCCTGTTTTAGTCCTGATTTAGACCTGGTTTAGTCCTGATTTAGTCCTGATTTAGACCTGGTTTAGACCTGTTTTAGTCCTGATTTAGACCTGGTTTAGTCCTGATTTAGACCTGGTTTAGTCCTGTTTTAGTCCTGATTTAGACCTGATTTAGTCCTGTTTTAGTCCTGATTTAGACCTGGTTTAGTCCTGTTTTAGTCCTGATTTAGACCTGGTTTAGTCCTGTTTTGGTCGCGGTTCAGTCTGTTTGTGGCACAAAAGTCTGGCATTACAGTTTAAGTCACAGAAACGGGAAATGGACGTTATCTGTTTTGTTTTTTCCATTATTCATTTAAACACAAAATTGAAAACTGAAAAAATAAATCATTATCTGTTTATTAAATAATGAAGATTTTTATTTTATTTATTTTTTGTTATTTGTGGTTTTATTTAGAAAAACGACTGAACAAATGACACACGGATTATTTAATGCCATACTGAAGCATTCCAGACAAAGCAGAAGCATCTCCATGGAGACGAGCAGGTTTGCCGACCTTCGATCAAAAACGTTACACGGTGCATCTTTAACCCCATTTTAAAACAGGGACATTGTTAAAACCTTTTCTAAACGACACTGCACTGAAGCTGAAGCCTCCATGGTGTGTGTGTGTAAACCGATGGATCAGTGCAGAAGAATCTATGGACCTACCAAACTCCTTCACTATTTACAGTCACCACTCAAGTCCAATCAGGCTCTAACTGTGAATGTAACTAGAGAGACTTAGATTATACTTCACTACATTATCAAACGTATATTTTGGTTTCTTTTTACATTTGAGAAAGAAAACAAAAACAAAAACACACTATACCTGGACAGTCAAACGTCGCGCCCTCTACTGACTAAAGAGAAGGCACCGCTTTATAATAACAGCTACAGCTCATCTGAAACAGTATGACTGACCAGGCTAACCATAATTATAATCTTTACATTTCTATAGGACGGCACACACTTACACAGCATCAAGCAATAATCTGAATAAAAACATTTAAGTACATTTTTATGGGCTGGGAGATTTTAGTTCTAAATAACGGACAGAATACTAAACCCAACAGAGCCTTTAAAATGTCAAGAAAATGTTCTAAACTCTGGAGTAAAGAGGAGCAAAGTGAAACTAGAACACTTCAACAGATCAGGCGCTGGACTGGACATGGCTGGACGTCATGTTCTATGTTATACACTTTAAATGTAGGGAAAACTTCACCAAAGGACACTTCAGAGTTTACAAATGTACATCTTTGTATGTCTTTGTACATCTTAAATCAAACAAAAACACTACTTTTAATTTGTAGTAAAGATGATTATTTGTCAGTGTAGATTATTTCAGTCTGTGGTGTTTAAATATTTAATAATAGATCAGTTTTGAATAGTGCTTTTTTGGACAGATCAAGCATTTTACAGAGCATTATTCACCCGGGCCTTTCTGTGTGGAGTTTGCATGTTTCTCCCCGTGTCTGGATGGGTTTCCTCCGGGTGCTCCGGTTTCCCCCATCAACCCAAAACATGCTACAGGACTCCAAGAACAGTTGATAGTCAAGGTCAATTAAAAATACAATTAATCAATGAACCTGTCCAGGGCACTGGTGCTAGTGGCTAGACACTTCACCCACATTGCCTAGTATGAAAGTGGTGTGTGTGTGTGTGTGTGTGATGGTGGTGGTCGGAGGGACAGTTAGCGCCAAGTGGCATGGCAGCAGCGCCTCTGTCAGTCTGCCCCAGGGCAGCTGTGGCTACAACAGTGGCTTACCATCACCAGGTATAGAGTGAATGAATAATATATATATATGCTGAATGTAATGCTCTGTAAAGCGTCTTTGTGACAAAAATGTCTGTGAAAAGCGCTATAGAAATGGGGACTTACTTACTCTGTGGTTTAAGCTATTACTATAGCCACAGCTGCACTGGGGCAAACTGACAAAAGCGAGGCTGCCAATCTGTGTCATCAGCCCCTCCAAACACCACCACACACTCACACACACCACTTACACACTAGACAATGTGAGTGAAGTGTCTTGTCTAAGGATACAACGACTATCATACACATACACAAACACAAAAAACAGAAGTGTTCTCCACTGAACTTTTCTCTCCATTTGTAAAGTGTTTAACATGTTGTCAGTGCCACCTGCCCACAGCCAGTCTCTGTCTGATCTGTATTTAAGATCAAGATCGACTGATTTAATCAGGATTTTGCACAAACCTCACAGACATTACATTAGAGCAGAAATGGTGGAGACTGTTTCTCTGACCAAACTACACTGTGCCAAAGTGCACAGATCCAACTTCATTATGTCCCACTTCACTTCTCCTCCGTTCCACAGTTTAGTCCATTTGTTGACACATGTTTAAAGGTTCTATAAACTCTTTACAAAACTATCTCCATGGCATTTCATAATCACCTCCACATCTCCTGACATGGATCCTTCCCTTTAGATACATTCATTGAACAGACTCCCCTCAAAGTGCAGCCCCCGACCCCCTTTAACACTTCTGTACTTTACTCTACAAGTCGACATTCATCATACAACCTTTTAGCACAAACATACACGTGTACAGTATTTTATGAATGACCTGCATAACAGACGTCTCTTATTTATCATGTAACACTAAACATGTTAAAAGTGAAAATGACTTCAGTTCAGAACAGTACTTTAGATTTGACATGTATATACAAAATGTTCTTAACACAGATTATTTAACTTGAAATTAAACTAGAAAAATATTAAATGGGCTCCATGTTTAATCATAAATTAATAGAAATTACAATGGTTGTTGTCCCAGGCCCCAGGGTCTTAGGGGCCCAGAATTGGAACCTCTGCTTATTAATTAATACTGGAGGGAGGCCCATGTGAGTCTTTTTGCTCCGGGCCCCCAAATTTCTGTCGACGGGCCTGCATACATGTAAGGCAAGGTGAACAATTTTGGGAAAAGCAGCAAATTGTGATTTTTCAGACATGTCGCGTTCACATTTTAAACTCGTCCAGAAGAATTGACATAAAACCTGAAATATGACCTGACCTCTGTGTAACTGCTGCAGTGAGCCTCGTTATTTTGGTCTTTAAATGTTCGTATTAACCCGCTCTGGGTTTTTCCTGCTCCTAATACGAAACTTGTCTCCAAATTTGCTCCTATAACTGTCATTCTCGATGAGCTTCATTTGACTGGAACGGAACGCTGTGGGTGACGTCACACTCCCTCAGAACACGTCTTTACACAGTTTATGGTTTGGATCTAAACTAGAGGGTTAGAGTTTTGATGAAGTTTTACACTGCAGTCTTTAAGATTTGCTTAGTACATCTATTTAAATTGTAATTTCGATTCCATTCTGATTAAAGCTCAAGCCATTTTCATTTAAAACTAAATTTTTTTGCAATGTTTTTGATTATTGTTATATTTTATCTCCTTTTTTGTTAGTATGGCTTATTCTTTGGTTGTAATTTTTGTTAAATATTATTATTGTTTATATTTTGTGGTTATTATTTCACAGAGATTATGAATTTAAAAAGAGGTAACAAAACAAAAATTGTATATTTTGAGTTAAAATCAGGAAAGATTAAAACTGAGACACTAGAGTGAGTAGAGTGACATATACCAGGTCAAATAAGTGTATTCTGAACAAAAGTCATTTCACCTCACGTACTTTACATTTTAAACTTTTTTATAATATGTAGTAAAACATACCATTTTAACATATTATTTCTATGAATTTCCCAGTTGCCATGGTAGCGCTGAGCGGTGTGCACAGGTCCAGCATGTAGAGTGTGCGTTGATGCTGATTGGACGAGGAGGCGGAAGGGGGAGGGGCCAGGGTGTCAGCTGTGAGCCGCGGGCCGTCGGCTTTAGCTGCCCTGGGTCAGATTCTGCATGTGCTTGGCGATGTCGTACACGTAGGTGATGTCCGGTCGCTTCTCGGGGTCGGGGTTTATGCACATGTCTACCAGGTTTCTCAGCTGTGGGAGGGGCAAGGGGCAAAGGGGAGGGGTCAAAGGGCAGGAGGAGGACAAGGACAACAAAGGTTAAATGTTTGTTTGTTTCAGTCAGTTTAAGGCAAAAAACACGACGAAACAAGGACAAAAACAAGTATGAGCCATTTGTAATCCTGGAGAAAACCAAGACCCACAAAACAGATAAAACATCTCAAATCCAGTACTGAACAAGGACTAAACCAGGACTAAACCAGGACTCAACCAAGACTGAACCAGGACTAAAGTTGGAATAAACCAGGACTAAACTTGAAATAAACCAGGACTAAACCAGGACTAAAGATTTTGGTGTGAATATTTCCATCATAATCCCAAGATTTCAAGTAAAAAACATATTTCTTCATGTTTTCTGCACTGAAATGAATCGTGGGATATGTAGTTCCTGATGTTTATTAGGTGTTACTACTACAAAACAAGGCATTTAAGCAGAGGAACTTGTAATTCGATATATTGTGACAGTCCGTGATATTATTGTGACACTTCTGATGATACGATATCACGATATTTCGATTATTGTTACATTCTTACTTTAAACTTAAACTCGATCTCCATGGAGAAAAAAGGAGTTTGGTTTTACCTTTCTTTTTCCATGGATATATGCAGGTGACATGCCATCCCCAGAAAGTTACACAGTGTGGCTTTAAAGTTTAATACTAAATACTGAAAAAAAAAGCATAATATATCTTCTTTAGACATTCAAATTCTGGTTTCAACTCCCCAACCCCGGCCCGAGCCAGTACAGAGGAGCTCATTATTTGTGTTTACAGTGGCGGTCAGTGGAGCCTCACATTCACAGAGACTTTAGCCTGGCACACACTCACACTTCCACCCCGCTCGCCCCCCCCCCTCCACGCTGCCACTCCGATGCCAACCGCCGCGAGACAGACGGGCACGCACGCACGCCATCATTAAGAACACTCGTCGAAGCCCCGTCGCCATGGTAACTGGCCGCTCGCTTCCTGTCCGCCGTAGCGTGCCGCGCTCGCAGACAGATTCTTGTCAGGGATCGTGTGTGTGTGTGTGTGTGTGTGTTTTGGAGTGGGAGGAAGATTTGGAATTCAGTTTAAATTTGTAAATATTGAGGGTGATGAATTATTAGCTTTCGGGGCAGCGGTGGCACAGTTGCTGGTTTTAACGTCAGGTTGCTGCTGTTGTGTCTCTTGGCAAGACGCTTCACTTCCTCTGCACAGTTCAGGCATCTGCTTGGCCGGTGTGACAGGAAGGGCATCCGGCATAAAAAAAAACATTAAATCCAATTAATCCACTCCAATTAAAGGGAAGTGATGAAAACTGGTTTACACAAATGTCAACAGTTTTCTGAACAAGAAATCAGCCGCCAAAATCAAAGAATGAGTTTAACCAGTGGATTTCATCAAGAACATTTTAGGATGTGAAGAATTAGGTTGGGAAATATTGGCAAAGTAATAAATCAAAATACTAATTTAAGATGCACTAACAAAAAATGTATATCTTCATGCAGAAAAGCAGGTGTTGGACATTGAACTTTTCTAGTGGAGTTACATGAGATACGTGCACATTTACAAACCAGTCATCAAAATCACAGAACTCAAAGAATGATTTTAAGAAGTGGATACTGTCAACAACCATTTAAGGATATGAAGAAACAGCACGGAAAATGTGAGTAGTTGGTAAAAATACTACAAATAAAATAACATTTCTGACATTTCTTCAGTTGCATGTGTTTTTATTGGGTGATAATGCATTGAAAAAGATGAATTCTTATTGAGATTTCACCACCGATCTAACCTATAACTTGGCCATCTACCTGAAGATATACCATATTTTTCAGACTATACAGTAAGGGGCATAATCGATAATATTGAAATCTCTCGCCTGTTTTCATACATAAGGTGCACTGGATTAAGTGAAACAAACAGACGACACTCGAGACTGATCCTTAGTCCAGGTGTCCTCCATCCATCAGCAGATGGTGGTGTAACTCGCCCGGTGTTGCCTCTCTGTCTTGGTGAATGTGGATTATAAATGTGAATGTGGGTGGATCATTTAAGTTTTTGTTTTTCTTTTAATTCCCTACGAGGACAACTCAAATATACATTAAGTAATAATTTCTTTAATGCAGGTTTGCGCACATTTGTTGTGGTTGATACATTTTACAGAAACAAAACTTAAAACCACATGGTTAATTTGCATAAACTATAAGCGCTGAAAAAAACAGCTCGCTCCTTGTGTGCTGATGCGGTTCAGCTTCTGTTGGACTAAAGGACACGACTCCGCGAGGCTCCTCACTACAGTCGCCGTAATGCTCTGACAATCCAACAAGAGGTGTAGCTTCGTAGCTTTCCAAAGTCATACTAAAACATTTGGACAGATTCTTGAGCGCCGTGTACCACATAAAATCGGTTCGAGGTCAGTAAGCGCAACCAGAATTAATAAATAAGGCACACTGGATTATAAAGCACACTGTCGATTCAATTTGAGAAAATTAATGGATTGCGCATTATAGTCTGAAAAATATGGTACTTGAATTAATGCCATACTGTGGAATATGTTTAGCAAAAACATAACACCTCCATGAAGACAAGCAGGTGACGGACCCTCAACTTTTCTAGTGGAGTTAAATACTGAACAATTAAAGGTCCTATATTACACAAAAGTGACTCTTGTGAGCTTTAAGTCATGTTCTCATGTTCTTTCCTCCTCAAAAACAAACCTGGAGTTGTTTTGTTTCATTCACATGTTTGACTAACTCTTTATTATTAGTCTGTCTACATCCCCAAAGCTCCAAATGTTCTGTTCCACCTTGTGATGTCATGAAGCAGAGGTTTTCAAGTGAACAGCTCCTTTTACCTTTAAGTCAGCAGAGATTGGCAATTCCTGGTCTGAAACTATCCAAATGATTCTAGTGAAGGTGTCTGAAGTTTTCCTTTTGAGCGAAGAACTCACCGTAAATTGCAGGGTTTGTGTGTTAAACATGTGAATGAAACAAAAACACAACTCCAGGTGTGTTTGTGATGAGTTAAATAAATTGGAACAAACTGGTAGATGATAAAATAATGTAGTATGTTCCCTTTAACCTGCATTTTTAGAACAAATTAAACATTGACTATTTTACCTCTTCTTTGTAAAGCTTCTCTGGCCTGTTCACCAATTATTATTCATTCAGTTGGTGCCATTAGAAAAGCATTAGTTGGACTCTCCTGACGGTGACCCCTGCTGGACACGAGGTGGTCAGCAGCTGTGCATCTGGGAGCGTTCAACACACACACCACACACACACACCACACACACACATGATGTAAATGAGAGAAAAAGAGAGAATTAGTGACTCAGAATGGAGACAGTGGGAGATGGAGGAGCTGACGAGAGGCAGACGTTAAATATTCATGTGGCTCTTTGCATGAGGAGTGTGGCCACGTTTTTATCACCATGTGGGGACTGAAATCTGTGTACGCACATAAGGCCTGGCTCCCACACGGGGACAAAAACAGCTCCCTGTGACGTACAGATCCTTTATCATCAGATCGACAACATGAAGGAAAGCTCTGATACAGGTTATAACAGGGCATGGTTTAGGTTAAAGGTGCACTGTGAAACTTTTCTGGTGGAGGGTTCGTCACATGTTTTTCTCCATGGAAATGTTATTGCTTTGTCTGGAATGTTTCACACTATGGTATTAAACCTTTCTATCTTCATGGAGAACAAACCAAACCAAGTTACAGGTCAGATCTGTGGAGAGGCGACTCCGCTCACAGTCAGAGTTTGTGTTTCTCTAGGGATTTCTGAGCTATAAAACCACCTGTGATTGAATAAATGTAAATTACATTTACACACAGTCGAGTTTGTTGAGGAACAAATATTTCAGTCCCTCCATTTTCCAAAATAACATTGTGCAGACAGCATTATTTTCAAAAAAGTTTTCGTTTACATCGACCCGCATAAATAGGCCATCAAGCTACACAACGCCTCTGGGCGGCACCTGGATTAGATTCAAACCAGCAGCATTTATTTCATTACAGTTGTAAATATTACTCAAAAAAACCCTTGAAAAATGTGCATTAGTGAGCGGGCTCGCCTCTCCACAGATCTGTTAAAGAAGTGGCAAAATCACTGACCTCCAAGCCTCATTGGTCTCTGGTCATGGATATGAAACCTCAGCTGTGTGTGCAAATGAAACACATGAAAAGTGTTTGCAGCTGAACAAATGCCACTGGTCAACAGAAAGTTGCCCAGTGCACCTTCTCTTGTTCACCTATCTCCATGGAGACAGTCAGGCCACACCACTAAGCCACGTTACAGGTCAGATCTGTGGAGAAGTGAGCCAAGTGAGCCCACTCGCAGTAAGAATGCCTGTCTTTGTGGTAGTTTGGAGAAATAAAAACACTTGTAAATGAATAAATACAAAATATATTTGTTTTAATGCCAGACTATGGAACATTCCAGACAAAGCAATGACATCACCATGGAGACAAACACATGGCAGATGCTCCACCAGAAAAGTAACACACCTTTGCACCTTTAAAGTTGTGGTTAGGTTGTTTACAGTGAGGTTGTCAAATACACAATATAATAGAAGTTAAAATTAAAGTTAAAATGCAGATTTTTTTTTTTTTTTCAGTACAGCAACATCCTGGATCTAGTTTAGTCCACTGGTTTATTTTAACTCCCCTTCTTTCATTTAAAAAACACATTTACACTCTTAAAATTTCTCAAATATTAAGACAAAAATGACCATATAAACTACTGCAGACAAATATAAATGAGGGTTGACAGTGGTGATGCTCTAAAAAGAACTTTTCTAATGCACTAATAATAAAAATGATCAGACTTGAGTATTATGATTATGAATCTGGAAACTACTAATTGTCAGAATACATTTATTTTTTAAACTGAGCATTATGGTACAGAAATGGGTAAACCTCGTCCTCAGTATCAAAATCAAGCTTGAAATGTTTGTATCGTGACAACTAGACTACAGTAAATGAATGTAGTGTTCCCAAAAAACATGCAAACCCAATCCACATGTGTATATATATTTATATTTTGTCTGATAACCGTGTTTTTTTAAGTTTTTTTTTTAAGTACTCTATTTATTGTATTCTTTGCACAGTGTCTTTGAGTGTCTAGAAATGTGCAATATAAATACAATGTATTATTATGAATATTATGGGTGTATATATGTGTGTGTGTGTGTGTGTGTGCGAGGGGGAGTGTCATGAAGAGGAGGAGAAGGAGGAAGAGGAAGAAGAGGAGGAGGGGGCTGGGAGGAAGCCGACTCCGAGATGCTTAAGTGACAGACCAAAGATGAGCGGTTGACAGTTGGCGCTGGATCCTTGCGGAGTATTGTTTACATGCAGACAGGCGCTGCAGGCTCCCCCTCCTCAGGCCTGTCTCTGCTCCATCAGCGCCCAGACCCACACACACACGCACACACACACACACACAGGCTGCTAATGTGTGTGTGAACGCACAAACACACACAAACACACACACTCTGCTAATGTGTGTGAACGCAGAGAGCAGGAGGTGGAGCAGGCAGACTCAGACTCTGTAATGGAGATCTGCTGTATATTCAGAGTAATGTAATACTGAAATCATTTAAAGAGGAACTGCACACAACATCCTTATGTTTCAACTCTTAACATGTCTTAATGTTGTATTGACTTCAGAACACACCTGGAGTAGTGTTGTCACAAAACTAAACATTCAGACTTGAATTATGTTATTAGGTTCTTTTTAATATGTTCCTCACAGTCGAAACTGAGGTCTGAAAACAAACTCTTGGTCTGAAAAAATCTAATAACATAAACTATTGGAAGACCAAATGAACCTCATTGGACTGCTCATTTTGAAGCAGGTTTAGTGATGTCTGTGTAATCCCTCAGTCGCCCAGGTGTGATCTGACCTGACTCACTCCAGTCTGCTCTGTGCAGGACTCTGGAGTGACTTCTACACTTGTATCAGTCTGGGACGGCTCACACTGACAGTGATCGGAAACTGAATCAAATATTTGGTCAAAAAGCTGAAAAACTTTTGTTTTGCGTCCCTGTCCACAAATGCACAAAACTCTTACCTTCTGCATGTTTTTCTCAAACTAAATAGTCTGTATTTTCTCTAGAATAGTCTGAAGTGCGTCTGTCTGCGTCACTATGTTTGTTTTGGTTTGTTTGGTGCTTCGTCTGTGGCTTCTACACACAAATCTCAATGCTTTGACATGATTGGTGCTGCACCAGTGGGGGCACTTCCTCATGAGATTGTGAATGGAGCAAGAATCCATCTGAGCTTAGGTATGAACCATCGCAAAGAAAAATGTAATTCTGTCAACTAGACAAATGTTTTGAAGTCAAGACGTTTCGCCATCCATCCCAGTGGTTTCTTCAGTTGTGGCCAGACGTTTGTGGCCTTATCTCAGCCTGAACGGAGGAGCTAACTACACTGAAACTAAGTCTACATTCAGACTGCAGCCTGAAGTGACCTAAATCTGATTTTTTCACCGCTATGCTCCTGTATCTGATCTTTTAATAACAGTCTGAACAACACAGATCCAAATGTTTCAAATGTGACCCAGCCCACTTGGATATATGGTCCTAAAACCCATACATTTCTGATCTTTTGACATTCAACTTCAGTCTGAAAGGTCAGGTCACATTCATCCACCTACACGTCACAAATCTGCATAAACGATATTCTCGTCATATGAAAATTGTGTCTGAACTCCATGTGAGTGAAGCAGAGGAGGACAGGTCATTCTCACCACTCTGCAACTCTGCACCCACACGTTCTTTCTACGGACGTTGCCGCCACTGCCCCACAAAACACCACGGCCAAAAACCTCGTCCTTCTCCTTTTCAATCTCCTCTTTAAAACAAATCATCTGTTCATGTTCTGGCTCCGGTACGACAGCAACTTTAAAATCTCCAGGTGCTTGAAGCTGCGTCCATGTTTAGGCGACTTCTGTAAACACTTTTGGGATGTTTAAAGTTCACACTGGAGATTACATCACAAGTTGCATTTAATAGGAAATGTGAACAACCTTGCAAAAAAATTGGATTTCACAAAAAAATCTGAATTGAGCATTAAGAACGTAGCTTAACACACCTTTTTGTTTTTGTTGTTTTGTTTTTTGTACAGTTTCTGTTATTAGCTTGGTCTATTGAACTACAATATTTGAATCGTGTCTGAGTAGTATTTATGTCATTGTCTGCGTCAACTCTCTACTGTGATTCAACTCCATTTTACACCTTTGTTACCATGCTGCTGTATTTCATTTCATTTCCATGGCCGCCAGGAGAGGGAATAACCAATCCAGTTTCAAATGTAAAATTTAAAAAACTAAATCAAAATCACTTAAAGCCATAAACATGAACTCCCAAAGCAAAGTAGTTAAAAACAGCCAGAATACCAAATTATATGTATCCCTCAAAAGTCCACTGCATTTCGAGATATTTTCACCGTTCCTGAGTTTTGACAATTCCCACATTTCCAAACGCCTCCCGGAGCCCGTGCAGTTAAACCAGGACAGAGGTAATTAATGCAGGCTTGATGTTTACTGTGATGAATTACACAACTTCCCGCAGTCTGCAGCTCCATTCTGTTTGAACAAATGGAACAAATGAACGCCTCAGACACTGGAATAAATACATGATAAACAGGCCTCCATGACACCACTCAACACTCACTCTGACAATCCAACAGCAAAACGACATAAAGGACCAACGCAGACGGATTAGCAGTAAAAACATTCATCCTTTACTACAACCTTTTAACTTGGTTTCCTCGTAGTTGGTAAATGCTACTGGTTCTATCCATGTTACTGCTGTTGTGTCCTTGAGCACACCACTTTTGCCACCTTGAATGTCTGAAGTGAACGGTGGTTGTCACAAGGGCAAAAGATTTGATCTGTATCGGTTTGCTCCAGGGCAGTTGTAGCTACAGAAAAGTGAAATCAATTTTTTAGTTTTTAATATTCGTAACAGTTAAAATGTTTAAGTTTGCTGCTAAAATTGATTCATTTTGGTCAATAAAAGCCCCTCGTATGTAAGATCTGAACTAAAACATGACTACAGTACAGTTAAAAGATCTGAGTGTAACTTGGCCTAAAAGTATCATCTGCTTGTCTGTATGGAAATATATATGTATATGTTTAATGCCATACAGTGGAACATTCCAAGCAAAGCAATGACATCTCTCAGGTGATGGACCCTCCACCAGAAAAGTTACATTTCGAACTTGCTTAATACTGATTCCAATACCAAGATGATACCACATTTCCAAACACTCATTTACAAGTTCTACACTGAATCAGATTATTACTTCAAATCTTCTGCATAATAAACTCAACTTTACAACATATAAACCATAACCACTACAGAGCCACATCAGCCCGTTTGACATTATCATGTGATATGCATATAATGCAGCTTTGACACACTTGTTTACATTTTACAGAAACAAAACTTAAAACCACATGACTCATTTACATAAACTATAAGCAATAAAAAAAGCTCCTTGTGCACTGATGTGGTTCAACTTCTGTCAGACTAAAAGACACGACTCAGTAGAATATGAGTGTTCTCTCTGTGACAGAGGGATGTTGATGCTGATGCTGATGATAGTGAGTCTGTTCTGTGAGTCTGTTGTGTTGGAGATGGTTCATGTTAAACTTTTCATAGATCACACATGTGCAGGTTGAGCACAGCTCTTTATTTAACAGCAGTCATTTCACTCATGTACAGTCACTTTATTTACGTCTGCTCCATTGTGATGAAAAAACTGAAAGGTTTAAATAATTCTCATTAGCCTCAGCAGTGCAGTAGTGGAGGGTGGTGCACTTGTTGTAGTCTGTGATAAGGAGAAGAAAGGACAAGGAAGGAGGTATTTTTGCGAGGGGGTGGGGCATTTCGACAGCAGAACATCTTTTGAAGTATGAAATGTCAGAGTCCAAACAAACTTTGTTCTTGTTCTTATCACCTCAAGAACAAGAACAAAGTTCTTATGTTCTTATGAAGTATGAATAGGTCTTTCTGACACAGCTCAAGATCATTCCAAAACTATTTGGGAAAGCTTCATTTCTGTCCTGTTAAAGGAGACTTTTTTAAGTATCAATATTTGCTCTAATGAAGAAATAGTTTCATTACTAGTTTTAGCATTGATTAGTATCAGATTTGTGATACTTTGAATAACCATAGTTGGGATTCATACAGATACAATATTTTAGCCTTTATTTTGTGTGAAAAGTAGAGTGTCTTTATTGTAATAGTGAAGCTGTTTTGTCCTTGGCGTCTCAGATATAACATTAAAGAGTGAAATGTTCCAGCAGCAGACTCCACACCAGCTGCTCTTACAAACACGTATCTGAGCTTTCAACGTAAACACGAGAGAAACAATGGCACTTTTAATGACATTCAAACTCAACAGAAAAGTCAATGAACGAATGAATTCCCTCATTGTTTAAACCAAATGTTTAAGTAGAATTATAACAGAAAGCTCCATTGTTTCAAATCTTCAACTCAAGTTCTTTGTAAATGTATTTAAAGGTGCAACTTTTTGGGGGTCCATCACCTGCTTGTTTCTATGGAGATGTCATTGCTCTGCCTACAATGTTCCACAGTGTGACATTAAACTGCTCTATTTTACATTTATTCAATTATAGATGATTTTATATTTCAAAATATTTTTATAAAAGAAACATTCTGACTGTGAACTGTGCCTCTCCACAGATCTGACCTGTAACTTGGTCTGGTCTGGTCTCCATGATGATAGAAAAGTTTAATGCCATACTGTGAAACATTCCAGAAAAAGTAATAACAAAGACAAACATGCATACTGTAAGCGGGCTTGCCTCTCCACAAACCAGACCTTTTTGGCTTGGGGGAAGGTCTCTTGCTGCTTGTTTCCATGGAAATGATGTTCCTTTGGCTATAATATTCAACAATATGGCATAAAACCAAGATATTTGCATGGGGAATGCTGAAGTATGGTTTTAACTTTCTGTTTCCATGGAATTGTGCAGGTGACATGTCACATCCTGAAAGTGACATACTGTTCCTTTAATAATCAATACATCAACACTACACGGGAATATGATCATTTATAAATGAATCATTAACCACAATTGATACTTCACAACAGACTGATGGCATCAACATCCTCTGGTGTGTGATTCTACTTGTAAGCACTGCTCTGTTTGAGGCTTTAGACTTTAATTTGAACTCTATTTTAATCAGGATTCCCACTCTTTTTCATTGACAACGTTTCAAATCTTTTCCATGATTTTTTCATGAGCTAAAGTGAATTTTCCATGACCTTATGGCACCTACATGTGTAGAATTGATCAGACTTTTAGGGCTAAATATGAAATGTGAACTCTTTCCACTCACCTTATTATAGTCTTTAACATTCAAAATCCTGTCAGTGCAATTATTGTCGTCTCTTTTAAGCAAAAGGTGCAGATGTTCACAAATAATCAAAATAGTCTCATGAGAACTTAACAGAACACTGGAGTTGTGTAAGAGATACTAAAATTCCATGACTTTTCCAAAACTTTCATCGAATTTACAAAAATCCATGACTTTTCCAGGATTTCCATGACTGTGGGAACCCTGTTTAACACAATCTGACCAGAATCTGACTAGAACTGACTTAGTTGGAACTACAACAAGTCACAAGCTAGAATTAACCAACAGTTTTTCAGCGAGTCACTGTCACCTTTAAGTTGAAAATCAAACTAATAAACAGGAACATGAACATGAACACTCGCACTGATCACACGCTCCTGAAAATCTACTGTTTAATCCTTTTTTTTCTTGAGTCTTAAATCTTTTTGTCTGTGTTTTCTAGCATGTGTAATGTGCCTCCACGGTAACTACGGAACATTTCACCATAGACATACACGTAGAACACCCCCAGCTTGATGTCACTGCAAAGCATCTATAGTAAAAAGGACTAAAACTGGCCCACTCCTCAGGGCCAGCTAATATTTGTTGCTATTTAGTTTGTATCCAAGTGCCCGCTGCGTAATCTTGCATGTCTTAAAACTTTAAACCGAAAAGGACGGGGAACGCCAGCCGAAAATGCCACCCACACGAAGCGTCCAAGCGAATTTCAAAGCGGGCAACATTCACAGAGCGCCACCCATCAGCACCAATCAGGCAGGGCAGATCTGGGACCGCAGCCTGGCTTTATTACATGAGGGAGCTAGCAGTTAGCAACACGACACTGCCCAATGTGTAGCGGCTCCACATGCTTCTCATAGAGGCATTTCATTTACAGACCCGCTCGAATCATAGCTGCTCTTTTGATCACCGCATAAGATCATACGGAGCGGACTCGGTTTACATATAAAAAAATAACTTTATTAGTCAACGAGAATCAAAATCAGGGAGTTGGCAAAGAAAAAGACGCGCTGAAAGAATTCTGGCCATAAACGTATGACTTAAATGGTAAACAGATCATTCGAGCAGCATGTGGAGGACTCAGGAGATTTAAAAAGGACCTTTAAAGATGCATTGTGCAACTTTTCTGGTGGAGGGTCCATCACCTGCTTGGAATGTTCCACAGTGTGACATTAAACAGCTCAACTTTACATTTATTCAATTACAGATGGTTTTAGAGCTCAAAAATGTCTCGAAAAACAGACATTCAGACTGTGAGAGGGGTCGCCTCTCCACAGATCTGACCTGTAACTTGGTCTGGTTTGGGCTCCATGTTTTAGATAGAAAGGATTAATGCCATACTGTGAAACATTCCAGACAAAAGAATAACAAAACCATTTGACACAAAGCAACTTGAAATAAGAAATCTACTAGAAATTATGGAACAAATGTCAAAACAAAACAAAATCACTATAGTAATTTAAATATATACTGTATTTCATATTCCTCCTATCTGGGTAAAGTAGTCCCTCTGTGACTAAGTCTAAAGCAGACATGTCAAACTCAGGCCCGGGGGCCAAATTTGGTCCACAATTCAATTATATTTGGCCCATGAGATCATATCATGTATTTATTAGAGCTGAGTTTTGAGGTGAGTTTTGTTTCTGCAGATACACTTCTAATGTTCATGTGATTCTGTTCTGGTTCATTATTGTAGTAATAAGTACTTTAAATGTATTTAAACATGTACAACAGAGTAGATCATCAGAATGTGATCATCATGTGTTATTCTGTGTCCACAGGCAGAGACCAGAGCTTCTTCACTGGAATAAATCTTCACACTGTCCAGCTCCAAACTGTGTGTCTCTGTACTTGTGTGTCTCTGTGTGTTTGATTCTGTTTAAGACAAAGCAGAACTGTGGAAAACTAAAGACTGTTTTTGTTTTCTTTTACAGAATTAGATCAATTAAATGAAATTATACATACTTATACATTTCATGATAAGATAAATCTGCATATTCAGCATGATTTGATCAAATTTCATCAACATAAAAAAGTGACGTTCATGTTCTGAGAAAAATATGTGTAGAGAGGATCGAAATAAGTTTCAAAGCCTAAACATCATTTTATTGCATGCAACAGCTTTCCAGAACTTTTTTACGCAAATCCAGCAACCTTTTTTTTTCAATGCAGTATGATATATTGAATATTTTGTGGATAATGTGAAATGATTTGAACATCTGTGTTACTTGCATACTACTACTTACTCTTACTTACTTTATTTCTTGGTCCACTACTTGCATAATAGTGTATTTTTGTAATAGTCCTTTTAATTGAGTACATTTCTGGTGACTCTACCCACCTCTACACCTGAGACACTGCTCCACCGTTTTAACTGATCAAAATCCTACAAAACTGACAATGACTTTTTTTTTAAATTTTAAGTAAGATTTTTTTTATGAACTTCTAAAGGATCTAGTTACTTCTACCTCACACTGTCTCTGGAGCCATTAACAACTCAACTGGGGTTAAAATCCGGCTTTGCTTTAAACGAATGTCTGGTCTCCCTGTAGCTCCTTTGTACAATATTAAGGTGACAAAAAAAATCTCTCTTTCTTCTGTCACTGATACTTGATTCTTTGATAGTTTGAGCGCAGAACTCACCTCCTCGGAATAGTGATCTGAAGGGAGCGGGGGGTAGTCGCACTGTTCTATCTTCTTGCAGAGGGAGTACAGATTCATTTTATCTCCGTAGAAGGGGCTCTGTAGGGCGGCCATCTGAAATACAAGAGGACACAGGAACGGTCAGGACAAAACACCAGGACGCAGGCTCAAGACCACAAGGTAGAATTTAACTACAGACCACACACTGCACCGAGCTGGAGGAGTCTGAAATGTAAAGTTTGAAAAGAGCCGGAGGAAGAAAAATTTCACAAGTCGATCGTTAAAATGTTGTTTCCTCATCACCAACAGATCTGGAGTTGTGTTTTGTTTCACTCGCACTTGTTAAACACACAAACCCTGTAGAGTTCTTCTCTCAAATGGAAAACACTGTTCCACCTTGTGATGTCATGTGGTAATACAAGTTCTCCGCTGTGTTTTTAAACTCCATACACCTTCATTAGAACTGTTTGGATGATTTCAGACCCGGAATTGCCACTCTAATCTCTACTAATGTCTGTAAATTTGAAATCTACAGCTTTCTGACATCACAAGGTGGAACAGAGCATTTGGAGCTTTGGAGATGTAGACTAATAATAAAGGTTCAATAAAAGATGTGTGAATGAAACAAAACGCAATTTGAGGTATGGTTTTGATGAGGTAAAAATATTATAATGTAACTTGAAGCTCACAAGAGTCAATTTTGCGTAATATGGAACCTTTAAATATATTAATGGAAACTGGATGAAGAGAGACATCTTCCATAGCAACACATTTATGAATAAGTTAGTAGGTAGTGTTCACGTTGTACAATTTGATAAAAGTTCGTAATTTGCTTTTGAAAGGAAATGTCCAAAATGAAAATGTCCACAAATGTTGAACCTGAGTCTGTGATTCTACAGGCATCTCATGTTCTAAAGCAGGGGTTCTTAATAACCTTTTCAATCTTGGGGCCCGACTTTTTCTGAACAAAGTAACCTGGGGCCCTATCTCATATTAAATGCATTATATTGTACTGATTGTGGGGCCCCCAAGGAAGTGGTCCCGGTCTTACTTTGGGTCACGGCCCTACGGTCAAGAATCACTGCTCTAAAGTCTTTCCTGACGACAATCACACTTTTGGGGTTGAATAATGGCACCAATTTCTGAAGCTATTGTGAAAAAAAATAAATATATATATATATATATATATATAATATATATATATATATATATATATATATATATATAAACAAAGAAGATATAAAACTTAGTGCCAGTATTTGTTTCATGTGATAGGCCTGGTCAATGAGCTGCAATAAATAAATAGAAGTTATAATCTATAACAGGGGTGGGCAAACTATGGCCGTGGGTCCAAATGCAGCCCTTTAATCTTTTTAATCTGGCCCGCTGAACTTTAATAATAATAATAATTTTCAGTGTTTTAGAAGTCATTTCAATAAATAGTAAACACCGTGGGACTTAAAAGACAGATATTTTGTTGTAATGATTTTCAATGATGGGATGTTTCAGTAACGTGGGATATGTTTTCTATCATATCTCATGTTATTTTTTTTGCTCTTATGAGGTGGATTACCAAAAAACTCCATCCATCTGCTCCTGGTCCTGCCCTTCAGTCAAATTTTAGAACCCTTTGTGGCCCACGAGTCAAAACATTTGCCTGTCCGTGGTCTATAATGAATCATAGACACAGACTGTATAAAGAAGTGGACTAAGGGAGTGTGACGTCGCCCACAGCCTTTGTCTCCAGTCAAATGAAGCTCATAAAGGAGCAAGTTCATTAAGAATAGTATTAATTTAGAGATAAAATAGTGAACTAAAAACAGCAGGATCATGTAGAGCAGGTGTGTCAAACTCATTTTGGTCCGAGGGCCGTATCCAACCGACTTTGATCCCAAAAGACCCGGATCATAAAACTCATGTCATATAAACCCCAAAAATAACACTAAGTTCAAATATTTGTGCAGAGAAACACAAATCTATTACAGAAATCTTTTTTAATTGATGAACTCTTTCTTTTACAAAATATTATAATATTATGAACAACCTGAAACTTTAAGAAAAATACAATTTCAACACAAAGTTTCAACATGAACTTGTATGTAAATAGGAATAAGTCAATTTTTGTTGTAAAATCCTGCACTCGGCTCCACTTTTCTCATGTTGGACATTTTTCTGATGAGGGTGTCACGGTCAACAGTCAAAACGATCGTCCTTTAAGAGCGTTTGGAAAGAGACAAGTCTTCATTTGTGCTGCTCTGGTGGGAGGGGCCACGTACAGAGACACTGGAGACGCTGCTGTGATAAACACCACAGAAAATTAACAAGATTTTAATAGAAAATATAATTCAAATATTTTAGTAGAAAATCAGCCGAGGGCCAGATTAAAGGTATTGGAGGGCAGGATCTGGCCCCCGGGCCGTATGTTTGACACCCCTGATATAGAGTGAGTTAATACAAACATTTTAAGAGCAAATGACGAGGCTCCCTGTGGCATTTACAGAGAGAGGAGAGACAATTTTCAATGTAGTGAATTGAAGCCAGAGTCGATGGAGCTGGAAGTGCTCCCACTCACACTTCCTATTTGGACGGGTTAGGATTATATACAGTCACTGGTCATAAATGTTATTAAAAAAATAAAATAAAATAAAATAAAATAAATGTAAATGTCTTGCACAAGAACACAACAAAAGTACAGGATTTCTCGAGCCGTTTTCCAAACACAAACTTTTCATTAACCACAAGTAGACAGAACCATTCCCAAACTATTCCTAGAACTATTGTTGATGGAGGCAAAAACACTAAAGTTCTTCTCTTCCATACACCACAATATGATGCTTAGGGATGCATTAAAACCAACTCTTAACACACATCCTAAAGCGTAAAAATCCATGTTTTTGTTCATTTTTGCCCCAAATTAACGAGAACTGGTCCAAAAAATTCCAGTTTGTGAAAAAGTGTGAAACAAATGGTTGAATTATGTATTGTTTTTGTCTGTTTTGCTCCAGTGAACAGGGGTAAGCTTGAGTGGAGCCTGAGTGGAGAGAGGAGCAGCCCAAACAAGCAGTGTGCATTTTTCAGTTCGCTGGAGCAGGGAGGAAATGCTTCTATGCACTGAAACAAAACACAAGAAACCACAGGCTGAGTCCAGACGCTGTTCAACGCAGAGAGGGACCACAACGGCTCATACTCGAATCATGTTTAAGGTGCCAAAAGTATCGAAAATCAGAAAGGAAAAGCAGTATCAAAACTAGGTATCGATACTAAAAAATCACATTCGCAGACCTTTACTGAATCACTTTAAAATAATGTTGAGTTGTATCAGAACAAGTGTAAGAGCACATAGACTAGTGTACACTCATATAACCAGTGTTGGGAAGGTGACTTTTAAAATGTAATCCCCTACAGATTACAGATTACATCCCCCAAAATGTAGTTTGTAACGTAATCCATTAAATTACTTAAAGTGAGTAATGTAATCTGAATACTTTGGATTACTTGATTTGCTGTAGAGAAACAAAGATGAGGAAATCGTAACATAAGATGTTTTGTCTGATAAAAGAAAATAAAAAGCCCAGACTTTACTTAAACAAATTAAAAATATTATTGATAGAAGACGAGGAGACACGTCCACACAAGTTGGTTTAGACCTGGTTTAGTCCTGGTTTAGATCTGGTTTCAGTCCTGCTTTAGTCCTCGTTTAGTCCTGGTTTAGATCTGGTTTCAGTCCTGCTTTAGTCCTGGTTTAGACCTGGTTTAGTCCTGGTTTAGATCTGGTTTAGTCCTGCTTTAGTCCTTCTTTAGTCCTGGTTTAGTCCTGCTTTAGTCCTGGTTTAGTCCTGCTTTAGTCCTGGTTTAGTCCTGCTTTAGTCCTGGTTTAGTCCTGGTTTAGTCCTGGTTTAGATCTGGTTTTAGTCCTGCTGTAGTCCTGCTTTAGTCCTGCTTTAGTCCTGCTTTAGTCCTGCTTTAGTCCTGCTTTAGTCCTGGTTTAGTCCTGGTTTAGTCCTGGTTTAGATCTGGTTTTAGTCCTGGTTTAGACCTGGTTTAGTCCTGCTTTAGTCCTGGTTTAGATCTGGTTTTTGTCCTGGTTTAGTCCTGGTTTAGATCTGGTTTTAGTCCTGGTTTAGATCTAGTTTAGTCCTGGTTTAGACCTGGTTTAGACCTGGTTTAGTATCCGGCAATGAGTGGAATTACCTAGAAAAAAAAGAAAAAAAAAAGAAAAAAGGGATATAGCCCGAAATGTGAAAACAGGAAAATACCTCTGTGTAATCCATTTATTTCAACAAAGTAACTGTAATCCAATTACCACTCACTGAAACAGTAACTGTATCTGAATACAGTTACTCATAATTTGTACTCTGATTACATAACTCCGGTACATGTAATCTGTTACTCCCCAACACTGACTATAACACACATGGACACTATCAAGCTACTGGAGCACTGAGGATTACACACACATAAGGACCCACTTTTATTCTCTGGCTTTTAACACCGCAGGAATTGTGTGGTCCTCTGTGTCTTTTATGTATTTTATTTATTTTTAATGTATTTTATTTGGTTTATTTATTTATTGCTATTCTATGAATTTGCTTTTATTTAATTTTACAGTTTTTATTATTTACATTTTTTATTATTTTAAGACTAGTATGATTATTTTAGTAGTTTATTTTTTCATTTTATTGTTGTTGTTATTATTATGGATTTGTGCAGCACTTTGGAAACTGTTTGTCAAATGTGCTATAGAAATAAAGTGGATTGGATATAAGACACATGGGAATAGAAAAAGAAAGTACAGTATTGTTCGGACTATAAGCTGCACTTAAAATCCTTTCATTTTCTCAAAAATCGACAGTGCCCCTTATAATCCAGTGCTCCTTTTGTATTAATTCCTGACCTCGAACTGATTTTTTGTGGTACACAGCGCTCAAAAATCTGTCAAAATGTTTTAATACGACTTTGGTAAACTACAAAGCCGCACCACTTGATGGCTGCTCGGAGCATTACCGCTACTGTAGTCAGGAGCCTCACAGAGTGAAGCCCAATTTACAGTCTTTAGTCTGACAGAAGCTGAACCGCATCAGTGCACAAGGCAGTTCTTTTCAGCGCTTATAGTTTATGCAAATGACTCATGTCGTTTTAAGTTTTGTTTCTGTAAAACGTAAACAAATGTGCATGAAGCTGCATTAAACACATTATTACTCATTGTATATTTGAGTCTCCTTGTAGGAAAAAAAAAAATCATAATCCACATTCACCAAGACAGGGAGACAACGCCGGGCGAGTAACACCATGATCTGCTGATGGATGGTGGACGCCTGGACTAAAGATCAGTCTCAAGTGTCGTCTGTTTGTTTCTCTTAATGTGTTTTATAATCCGGTGAAATTTATGTATGAAAATAGATTAGAGAATTCAACATTATTGATATTGCACCTTATAATCGGAAAAAATATTGTACTATGATTTAACGTTTAAAATCACATTCTATTATCTAAAGAAAGATGCTCAGAGACACACACACACACACACACACATAGAGACACTGCTACATGTGTCATTTAGCAAGATTTACAAGAGTCTGGGGGTCTGTTTTACTTTTCAGGTTGTATGGGAGGACATCTGAGCTAAATATTTTAATCTCAACTACAATACCCACACAATACAACGCATAGACACATGTAGAACATGCAAACTCTACACCAAACGAAACCAGCATGTCAGAACATTTAACTTGGTACCTTCTCGTTGTAATGTTGTTTGTGTTAAATAAACTCGAAACAGTCGGATTTAAAACGTTTCTATCAAACGAGCACAGTGGCCTTGCATAAATGGCCCTGGACTCAATTTTCATCCATGTATTTGAGCTATTTTTTTCTTGATCACTGCAAACTGTTCAAAATGATCGAGTTGTGTTTTCATGTTTTTAAGGCAGTCAAAATCAGGTACAGTGCCTTTAAATCATCTAAATAAAGTGAATAAAAGTCATAGTAACTAAACTTTTGCCTTGGTGACGCGTCCCCTCGAGTCGCCCAAAGGAAAGCCAAAGGGCGAGGTGTCATCCGGGGCTATATTTATATTAGGAATGGGGAGCACATTCAAACACAGTTAATCTGCAGCAAAATGAAATGTTTCTGACACATGAAAAGAGAAATGAGCTCGCAGCAAAGACACTGTCAAATCACGCGCTTGTTTGGAAAGTCCTGGTATATTTCAAACTACAAACTTACTTTACTGCACTTTGAAATTATTTAGATTTTAAAAAGTCCGATATTTACACAAAATGGACGTCGTGTTAGAATGTTGTTTTGTGTTTTGTGTTGAGTTTTGTTTCATTCACATGTCTGAGTAACTCTTTATTATTAGTCTGTCTACATCTCCAAAGCTCTAAACGCTCCGTTCCACGTTGTGATGTCATGAAGTGGTCGTTTTTCAAGTGAACACCTCCTTTTACCTTCACTTCAGGAGAGATTAGAAATTCTACAGGAGAAATGATCCAAATGATTCTAGTGAAGGTGTGTGGAGTTTAAAAACACAGTGGAGCACTTCCTGTATCACCACGTGACGTCAGTGTGTGGAGTCACAGCTGCCCCGGGACAGACTGACTGAAGTGAGGCTGCCAAGTTGCACTTCCAGCATCAACGAACACACCACATTCATACACAACAATGTGGGTGAAGAGAGAGAGACAGAGACAAAGAAAGAGAGGAGGGATGGTGAGAGAAGAGAGGGAAGAGAGAAAAAAAGAGGAGTGGCAGAAAAGAGAGAATAGTGACAGAGGTTAGATAGAGAAAAGAGAAATGCAGAGAGAAGAGAGAGAGACAGGGCAGGTAGAAAAGAGAGAGTTAGAGAAAAAAGAGAGGACAGATAGGTAGAGAAGAGAGAGAGATGGAGAGAGAAAAGAGAGGAAAAAGAAAAGAGAAAAAGAGGACTGAGATGGAGTTTGAGGACATGTAAAGAGAGTGAAAGAGGAGGTGGCAGAGATAGAGAGAAATAGATGATAGTTAAAGAGAGAGATAGAGGAGTGAGAGATGAGAGAGAAAAGACTGAAAGAGCTTAAGATAGAGAAGAGAGAAATGGAGAGAGAAGAGAGACAGGATAGGTAGAAAAGAGTGAGTTGGAGAGAGGAGAGGGGGATGATAGGTAGAGGAGAGAGAGAGGGAGGAGAGAGAGTAAGAAAGAGAGAGAAAAGAGTGAGAGAGGTTAGATAGAGAAGAGAGAAATGGAGAGAGAGAAGAGAAAGAGGGAGGACAGGTAGAGAAGAGAGAGATATATAATGAGAGAGAGAGAAAAGAGTCAGATTAGATAGAGAAAAGAGAAATGGAGACAGAAGAGAGAGCCAGGATAGAGAGGAGAGAGGATAGTGAA